>NC_091646.1:11832511-12198160 GCF_027580195.1 Bos mutus | reverse complement strand
GCCTAGAATACAATGGGAGCTCAATAAAGATGTACTGATGAAATGGAGCCTGCAGAAGGTACAGTGTGTGCTGTAAGGTAGAGCACAGAGGATCTTGGTGTGGCATTTCCGGGTTGGATGGTTCTCAAGGCCTTCATTCCAGAAAGGACTTGATCTAAGCAAAACCATCAAAACTGTATCTTCTACAGCCATCTGGATTTAATTTTGCAGACCCATCTAAAGTCTACCCATGGCCACTAAGTGAAGAAAGTTCTCTGTGGCTGCCACAGCTATTGGAAGTAGCCCTAGAACTTGTATTCTCAGTTTTAGAACACAAATGGAGGCTTCCAGAAGGTTTAAATAAGACTATTAGCCAAAGAGTGAAGATTCTATATTTCTCAAGAGACATGGTCCATAATTAAATTAATATTTCATCCAAAATAGTGTTTTCCATAAGTCACAATATTTTATGAGCAGAAGTATCTTAGTTTGCATCAATCATTCAGATCAGTTCAGTTGCTCAGTCATGTCCAACTCTTTGCGACCCCATGAATTGCAGCACGCCAGGCCTCCCTGTCCATCACCAACTCCTGGAGGTCACCCAAACTCACGTCCATCAAGTCGGTGATGCCATCCAGCCATCTCATCCTCTGTCATCCCCTTCACCTCCTGCCCCCAATCCCTCCCAGCATCAGAGTCTTTTCCAATGAGTCAACTCTTCCCATGAGGTGGCCAAAGTACTGGAGTTTCAGCTTTAGCATCATTGCTTCCAAAGAACACCCAGGACTGATCTCCTTTAGAATGGACTGGTTGGATCTCCTTGCAGTCCAAGGGACTCTCAAGAGTCTTCTCCAACACCACAGTTCAAAAGCATCTATTCTTCAGTGCTCAGCTTTCTTCACAGTCCAACTCTCACATCCATACATGACTACTGGAAAAACCATAGCCTTGACCAGACGGACCTTGTTGGCAAAGTAATGTCTCTGCTTTTCAATATGCTATCTAGGCTGGTATAACTTTCCTTGCAAGGAGTAAGTGTCTTTTAATTTCATGGCTGTAGTCACTATCTGCAGTGATTCTGGAGCCCAAAAAAATAAAGTCTGACACTGTTTCCACTGTTTCCATCTATTTGCCATGAATTGATGGGACCAGATGCTATGATCTTCTTTTTATGAATGTTGAGTTTTAAGCCAACTTTTTCACTCTCCTCTTTCATTTTCATCAAGAGGCTTTTTAGTTCCTCTTCACTTTCTGCCATAAGGGTGGTGTCATCTGCATATCTGAGGTTACTGATATTTCTCCTGGCAATCTTGATTCCAGCTTGTGCTTCTTCCAGCCCAGTGATTCTCATGATGTACTCTGCATATAAGTTAAATAAGCAGGGTGACAATATACAGCCTTAACGTACTCCTTTTCCTATTTGGAACAAGTGTGTTGTTCCATGTCCAGTTCTAACTGTTGCTTCCTGACCTGCATACAGGTTTCTCAAGAGGCAGGTCAGGTGGTCTGGTATTCCCATCTCTTTCAGGAATTTCCAAAGTTTATTGTGATCCACACAGTCAAAGGCTTTGCCATAGTCAATAAAGCAGAAATAGATATTTTTCTCAAATTCTCTTGGTTTTTTGATGATCAGCACATGTTGGCAATTTGGTCTCTGGTTCCTCTGCCTTTTCTAAAACCAGCTTGAACATCTGGAAGTTCACAGTTCATGTATTGCTGAAGCTTGGCTTGGAGAATTTTGAGCATTACTTTACTAGCGTGTGAGATGAGTGCAATTGTGCAGTAGTTTGAGCATTCTTTGGCATTACCTTTCTTTGAGATTGGAATAAAAACTGACAGTTTTCAGTCCTGTGGCCACTGCTGAGTTTTCCAAATTTTCTGGGATATTGAGTGAAGCACTTTCACAGCATCATCTTTCAGGATTTGGAATAGCTCAACTGGAATTCCATCACCTGCACTAGCTTTGTTCATAGTGTTGCTTTCAAAGGCCCACTTGACTTCATATTCCAGGATTTCTGGCTCTAGGTGAATGATCATACCATCATGATTATCTGGGTTGTGAAGGTCTTTTTTGCAGAGTTCTTCTGTGTATTCTTGCCACCTCTTCTTAATATCTTCTGCTTATCTTAGGTCCATACCATTTCTGTCCTTTATCGAGCCCATCTTTGCATTAAATGTTCCCTTGGTATCTCTAATTTTCTTGAAGAGATCTCTAGTCTTCCCCATTCTGTTGTTTTCCTCTATTTCTTTGCATTGATCACTGAGGAAGGCTTTCTTATCTCTTCTTGCTGTTCTTTGGAACTCTGCATTCCAATGCTTATATCTTTCCTTTTCTCCTTAGCTTTTCACTTCTCTTCTTTTCACAGCTATTTGTAAGGCGTCCCCAGACAGCCATTTTGCTTTTTTGCATTTCTTTTCCATGGGGATGGTCTTGGTCCCTGTCTCCTGTACAGTGTCATGAACCTCAGTCCATAGTTCATCAGGCACTCTATCAGATCTAGTCCCTTAAATCTATTTCTCACTTCCACTGTATAATCACAAGGGATTTGATTTAGGTCATACCTGAATGGTTTAGTGGTTTTCCCTACTTTATTCAATTTCAGTCTGAATTTGGTAATAAGGAGTTCGTGATCTGAGCCACAGTCAACTCCTCGTCTTGTTTTTGTTGAATATATAGAGCTTCTCCATCTTTGGCTGCAAAGAATATAATCAATCTGATTTCAGTGTTGACCATTTGGTGATGTCCATGTATAGAGTCTTCTCTTGTGTTGTTGGAAGAGGGTGTTTGCTATGACCAGTGCATTTTCTTGGCAAAACTCTATTAGTCTTTGTCCTGCTTCATTCTGTATTCCAGGGCCAAATTTGCCTGTTACTCCAGGTGTTTCTTGACTTCCTACTTTTGCATTCCGGTCCCCTATAGTGAAAAGGACATCTTTTTTGGGTGTTAGTTCTAAAAAGTCTTGTAGGTCTTCATAGAACTGTTCAGCTTCAGCTTCTTCAATATTACTGGTTAAGCATAGACTTGGATTACTGTAATATTGAATGGTTTGCCTTCTCTGCAGAATGTATTGCTACTTTATATTTTCCTTAGTTACGTATGTATTTACTTGTTTGTTGTCATCCTTAAGTATTAGACCATGATCTCTGAGAAGTCCTCTTAGTCTTCCAAAGATTCCTTCTGACTTTTCTGCTCTATATGTATCCTCAATATCTAAAACAGAGCTTGGTACATAGTAGGTTCTCCACATATATTTGTTAAATGCAGGATGAATATATATTTATCAAATCATGAAACCAATGAATATATCATTACTTCTGTGCTGAGAAGTGCTATGAAGGAGAAATGTAGGGGGTTGAGTAAAGAAAAATAGTGGTAGGAGGCAAGATAGAAGGAATCCACTTTAGGTAGAGGAGTTAACTCAAGTGGTCTCTATGGATATGACATAATATATTCAAATCTAGTGGAAGAGAAGGTGAGACATATAAAATGTAATGGGAGTGGGTATGGGTATTTTTGTATTTACTTTGGTTTATATTTTTTAACTTTTTGGCTTTAAATAATTATAGCTACAACTTCACAGGAAGTTACCAAGGTAATACAGAGATGTCCTGTGTACCCTTCATACAGTTTGACCTAATGATCACAGGGGGAAACTATACCTAACTAGGAAAATAACAATGACACAATGTTGCCACTGTGAGTGAGTCGGTGAAATCACTCAGTTGTGTCCGATTCTTTGCAATTCCATGGACTGTAGGAGCCTACCATGCTCCTCTGTCCATGGGATTTTCCAGGCAAGAGTACTGGAGTGAGTTGCCATTTCCTTCTCCAGAGGATCTTCCCGACACAGGGATCGAACCCAGGTCTCCTGCATTGTAGGCAGACGCTTTACTATCTGACCCACCAGGGAAGTCAACAATGACGTAATGTTGACATAGAGCCCTATACAATGTTATCTCATGTGTACATTCATGTAAACAGTACCACAATCAGAACCCAGAATGATTTCATCATCACAAATATCTCCCTTTATTTTTGTTTCAAGTCCCTTGGATTTCTTACAGTTGTGTACTTTGATTATTTAGGTAGTAGTAGCAGTGTTAAGGTCAATACAAAAATGTTTCTGTCCCATAAAGGACTGGGAAGAAAATGTATCCATTCATCCTTTGTTTAGCTACTTCCAATAAGGCAGAATTTGCCAGGGGATTTTTAAAGCAAGTTATTTCCTTGGGTCAGAAAAACTGTGGCCTGAATCATTTAGAAGATGTTCAAAATAGCATGCGTTAGAGTAATAATTCTAAGGTTCATATTCAATTCTTGCTGCCCTACAATCAGCAGTCTTTCTCCACTACAAGGTCAGATGCAAATTGTTTCTTCTTTGTGTGAAACAAATAGATTTCATAAAACCTAACCTGAAAGTGTGCTAAGAGAATTAATTCCATTTAGATAGCTTCTGTCTTCAGACCACCTGGATTTTTCCATCTGCTTTATTATTTTTTTCTTTTTCTATCATAGTCTCATTTGGGGACTGAATTTTAAAAAGACTTTAGAAAAACCTGGCTTTTATTTCTTGATCTACACTGATCACCTCATTACCACTTTTTTTTTCCTCAATAGCAAGTCTTGTCATTCTACTAAGCATTGGAACAAAAACCAGCAAGGGAACATTTAGCATGAGATGGTTCTTTACCTGCTAATTCTGACCAATTCTCACCCCACACAGCCTCCTTGTCCCTAGAGAAAATGTAAGCCAAGCTCCCCATGCACAATGCTTCTAAAGCTCTGGGCAGCTGCTCTCTTTCAGAGCCTCTAAAAAACATCATGAAATTTTGTCACCAAAAGCTGTTCAATTGCCAGTGGACCAGCTGCCGTTTTGTGTAGACAAATTTATCAGAGGGTTGAATGCTGAGAATAACCTCAAGGATGGGGACATTGTAATTATGAATTTGAAATGGAAGAATTCACAACTAAAGATATCATCACAACAGAATGCATTCTGAAACTGTGTTCTCTGCTCCCCTAGAACTAAATACCACTATAACCTAAATAGACAATTTATCTGCAGTGTCAGCCTTTAAAAAAATTGTATTGAGTACCCTTGATTTTTCTTAAGTTAAAATTCAGGGGAACACACATACACTTTTAGAATCTGAAGACAGATGCAAAGTCCATATAGGCAAAGATTTCTTAACATAAAGATTCAGGGACCATTTTAATTTATTTATTATACATTATTATCAAGTGTTCTAAAATTCTGTCTATTGCCAAGATTTCTAGTTGTCACTTGAAAGGCTGCATTAAATAGGGATTAGCACACCAACATGAACAATAATAAGTCATTGAAGTTCCAATGGAAAAGTCCAACGTTCTACTGCATTTTTGGCAGAATTACCAACCTTTATTCCTGACATTAAAAATTCACCGGCTTTCACAGGTATATAGGAACAATGTGATCATTTATAGCTATCTGTACCATATGACACTGTCTTTTGTAGTAATTTTTCTAGGATCGTAAGAGGATTTCTTTGAAACACAAGTCATATATGTCTGCTGAATTTGGCTCTTCTCTTTCTTCTGTATATTCTATCAAGTACTTTTTTTAAGTTTTCTAGTTTCTTTTTATATCAGCTTCCACCAATATTCAGTTATTAGCTATATCCTTTCTCCTCTTTTTGTCCCTGGAAAATTTTATCCATTGTTCTGTTTTAAGGACCCATACATGGAGGTGATTCCTAAATAATGTCTTTCTGCTGCTACTGCTGCTAAGTCACTTCAGTCATGTCCGACTCTGTGCGACCCCACAGATGGCAGCCCACCAGGCTCCCCCGTCCCTGGGATTCTCCAGGCAAGAATACTGGAGTGGGTTACCATTTCCTTCTCTGTTGCATGAAAGTGAAAAGTCAAAGTGAAGTCGCTCAGTCATGTCTGACTCTTAGTAACCTCATTGACTACAGCCTACCAGACTCCTCCATCCATGGGATTTTCCAGGCAAGAGTACTGGAGTGGGGTGCCATTGCCTTCTCCAAATGTCTTTCTAGCCCTGCTCATTTCCCTGAATCCAAGACCCAAACACTGAACCCACAGCTTCACTTATTAGTTCACGTATCTAGCAATCACCTGATTGCGAAGAGCTGACTCATTTGAAAAGACCCTGATGCTGGGAAAGATTGAGGGCGGGAGGAGAAGGGGACAACAGAGAATGAGATGGTTGGATGGCATCACCGACTCAATGGACATGAGTTTGGGTAAACTCCAGGAGTTGGTGATGGACAGGGAGGCCTGGCGTGCTGCAGTTCATGGAGTCTCAAAGAGTTGGACACAACTGAGCAACTGAACTGAACTAAGCAATCATCAAAACTGGTCTCCAATAAGTACGTATACTCATTTACATTGCTGTACAGCAGAAACCCAACAACACTCTAAGGCAACTAAACTCCAATTAAAAAAAGAAAACTTGTCTCCAAACCTTAATTCATTCCACAACCACCCTTTTCCCAACTACTAAGCTCCTTAACACCATAAATGTTATTATCAAAGCAGATTGTAACCTTCTCATCCTCCACTCCACATAAACATGCAGTTAGCAAAGAAACCCTTCTGGATTCGCTTCATCTCCACCTCTTTTTTTTTTCCAGAGCCACTTGTCAAAATCATACTCTCTTCCTTTCCTGGCAGGTTGCAATATTGCAGTAGCCTCCTAACTTCCTATTTTATTCTCTAAACCATTATTTTTTACACTGTTTTTTTACTTATCTTCATAAAACGCAGATTTCATCAAGCTGCCATTCTGTTCCTTCTTTCTTTCTGCTCCTTAGTATACATATTCTAATGCAAAACTTCATACAGTATTATCTCACTGTTAACTTTCAACTTCATTTTCTTCCTTGTTACAGTGACGTATTTGCCATGCATTGGGGAGGGGGAAGTCCCAAGTCTCCAATTTGGGCCTTAGCTCCAGTTCTTCCCACAGACTGGAATTGGACATGTCCACACCTAGGCTCTGATGGATATAGCCCTATCTGTCTTACAAACCATAACTCAACTGTTTGTTCCTTCATGAAGTCTTCTCATAGCCCCCAACAACACATGGTCTCATTCTCTTTCAGGTAATGCTTTTAAATTTGATTAAACTTTTTATTCTCTTAAAACGTGAATATATTTCCTGAGTTAGTATTACGTGTGAGGCACGAGGGTTACCCTGGTGAATAATGCAGAGTAGCTTCTTATTCCTTCAGATTCTGGCATTTTACTGGTGAGATAAATAATCAAGGAACCCAGTTCAGAAGATCCTACAATGTTGTAAGGCACTGCCTGGGGTAAGAAAAGGGGACAACTTTATTTATTTTTAATTGGAATATGGTTTTTCCAGTAGTCACATATGGATGTGAGAGTTGGACTATAAAGAAAGCTGAGTGCCAAAGAATTTATGCTTTTGAACTGTGGTGTTGGCGGAGACTCTTGAGAGTCCCTTGGACTGCAAGGAGATCCAACCAGTCCATCCTAAAGGAAATCAGCCCTGAATGTTCACTGGAAGGACTGATGCTGAAGCTGAAACTCCAATACTTTGGCCACCTTATGTGAAGAACTGACTCATTTGAAAAGACCCTGATGCCGAGAAAGATTGAAGGTGGGAAGGGAAGGGGAAGACATAGGATGAGATGGTTGGATGGCATCACCAACTTGATGGACATGAGTTTGAGTAAGCTCTGGGAGTTGGTGATGGACAGGGAAGCCTGGCGTGCTGAATTTCATGGGGTTGCAAAGAGTTGGACATGACTGAGCAACTGAACTGAACTGAGCTGATAGCTGATTTACAATGTTGTGTTAGTTTCTGCTATATAGCAAAATGATTCAGGTTTGCATATATACTTCTTCATATTCTTTTTCGTTATGGCTTATCATGGGATATTGAATATACTTCCCTGTGCTATAGAGTAGGGCCTTGGTGGTTACCTATTTTATATATAGTTGTATTTATCTGTTAATCCCAAATTCCTAGTTTATCCTTCTCACATTCCTTTCCCCTTTGGTAACCATAAGTTAGTTTTCTATGTCTGTGAATCTGTTTCTATTTCACACATAAGTTCATTTGTGTCATATTTTAGATTCCATATATTTGATATCATGATATTTGTCTTTCTACTTCTGATTTACTTAGTATGATAATTTCTAGGCCCATCCATGTTGCTGCAAATGGCATTGCTTATTCTTTTTCATGGCTAAATAATATTCCATCATGTGGATATGGGTATGCATAAGAATATACACACATAGCATGTCCTCTTTATCCATTCACCTGTCAATGGACATTTAGGTTGTTTCCATGCCTTGGCTATTGTGAATAGTGCTCCAGTGAACACTGGGGAATATGTATTTTTTTGAATTATGTTTTTTTCTGGATGTATGCCCAAGAGTGGGATTGAAAGATCACATGGTAGCTATAATTTTAGTTCTTTAAGGAACCCCCATACTGTTCTTCATAGTGGCTATACCAATTTACATTTTCACCAAAAGTGCAGGAGGGTTTCCTTTTCTCTGTACCCTCTCCAGCATTTATTGCTTGTAGAATTTTTGATGATGATCATTCTGACTGGTCTGAGGTGATATCTCATTGTAGTTTTGATTTGCATTTCTCTAATAATTAGTGATTCTGAGCATCTTTTCGTGTGCCTTTTGGCCAACTTTAGATCAGATCATGGGGAAAAGCCTTTGTCAGAAAATAAATCTGAGCTGAGGCCTGAATCAGAAGCAAATGATGGCCATGCGAAAGTAGAAATCAAAGCAGTTCAGATAGAGGCAACAGCAAGTAAAACTCAATGAAGGTGGGGAAAGTGCCGTGAGTCGATATTTGGACAGTTACCCAATGTTTACTATGTGCAAAGTGCTGAACAAAACAGATATTTCTTGCTCTCAAGGGTTGTCAGTGGAATGGACCAGACTTACACTGGCCCAACTATAACACAGATATATACTAACATTGTTATACCTTCTATAAAGACAATGTAAAGGAGGGTACTCTAGAGTGCTGGTGAGGGAACAACATGGAGATTTTCAGTAAATTGTCACATCCATGGAGGTGAAAGACGAGGCCTAGGCTGAAAATGTTAGTCATTCCTTAACACATAGGCGAGTAATTGTTTTGGTTCAAGAAAGGGCTCAAGGCTAAGAGTCAAGGAAATCATTATAACCTAACATTATCAGTTAGATTATAAATCTGACATTAATAATAAACTTTATCAGGTGAAACCAACAAAGAACACTCAACAAGGAGAAGTCAGAGAGCCTGGAGGAGAACCAGAGTATCAGAAGCTTGTAGAAATAAGAGTTCCCACAGGAGGGACTTAAGAACTGAACAGTGCTCTTGAGAGGTCAACTTACAAGAGATCTAAAAATGTAGCTACTGGATTGTGCAACAAGGAAGTCACTGGTAAAGCTTTGAGAAATCAGTATTGGTGGAATGGTGGAGACAAAAGATAAAGTAGAGTGAGTTAGGGAGACGTGATTTATAGATGCTTCATCTGGAAGCTCGGCTATAAGCAGTGGTAGGGAATTGGCAATTAAAATAGCCTTAATTAAAGTGATCCCAGTATCATTTGGGTATTTATTGATTTAAACCTTTTTTCTTCTCTTAATTATCTGTTGTTAGATTGCCAGCATTATTTTTATTTTCAACCACTATAAAATAAGTGAGTTAGACTTGATGAATTTTTAAAGGCCTTGAGTTACTCTTCAGAAGTCACACAGCTTAGAAGTTACAGAGCTGAGGCAGAAGACCATGTCTTCTGATGGCAGGTTGAGTTTAAACCAGTTGTAATGTGCCTTCTAAATCTGTTCTTAAAATATTATACATAGGTAGGCTCTGTGAAAGGAAATTGTCCGCCAACCTCGCAGTGAGTGTTAACTTCGGCTTTAGGGGAAATGCCCTGATTTTTCAGTGATTTCAAATGAGCTCCAGCAGGCATACTCCTAAGGCAAATTCCTAAAGACATATGCTGTCAAGCACACATTGTCACCAACAGCCCCATACCCAGAGCTTCTATTATCATCAGATAAACAGATGTACATAATGTGGTAGAGATGTAAATAATTATATTTTCCTCAGGAATTTACTTTGTGATACACACACTTGTTGTTCTGTTGCTAAGTTGTGTCCAGCTCTTTGCAATGCCTTGGACTGCAGCACATGAGATCTCCCTGTCCTTCACTATCTGCCAGAGTTTCTCAAGTTCATTCATTGAGTTACTGATGCCATCCAACCATCTCATCCTCTATTGTCTCCTTCTCCTTTTGCCATAAATCTTTCCCAACATCAGTGTCTTTTCCAGTGAGTTGGCACTTTGCATTAGGTGGTCAAAGTATTGAAGCTTCAGCATCAATCCTTCCAATGAATATTAAGAGACTGATTCCCTTTAGGATGGACTGGCTGGGTCTCCTTGCAGTTCAAGGGACTCTCAAGAGTTTTATCTAGCACCACAATCCAAAAGCGTCAGTTCTTCAGCACTCAGATACATACATTCACATAGAAATATGGTCTTGAAAAATTATAATACTAGTTTGTCCATAATCACATTTGTAAATAGTCTCTAGTGCTATAAATCCACTATAGACCAAGATCTGTGCATCTTTCCCTCACAGAATGGAAGATCTGGCATAGAGCTCACAATCTCACTGTATACCGACTCTTTTTTCCTGATTCCCATGGTAGAAGACATATTACTGTAAAGTACTCAACTTTTTTGTATTTATAGGATGAGATGATTACTGTTGTGGCTTGTTTTTGTCCACAAAGAATGTCTGGAAGTTTCCTTCCTTTATCCCAATTCGTGGACATTGTATCAATATCATGGAACCGCCATCATTGTCTGTAGCCCTACTAGACACACAATCTGGAGAAATTCTCCAAAGTAATTTCATAATATTTATCTGGAAATATATTCCCATTTTGAAGTACTTTTATGAAATTAATGAGGAAAGTGCTTTAATCAGAAAGTTATATTAATACTTTAAACAGAAAGCACAACATCACACAGATTTAAACTGTGAATTGGCCAACTCTTTGTGACCCCATGGACTATAGCCTGTCAGGCTCCTCTGTCCATGGAATTTTCCAGGCAAGAATAGTGGAGTGGGTTGCCATTTCCTTCTCCAGGGGATCTTCCTGACCCAGGGATTGAACCCAGGTCTCCTGCATTCCAGGCAGATTCTTCACTGTCTGAGCCACAGGGAAGCCCCCTGTATATAGACACCAAGAAGTAAAATAGTGAGCAACCCATTTAATTTATTTAACATCATTAGCATTTACTTCCTTATTGGAGTGTGAGTCTGCAGCCACTTCCTGAGACTTTCACCTTCTACTGATTGACCCTGTGCAGCTGTGTTCATATTCTGAGTATCCCCTGGGCTCCACTATGTGCACAAAGGCTGCAAGGCACTTTCTCAGCTCCACTTGAGTGAGTCCATCATCTGTGCTCTCTCTTGCCACTAGTATCACTAGCACAGACCTTGTTTATGGCTAGTCAAGCACAAAGGTATACATCAGCTCTCCTGAGTTCTGGAAGAATGGCTTCTGAATACTAAAGAGAACATTCACTGGGAAAAGATAGCATTAATTGTAATCGTGTAAATTATGCTGAATAAGTCACAAGGCAAGTGGCACAGAAGTTTGGTCTCCACTGGCATTTATAGTCTAGGATACAGAGCGCATGTGTGTATATATATACACATACATACATACATACATACATACATATATATATGTATATATTAAATCTTACATGGTAACACAAATAAGTACTGGAAAATAATGCTAAAAGCTGATTTATGTCAAGGTGAAATGTAATATGATTTGAAGAAAATTCATCCACAAAGGATAAATGAGGCTGCTTTTAAAAATCTGGTGCATATTTAACTCCTTTTTTTAAATGAACAGATTACATTTTTTTTTTAAGTTTGATATTTATTTTTTTTTAAAAGCAGATAGTACAGGAATTTCCCATATAGCCCTCTTCCCCCTCCTGATTCCTCTATAATTAATGTGTTGCATTAGTATGGTACATTTATTAACAATTAAGGAAATCATAATGATTGATACACTTTTAGTAACAGAAGTCCATGGTTTCTATTGGGGTTGGCTTTTCCTGTTGTACATTCTGTGTGTTTTGACAAATGCATAATGTCATGTATCCACCATTGCAACATCAGACATAATAGTTTCTCCACCCAAAAATAATCCTTTGTGTTTCCCCTATTCATCTTCATTTCACTCTTAAACCTATCACAAGTATATTATCATTTTGAGATCAAATGAGATCAAGTGTTTGAAGTCAATTGAATTTGTTGATGCAAAGCAGTTATAACATGTTGGCATTTTTTTCCTGTATTTCCATACATTAAAAGTGTGTAAACATAAGTTTTAAATATCAAATATTTTAAGATTATAATGAAGGCACACAAAGGTGAGAGAGAGAATTTCAGTTAATCACTAGAGACATAGAAGACAAATTTACTTTTCTCAGTTGCTATGACTAACAACCCACAGAAACACGTTTTGCAGATATTGTACACAAACTCCATTTAAGGTCCTTTTTTGATATTTCTGCCTTACTTTCAAAAATCTTTAGCACACTAGAATTTATTGTTAGAAGGATCACTGCAGTAATTAACACATAGCATAAGTCTAAAATAAATATTGTGTTCATAATTAGGTTTTGAGAGGATAGCTTACACTTAATTGAATTGTGAATTTCTTGAGCAGGTGGTCTAGTTGTAGTCTCTCTTTTTTCCAGGTTAAACATTCATAGGAATAGGTCTAAGTAGAATTTCAAGACAGTTCACTTTGCTATTAAATTCATATCACCAAACTTTGTTTTATTAGGCATAGCCATTCACAGGAGTGTATTTTGCATCTTTGATATAAGTGAGTATCTTTGATTTTTATAAAACATGAAGCAGAATGAGCAATTTATTAGCAGCTTCTGATGAAAATTTAGTTGTATTTTATTCTTTCCAATGGAAAGATATTTTTGCAGTCACTATTAGAAATCCTCCAATGCTGAATCATCATTAATTGAATAACTGCACTTGTACACATGCCTTACACTACAAATTTGGAATAGAGAAATAAAATTACCTGGAGAATCATCTTTGTAACCCACGTACAAGCACTGCTAAATGAATTATTACATGTATATTATTACAGCTTGATGATGATTTCATTTTGGCCAGATATACAGGCAGTTCAATGTAAACTATTCAATTTTACCAGTTCAAACAACTATTGTGTACTCAATACAATTTTTTTTATGCCAAGAGGGATAATAGATGTACAATGACAATGTGAAGTTTAAGAACTTCCTTTAGGTTTAAGTTTTTAATTTTATTATCTCCTCTAGACAAAATTTACTGGAGTTGATTCATAATGTTGTGTTAGTTTCAGGTGTACAGCAAAGTGATTCAGCTGTACACACATATATATATCATTTTTTCAGATTATTTCCCCTTGTAGGTTATTACAAAATATTGAATAAAGTGCTATACAATATGTTCTTGCTGGTTATCTATTTTATACATAGCCCTGTGTGTATGTTAATTCTAGACTCTAATTTATCCCTGTACCCCATTCCCCTTTGGTAACTGTAAAAGATTTTCTGTGTCTATTTCTGTTTTGTATACACATTCATTTATATCATTTGTTAAGATTTTAAATTTTTAAATTAATAAATTTATTTTTGGAGGCTAATTACTTTGCAATATTTTATTGGTTTTGCTGCACAATGACATGAATCCGCCACGGGTGTACATGTGTTCCTCCTCCTGAACCCCCGTCCCACCTCCCTCCCCATCCCATCCCTTTGGATGGTGCTCAGGGCTGGTCATCCCAGTGCACCAGCCCTGAGCACCATGTATCATGCATCGAACCTGGACTGGCAATCCATTCCACATGTAATATACATGTTTCAATGCCATTGTCCCAAACCATCCCACCCTTTCCCTTACCCACAAAGTCCAAAAGTCTGTTCTATACATCTGTGTCTCTTTTGCTGTCTTGCATACAGGGTTATTGTTACCATCTTTCTAAATTCCATATATATGTGTTAGTATATTGTACTGGTGTTTTTCTTTCTGGCTTACTTCACTCTGTATAATAGGCTCCAGTGTCATCTACCTCATTAGAACTGATTAAAATGTATTCTTTTTAATGGCTGAGTAATATTCCATGTGTATATGTACCACAGCTTTCTTATACATTTGTCTGCTGATGGACATTTAGGTTACTTCCAGGTCCTGGCTTTTATAAACAGCGATGAACATTGTGGTACATGTGTCTCTTTCAATTCTGGTTTCCTCGGTGTGTATGCCCAGCAGTGGGATTGCTGGGTCAAATGGCAGTTCTATTTCCAGTTTTTTAAGGAATCTTCACACTGTTTTCAATAATGGCTGTACTAGTTTGCATTCCCCAGAGAAGGCAATGGCACCCCACTCCAGTACTCTTGCCTGGAAAATTCCATGGATGGAGGAGCCTGGTGGGCTGCAGTCCATGGGGTCACAAAGAGTGAGATACGACTGAGAGACTTCACTTTCACTTTTCACTTTCATGCATTGGAGAAGGAAATGGCAACCCACTCCAGTGTTCTTGCCTGGAGAATCCCAGGGATGGGGGAGCCTGGTGGGCTGCCGTCTATGGGGTTGCACAGAGTTGGACACGACTGATGCGACTTAGCAGCAGCAGCAGCAGTTTGCATTCCCACCAACAGTGTAAGACGGTTCCCATTTCTCCACACCCTCTCCAGCATTTATTGCTTGTAGACTTTTGGATAGCAGCCAATCTGACTGGCGTGAGGTGGTACCTCATTCTCCTTTTGATTTGCATTTCTCAATGCAGAGGAACCAGAGATCAAATTGCCAACAACCGCTGGATCATTGAAAAAGCAAGAGAGTTCCAGAAAAAAAACATCTATTTCTGCTTTATTGACTATGCCAAAGCCTTTGCCTGTGTGGATCACAATAAACTTTGGAAATTCCTGAAAGAGATGGGAATACCAGACGACCTGACCTGCCTCTTGAGAAACCTGTATGCAGGTCAGGAAGCAACAGTTCGAACTGGACATGGAACAACAGACTGGTTCCAAATAGGAAAAGGAGTACGTCAAGGCTGTATATTGTCACCCTGCTTATTTAACTTATATGCAGAGTACATCATGAGAAATGCTGGGCTGGAGGAAACGCAAGCTGGAATCAAGATTGCCAGGAGAAATATCAATATGCAGATGACACCACTTTTATGGCAGAAGATGAAGAGGAACTAAAAAGCCTCTTGATGAAAGTGAAAGAGAAGAGTGAAAACATTGGTTTAAAGCTCAACATTCAGAAAACTAAGATCATGGCATCTGGTCCCATCACTTCATGGGAAATGGATGGGAAAACAGTGGAAACAGTGTTAAATTTATTTTGGGGGGCTCCAAAATCACTGCAGATGTTGATTGCAGCTATGAAATTAAAAGACACTTACTCCTTGGAAGGAAAGTTATGACCAACCTAGATAGCATATTGAAAAGCAGAGACATTACTTTGCTAACAAAGCTCCATCTAGTCAAGGCTATGGTTTTTCCAGTGGTCATGTGTGGATGTAAGAGTTGAACTATGAAGAAATCTGAGCACTGAAGAATTGATACTTTTGAACTGTGGTATTGGAGAAGACTCTTGAGAGTCTCTTGGACTGCAAGGAGATCCAACCAGTCCATTCTAAAGGAGACCATTCCTGGGTGTTCACTGGAAGAACTGATGCTAAAAGCTGAAACTCCAATTCTTTGGACACCTCCTGCAAAGAGTTGACTCATTGCAAAATACCCTGATGCTGGGAGGCATTGGGGGCAAGAGGAGAAGGGGATGACAGAAGATGAGATGGCTGGATGGCATCACTGACTTGATTGACATGAGTTTGAGTAAACTCTGGGAGTTGGTGATGGACAGGGAGGCCTGGCGTGCTGTGATTCATGGGGTTGCAAAGAGTCAGACATGACTGAGCAACTGAAATGAACTGAATAATGAGTGATGTTGAGCATCTTTTCATATGTTTGTTAGCCATCTGTATGTCTTCTTTGGAGAAATGTCTGTTTAGTTCTTTAGCCCATTTTTTTATTAGGTCATTAATTTATCTAGAATTGAGCTGCAGGAGTTGCTTGTATATTTTTGAGATTAATTATTTGTCAGTTTCTTTGTTTGCTATTATTTTCTCCCATTCTGAATGCTGTCTTTTCACCTTGCTTGTAGTTTCCTTTGTTGTGCAAAAGCTTTTAATTTTTAATTTGGTCCCATTTTTTATATTTGCTTTTATTTCCAGTATTCTGGGAGGTGGGTCATAGAGGTTCCTGCTCTGATTTATGTTGGAGAGTATTTTGCCTATGTCTTGCTCTAGGAGTTTTACAATTTCTGGCCTTATGTTTAGATCTTTAATCAATTTTGAGTTTATTTTTGTGTATGGTGTTAGAAAGTGTTCTAGTTTTAGTTTTTTATATGTCCTTGACCAGTTTTCCCAGCACCACTTTTTAAAGAGTTTGTCTTTTATCCATTGTATATTCTTGCCTCCTTTGTCGAATATAAGGTGTCCATAGGTGCATGGATTTATCTTTGGGCTTTATATTTTGTTCCATTGATCTATATTTCTGTCTTTTTGCCAGTACCATACTGTCTTGATGACTGTGGCTTTGTAGTAAGACTGAAGTCAGGCAGGTTGATTCCTCCAGTTCCATTCTTCTTTCTTAAGATTGCTTTGGCTTCCGAAGTTTCTTGTATTTCCATACAAATTGTGAAATTATTTGATCTAATTCTGTGAAAAATACAGTTGGTAGCTTGATAGGGATTGCATTGAATCTATAGATTGCTTTGGGTAGTATACTCATTTTCACTATATTGATTCTTCTGATCCATGAACACAGTATATTTTTCCATTTATTATTGTCCTCTTTGATTTCTTTCACCAGTGTTTTATAGTTTTCTATATCTAGGTCTTTTGTTTCTTTAGGTAGATATATTCCTAAGTATTTAATTCTTTTCGTTGCAATGGTGAATGGAATTGTTTCCTTAACTTCTCTTTCTGTTTTCTCATTGTGGTGTATAGGAATGCAAGGGATTTCTGTGTGTTGATTTTATATTCCTGCAACTTTACTATATTCATTGATTTGCACTAGTAATTTTCTGGTGACTTCTTTAGGGTTTTCTATGTAGAGAATCATGTCATCTGTAAACAGTGAGAGTTTTACTTCTTCTTTTCCTATATGAATTCCTTTTATTTCTTTTTCTGCTCTTATTGCTGTGGCCAAAACTTCCAAAACTATGTTGAATAGTAGTGGTGAGAATGGGCACCCTTGTCTTGTCCCTGACTTTAGGGGAAATGCTTTCAGTTTTTCACCATTGAGGATAATGTTTGCTGTGGATTTGTCATATATAGCTTTTATTATGTTGAGGTTTGTTCCTTCAATTCCTGCTTTCTGGAGGGTTTTTATCATAAATGGATGTTGAATTTTGTCAAAGGCTTTCTCTGCATCTATTGAGATAATCATATGGTTTTTATCTTTCGGTTTGTTAATGTGGTGTATTACATTGATTGATTTGCGGATACTGAAGAATATTTACATCGCTTGGATAAAGCCCACTTGGTGATGATGTATGATCTTATTAATATGCTTGTGGATTCTGTTTGCTAGAATTTTGTTAAGGATTTTTTGCACCTATATTCATCAGTGATATTGGCGTGTAGGTTTCTTTTTTTGTGGCATCTTTGTCAGGTTTTGGTATTAGGGTGATGGTGGCCTCATATAATTAGTTTGGAAGTTTACCTTCCTCTGCAAATTTCTGGAAGAGTTTGAGTAGGAAGGTGTTAGCTCTTTTCTAAATTTTTGGTAGAATTCAGCTGTAAAGCCATCTGGACCTGGGCTTTTGTTTGCTGGAAAATTTCTGATTACAATTTCTATGGCCATGCTTGTGATGGGTCTGTTAAGATTTTCTATTTCTTCCTGGTTCAGTTTTGGAAAGTTGTAGTTTTCTAAGAATTTGTCCATTTCTTCCAAGTTGTCCCTTTTATTGGCATATAGTTGCTGGTAGTAGTCTCTTATGACCTTTTGGATTTCTGTGTTGTCTGTTGTGATTTCTCTATTTTCATTTCTAATTTTGCTGATTTGATTCTTCTCCCTTTGTTTCTTGATGAGTCTGGCTAATGGTTTGTCAATTTTATTTATCCTCTCAAAGAACCAACTTTTGGCTTTGTTGATTTTTGCTATGGTCTCTTTTGTTTCTTTTGAATTTATTTCTTCCCTAATTTTTAAGATTTCTTTTCTTCTACTAAACCTGGGGTTGTTCATTTCTTCCTTTTCTAGTTGCTTTAGATGTAGAGTTAGGTTATTTATTTGACTTTTTTCTTCTTTCTTGAGGTAAGCCTGTATTGCTATGAACCTTCCCCCAGCACTGCTTTTACAGTGTCCCATAGGTTATGGGTTGTTTTGTTTTCATTTGCATTCATTTCTATGCATATTTTGATTTCTTCTGTGATTTGTTGGTTATTCAGCAGCGTGTTGTTCAGCCTCCATATGTTGGAATTTTTAATAGTTTTTCTCCTGTAATTGGCATCTAATATTACTGCATTGTGGTCAGAAAAGATGCTTAGAATAATTTCAGTTTTTTTTTGAATTTACCAAGGCTAGATTCATGGTGCAGGATGTGATCTATCCTGATGAAGGTTTCATGTGCACTTAAGAAAAAGGTGAAATGCATTGTTTGGGGTTAAATGTCCTATAGATATCAATTAGGTCTAACTGGTCTATTGTATCATTTAAAGTTTGTGTTTCCTTGTTAATTTTCTGTTTAGTTGATCTATCCATAGGTGTGAGTAGGGTATTAAAGTCTCCCACTATTATTGTGTTATTGTTAATTTCCCCTTTCAGACTTGTTAGCATTTGTCTTACATATTGTGGTGCTCCTATGTTGGGTGCATATATATTTATGATTGTTATATCTTCTTCTTGGTTTGATCCTTTGATCATTATGTAGTGTCCATCTTTGTCTCTTTTCACAGCCTTTGTTTTAAAGTCTATTTTATCTGATATGAGTATTGCTACTCCTGCTTTCTTTTGGTCTCTATTTGCACAGAATATCTTTTTCCAGCCCTTCACTTTCAGCCTGTATGTGTCCCTTGTTTTGAGGTGGGTCTCTTGTAGACAACATATATAGGGTCTTGTTTTTGTATCCATTCAGCCAGTCTTTGTCTTTTCACTGGGGCATTCAACCCATTTACACTTAAGGTAATTATTGATAAGTATGATTCTGTTGACATTTACTTTGTTGTTTTGGGTTCAAGTTTATACACCCTTTCTGTGTTTCCTGTCTAGAGAATATCCTTTAGCATTTGTTGGAGAGCTGGTTTCATGGTGCTCAATTCTCTCAGCTTTACCTTGTCTGTAAAGATTTTTATTTCTCCTCCATATTTGAATGAGATCCTTTTTGGGTACAGTAATCTGGGTTGTAGGTTATTTGCTTTCATCACTTTAAGTATGCCTTGCCGTTCCCTTCTGGCCTGAAGAGTTTCTATTGAAAGATCAGCTGTTATTCATATAAGGAATCCCCTTGTTTGTTATTTGTTGTTTTTCCCTTGCTGCTTTCAATATTTGTTCTTTGTGTTTGATCTTTGTTAATTTGATTAATATGTGTCTTGGGGTGTTTTGCCTTGGCTTTATCCTGTTTAGGGCTCTCTGTGTTTCTTGGACTTGGGTGACTATTTCCTTCCCCATTTTAGGGAAGTTTTCAACTATTATCTCCTCAAGTATTTTCTCATGGCCTTTCTTTTTTGTCTTCGTCTTCTGGGACTCCTGTGATTCGAATGTTGGGGCGTTTAGCATTGTCCCAGAGGTTTCTGAGGTTGTCCTCATTTCTTTTAATTCGTTTTTCTCTTTTCCTCTCTGTTTCATTTATTTCTACCATTCAATCTTCTTCCTCACTAATCCTATCTTCTGCCTCCGTTATTCTACTGTTGGTTCCCTTCAGAGTGTTTTTTTAGCTCATTTATTGTATTATTCATTATATATTAACTCTTTATTATTTCTCTAGGTCCTTGTTAAATATTTCTTGCATCTTCTTGATCTTTATCTCCCGTCTATTTATCTATAACTCCATTTTGTTTTCAAGATTCTGGATCATTTTCACTATCATTATTCAGAATTCTTTATCAGGTAGATTCCCTATCTCTTCCTCTTTTGTTTGGTTTGTTGGGCATTTATCCTTTCCCTTTAGCTGCTGGATATTTCTCTGCCTTTTCATCTTGTTTATATTGCTGTGTTTGGGCTGGCCTTTCCGTATTCTGGCAGTTTGTGGTTCCTCTTTATTGTGGAGGTTCCTCGCTGTGGGTGGGCTTGGATGTGTGGTTTGTCAAGGTTTCCAGGTTAGGGAAGCTTGTATCGGTGTTCTGGTGGGTGGAGCTGGATTTCTTCTCTCTGGAATGCACTGAAGGGTCCAGTAGTGAGTTTTGAGATGTCAATAGGTTTGGTGTGACTTTGGGCAGTCTGTATATTGAAGCTCAGGGCTATGTTCCTGTGTTGCTAGAGAATTTGTGTAGTATGTCTTTCTCTGGAACTTGTTGGCCCTTGGGTGGTGCTTGGTTTCAGTGTAGGTATGGAAGCATTTAATGAGCTCCTATCGATTAATGTTCCCTGGAGTCAGGAGTTCTCTGGTGTTCTCAGGATTTGGACTTAAGCCTCCTGCCTCTGGTTTTCAGTTGTATTCTTACAGTAGCCTCAAGACTTCTCCATCTGTACAACACGAATGATAAAACATCTAGGTTAATGGTGTAAAGTTTCTTCACAGTCAGAGACACCTGGAGAGGTACACAGAGTTACATGGAGAAGAGAAGAGGGAGGAGGGAGATAGAGCTGACCAGGAGGAGAAGAGGGGAAATCAAAAGAGGAGAGAGCAAGCTAGCCAGTAATCACTTCCCTATGTGCTCTCCACAGTCTGGACCCCTCAGAGAAGTTCATGGAGTTGCACAGAGAAGAGAAGAGGGAGGAAAGAGAGAGAGGTGGCCAGGAGGATAAAAGGGGGAATCAAAAGGAGAGAGACAGATCCAGCCAGTAATCAGTTCCCTAAGTGTTCTCCACAGCCCAGAACACACAAAGATATTCACAGAGTTGGGTAGAGAAGAGAAGGGGGGTGAGGAGGAAACAGAGGTGACCTGGTGGAGAAAAAGGAGAATCCAAAGGGGGAAAAAGCAGTCCAGCCAGTAATCTTGTTCCCAAGTAAAAATGGGAACTGAAGATTGGGTTCTTAAAGGTACAAAATTGATAACAAATACCAAAAAGCAAAGATTAAAAATTTAGATTAGGGATTAGATTCTCAAAAATACAATATTAAAGAAAAAATCAAAGTCACAAAAATTATAACATATACATATATATGAAGTTTGCTTTAAAAATAGGGTTTTTCCTTTTTGCAAAGTAGGTTACTAAAATGAAAATTAAAGAAGTAATAGAGGACTTAAAATTTTTTTAAACATTTAAAAATTTTAAAAAATGATAATAGTAAAAATATATCTAGGGCTTTCTCTTGTGTTGTTGTGGGCTGTGTGGGGTCAGTTCATTTTCAGATAGTTTCTTAATCCGGCTTACACTTCTCAAGATCTATAGGCTCATTCCTATGTAGTTGGTGCTTTTAATAGTAGGGTTTTAATCTATTGCACCTGTCACTTCCAAAGCAGTTCCCTCTGTTTATTTTAGTTTCTGTTTGCTGGCCTCTTCAGGGTCTAATTTCCACCCTGACACAAGGGGGCGGTGGTAGTCACTTTTTTTAGGCTCACTTGTTCAGTCGTGCTGTGGGGAGGGAGGAACACTGCAAACAAATTATCACTGGCATCTGTGGGGAGTGCTCCCAGTGTCTCAGCCACACTAGGTTTGCCCCCGCTCACGGCATGTGTGCTTTCCCAGTCTACAATGCTCAGGCTCTAGGTTGTTCTACCTGGAACTGGCTGAGGCCAGCCCTGGGTTGAGTGCACTTCCCAGGTCTAAGCTGCTCAGGTTCAGGTTCTCAGGTACTCCACAAAGGTGCAGACTTGATTGGGCCTGTGTTTTGTGCCCTTCCCCAGTCTGAGCAGCTCAGGTGACCAGGTTCTTGGCAAGCTGCAACTTATCGCCTCCTGCATCCCAGCCACTCAGTTTTCTGGGTGTACAACCGGCGCACCTTCTCAGGTGTGCTGTGTATCTCCTCTGGGGAGCTGATTTCTGGTTCCGACCCTCTGGAGGATGTCGACTGTCCAGAATCCAAAGGAGTCTTGGTTAGCAATGAAGCCTGCTTGTGGTTTGGTAGATGATGCCTCTCTGGGGCTGCGATTGCCCCCTTCTAGCTCTGGCTGCCCTCACCTGCCTGTCTCCAGCAGGTGATGGGCCGGTCTGCAGCCAGCTAGCTCTGCTCAGTCCTTTGTTCTATGAGTGGGCCTGGCAGTGTTTTAGGTTAGGACTTTTTGCTGGATAGCTATCCCACAGTCTGGGTTGCTATCTCTAGTTAGTTCCCTCGTATTGTCCTTGGGGCATTCAGGCCAGGTCCTTATCCTAAGCAATGCAGCCCACGCCTCTCTGTGCAGTCCCACTTGCTAGTGGGAGATGTGACGGTCCGCACTGCTTCTCCACTGGGAGTTGCCTTAGGCACGTAATCTGTGGGGTTTAATTTTTTATTTATTTTTCCTCCCGGTTATGTTGCCCTCTGAGGTTCCAAGGTTCACCACAGATTCACTGGTGAGAGTGTTTCATGTGTGTCTAGAAACTTCTCTCTTTTTTAAGACTCTCTTCTTGGGATGGATCTCCATCCCTCCCTCTCTCGTCTCTCTTTTTATCTTTTATATTTTTTCCTACCTCCTTTTGAAGAAAATGGGCAGCCTTTCCGGGTGCCTGATGTCCTCTGCCAGCATTCAGAAGTTGTTTTGTGGAATTTGCTGAGCGTTCAAATGTTCTTTCAATGAATTTGTGGGGGAGAAAGTGGTCTCCCTGTCCTATTCCTCTGCCATCTTAGGACCACCAAGACTTTAAATTTTTAAAAATTATGGTAAGAGATTAATACAAAACCATGTCTTAAAAGAGTTGAATTGTATAAATTTTTTATACTTTAAAATATTATCCTCTTATATCCATAAGTAAAACATGAGAGCTGGAATTATCATTCATGCAAATAAAGACACATATCACTTCATCCAAGTGCAAGGAAGTGTTGTGTTCTTAAGCATACAGAAATCCCCTGCTACCTTTTGAGAAGGCAGAGTGTCTGTGTCAAGTTTGACTTTGAATTGTTCCCTTTTTTCAGACCATTGTTTAAGGAAGACCCAACCACTGTGTTTGGCAAAACTAGGAAATTCACATTTTCATTTTTGGATCTCCTCTTGGTGACAGTTATTATTTTTTTTTTCTCTCTCTCATAAGTAATTCCACTGATGTCAGGATGAAAAGCTGTAAGGCTTTCCATCATAAGCCCTTCATGCTTGATTCTTCTCCCTTTCCCTCCCCTCCCTTCCTTTCCTTCATCCCTCCCTCTCTTTCTCTTACACTCAAACACACACATATTTATGGCCACTTGGAAGAATTAGATATAGATCAATGGAACAAAATAAGAAAGCCCAGAGATAAATCCACACACCTATGGACACCTTATCTTTGACAAAGGAGGCAAGAATATACAATGGATTAAAAACAATCTCTTTAACAAGTGGTGCTGGGAAAACTGGTCAACCACTTGTAAAAGAATGAAACTACAACACTTTCTAACACCATACACAAAAATAAACTCAAAATAGATTAAAGATCTAAACGTAAGACCAGAAACTATAAAACTCCTAGAGGAGAACATAGGCAAAACACTCTCCTACATACATCACAGCAGGATCCTCCCAGAATATTGGAAATAAAAGCAAAAACAAACAAATGGGACCTAATTAAAATTAAAAGCTTCTGCACAACAAAGGAAACTATAAGCAAGGTGAAAAGACAGCCTTCAGAATGGGAGAAAATAATAGCAAATGAAGCAACTGACAAACAACTAATCTCAAAAATATACAAGCAACACCTGCAGCTCAATTCCAGAAAAATAAATGACCCAATCAAAAAATGGGCCAAAGAACTAAACATACATTTCTCCAAAGAAGACATACAGATGGCTAACAAACACATGAAAAGATGCTCAACATCACTCATTATCAGAGAAATGCAAATCAAAACCACTATGAGGTACCATTTCATGCCAGTCAGAATGGCTGCCATCCAAAAGTTTACAAGCAATGAATGCTGGAGAGGGTGTGGAGAAAAGGGAACCCTCTTACACTGTTGGTGGGAATGCAAACTAATACAGCCACTATGGAGAACAGTGTGGAGATTCCTTCAAAAACTGGAAATAGAACTGCCTTATGATCCAGCAATCCCACTGCTGGGCATACACACCGAGGAAACCAGAATTGAAAGAGACACGTGTACCCCAATGTTCATCGCAGCACTATTTATAATAGCCAGGACATGGAAGCAACCTAGATGTCCATCAGCAGATGAATGGATAAGAAAGTTATGGTACATATACACAATGGAATATTACTCAGCCATTAAAAAGAAAACATTTGAATCAGTTCTAATGAGGTGGATGAAACTGGAGCCTATTATACAGAGTGAAGTAAGCCAGAAAGAAAAACACCAATACAGTATACTAACGCATATATATGGAATTTAGAAAGATGGTAACAATAACCCTGTATACGAGAAAGCAAAAGAGACACTGATGTATAGAACAGTCTTTTGGACTCTGTGGGAGAGGGAGAGGGTGGGATGATTTGGGAGAATGGCATTGTAACATGTATAATATCATATATGAAACGAATCGCCAGTCCAGGTTCAATGCACGATATTGGATGCTTGGAGCTGGTGCACTGGGATGACCCAGAGGGATGGTACGGGGAGGGAGGAGGGAGGAGGGTTCAGAATGGGGAACACATGTATACCTGTGGCGGATTCATTTTGATATATGGCAAAACCAATACAATATTGTAAAGTTAAAAATTTAAATTAAAAAAAAAAAGATTAGCTGTCAGATATTTTCAAAATTACCCACAGATGTTTGACTTGGGTGAACTGGGACCTTTACTGAAAAATTTCATCTATCTCTCTATGCTTCAGAACAAAAGCCTGGTCTAAATTTCACTAAGATGGAAAAGTGATTCAGTGTTCTTTTTGTGTGCTCTCAAATACCCCATAGCGTGGACTGTACTGGCTTGATGTCTTTCTGTGAGAACATCCCTGCTATATTTCTCCTATTTTAGAAACAAATGTTTCTGGAAGTTTTCTATTTCAGCAGATATTCTTGAATTTATATCTGTTAATTATTCACAAATCCAAATAGTTGAGTATCTACTACTTGCCAGGCACTGTGAATCTTGTAGCAATATACTAATAAGATGTTGGCCCTTCCCTTATGGAGAAAACAATCTAGTAAAGAAGGAAGACACAAAAGCAAACAGCTGCCCTACAATGTGACACTTAATCATCACCACTGTGGCTTTCCTGTTGGCTCAGATGGTAAAAATCTGCCTGCATTGTAGGAGACATGGGTTTGATCCCTGGGTTGGGAAGATCCCCTGGAGAAGGAAATGGCAACCACTAACACACACTGTGCAGTCCCCTCAATACTCCTGACAGCCTTGGGAATCATAAAAATATTGTGTTGAGTGCAAATACCAGTCTGATTTACAGACAAAGGGAATGTTCTATTGGATGAATAAACAGGCTGGTGCCATTTGAGAATTTACAGTGGTAGCCTAAACCACTCAAATATTTCATATAACCTTTTCCTTCTAAACCAGTTTTAACAATAATTATAATGTCAACCCCTATCTCCTTATAAGCAATTGAAACACTGAAAAAAAAGATGACTGTGTTCCTTTTGTGTATGCTCAAATAGTCATACCATATCCAAATGTCCCAGGCATCCCAGGAATCTTGCCAGGCTTAGAAATATCTTGGCAGTAAACCCCAGGGTCTATCAGAAATGTTTGGGTATTTTGTCAATTTTGTATGAGTATAAAAGGGAGAAAAATTTCACACTTCCTGGAGGAATCTGGTGTGTTCACAGAAGACAGGACTGTTCATTAATCAATTCAACAAATGTTTATTGAATATCTAATATGAACAAAGCAGAGAGATGTAGTAATACAAAGATGATTCAGAGAGGAACTGAAAACAAAGGGAAAATAGAAAACAGTAACATGATATTCCTAGCACAATTACATCAATGTCTATATTAAATTTTAATGGAATAAACTCACAAATTAAAAGGCAGAGATCATCAAAATCAATAAAACAGCAGAACACATCTATGAGCTATCCACAAGAGACATACTTTAAATAGAAAGATACAGGAAGCTTGAAAATAAATTGATATAGAAAGATATGCATGCAAACAGCAACCCCATGAAGGCTGCAGTGGCTATATTAGTATCAGGTTTCAAGGAAAAAAGTATTTCCAGGAAGAAAAGAAGCAACAAAACATAATGGCATTAAACTAACCATGATATGATTTCTTGCAGACTATCATTTCCCAAAGCATAGTCTGAGATATTCTATAGCCAACAAAATTAATTACCTCAGTTTAATCTTTTTCTAAACCTATTTAATCACAGAAATGTTGTTAGATTATTTTTACATAATGCCTATTAACATCTCCTAGAATACTCTAGTAGTCTTACCTGGAGAATTCCATAGATAGAGGAGCCTGGCGAACTACAGTCTGGGGGGTCGCAAAGAGTTGGACACGACTGAATGACTAACACTTTCACTCTCAAATAAAATTTTGGGGAAAAATAAGTTTCTTGAGAGATCTGCATTCCCATCACTCAGCATAGTGCCTGAAATATTCTGAGGTATTAGTGAATGCTTGGTGAATAAATGTATTGATACACACAGAGATAGAGACAATGATTTATAAAATTGTATTTATTAGGTCTTCAAAATTTTAAAGTGCCCAATGAGTGTCCCAAAGTTTCTGTAGTGTGTACAGCTCATTGACAAGATAAAAGGAAGAGAGCATTTACTTTATTTTTTACAAATTCATTTTACGGAAGTGCAGTTGATTTTCAATATTGTGTTAGTTTCTGCTATACAGCAAAATGATTCAGTTATACATATATATATATATACATATTTTTTCATATGATTTTCCACTATGGTTTATCAGAGGATATTGAATGTAGTTCCCTGTGCTATACAGTAGGACCTTGTTGTTTATCTGTCCTATATATAATAGTTTATATCTGCTGATCCCAAACTCCCAATCCTTCCCTCCCCACCACCCCACCCCTCGGCAATCAGAAATCTGTTCTCTGTGTCTATGAATCTCTTTCTATTTTGTATATAGGTTCATTTGTATCATATTTAGATTCCAAATATAAGTGATATCATATGGTATTTGTCTTTCTGACTTACTTTATATGAGCATCTCTAGGTCCATAGCTATTGTTTCACAAGGCATGATTTCATGCTTTTAATGGATGAGTAATATTCCATCATATATATGCATCATGTCTTCTTTATCCATCTGTCAGTGGACATGTAGGCTGTTTCTATCTTGGCTATTGTGAACAGTGGACAACATTGCTATATTAAACCACCCATTCCTCCTAAGGGCGACTAGCCATCCTATCTTACAAGAGCAAGATGAGACTTGTGATTAAGCTATCTTCCCTCTTTGACATATACCAGGAAGTCAATCAAACAAGGTCATGAACCAAGGCAACTGACAAAGTCAAAGCCCATTTTACCAACTGCTGTGAAAATTTGGGCTTTCTCAGAGCCTACTAAATGAATCTTGGTACAGGTGTTACATGCCGAACAAGAGAACTGTGATGAAACAGTACTTAAGATCAAATTTAAGAAGAAAATACAGTCTTGTGAGATTGAAGAGTCAAAAAGAGAGCACAGGAAAAGAGAATGTGCTCAGTCACATCCAACTCTTTGCAATGCCATGGACTGTAGCCCACCAGGCTCCTCTGCCCTTGGGATTTCCCAAGCAAGAATACCAGAGTGGGTTGCCATTTCCTACTCTAGGGGATGTTCCTGACTGAGGAATGAAACCTGTGTCTCTTATGTCTCCTGCATTGGCAGGCAGATTCTTGCAGGCAGAGTCTTTACTACTAGCAACACATGGGAAGCCCCAAAAGAGAACAAACCTGAACAAATTCCAGCAACAAAAGGCCAAACTATTTTATATCTGAATGCTCCTGTGTGTGGGCACAGACAAAATGAGTGATTTAAATGCACCAAGGTAGGATGTGGGATAAATATAAGGCTTCTTACTCCAAAACAGATTAGATTATAATAACATTTTTGAAGAAAATTTTTAACCACAGAGAATGTATGGAACCTTGGTTCTGGAGAAAACTGGCTATGTGAAATCTAAGTGCACTTTTAAAAAGTCCCTCTCAGTTATGCCTAACAGGAGAATTTTTCATGGAGAGTGTGTGGACTTTGAAAACTGTATTTTTAAGATGGCTGGCCAACCACAATTAGAAATTATGGACCAAAAGTTGCAGTACTTAACAAGCTTGTCTTTCCTGACCACAGAAGTGATGATTAATAATAGGCCAAGGACATCAAGATTTAAATTATTGTCAGTGAGGTAAAGACAGTTTGATCATTACAAAATGCAACAAATGCAAAGGATAGTGGTGGGTTTCTGGCTTACAAAAGAGAAAAAAAAAATCTTAATGCAGTTAGGCCTAAGCTCTGGGAGGAAAAAAGCAGGAAGAGACTCTTTGAGGCCACTGTGGGAGTTTAGAAGGGGATTTGTTAGGCAGGTGTGGAAAAAAGCTCCTGTCACTTTTTTCTGTTTATCCAAGAGCCACAACATTTTGGTGTAGATTTGTTACTGAGTCTTAGAGTGCAAACAAAGATAAGGGCCTTTCCCTTATATATTCCCTTCACCATCCTAAAGTCAGTTCTGCACAAGCTACCTAGAGATGAAGAGGCATTCAGATGCCGTTCACTTGCTTATTTTTTTCTTTTTGAGAATGTGCTTCCGATGATGACCAATGAATGTGTTCAAGAGACTCTGTCCTTACTGCATCTCCAATCAGAGGGAAAACTATAAGTATTTATGGAGCACCTATGTGACCGAGACTATTTGGGAATAGACCTAAAACATTATTCTATAATAATCTCCTGCCTTTCTTAAAGCTCTACACATGGTGATTGTTGCCCTTTGAGGAAACGGGCAGGGAAATCTCCTTGAATGAGACAGCTCACAACAGGAAATGTTTTGGAGCCTTTCTCAACATCCAAGTGAAGTGAGTCATGGATACATTGTGCATCTTTGTCTTTATGTACAGAGTTAGGCAATATAGATATTACAAGATCTTTAGATTTGGCCAAGTGGTGTCAACTCTTACAATAACAATAGCTAAATCAATGTATAGTCATTATGCCTTGTTTTTACAGTCCATGGGGATACAAGAGTCGAACACAACTGGGCAACTGAACAACAGAAATGCCTTATTTTACTTATTTGTTGAGGGAGTTAAACATGAATTTGATAATAGGTGAAAATTAACTATGTATTCTACAAAATTTTTAGAAATACAGATTTGGGAGGAAATGAAATTCTGTTAACCATTAATTAAGGACAGATTTATTTGACACAGAGCTCCTCAGTCAGAGAATATTGCAATTCAGTGAACTTCCACAACTTCTTACCAATAAAGAGAGCATAGCAGGAATTCCAGGAGTGGCATACTCGGGACCTACAGTGCTAGCAGAAATGTTGGTCTGCTCAGGAAAAGAATATGGAAGATATTATTGGAAGGCTCTATTTTGGAGCAACAGAGATTAATCACACAAATGTCGTATTTACCAAAAAAAGGGCAAATTGCAGAACACATACAATTGGATACTGTTTATATGGAGTTTCAGTTCAGTTCAGTCTCTCAGTTGTGTCTGACTCTTCTCGACCCCATGAATATCAGCACGCCAGGCCTCCCTGTCCATCACCAACTCCCGGAGTTCACTCAGACTCAGGTCCATCGAGTCAGTGATGCCATCCAGCCATCTCATCCTCTGTCGTCCCCTTCTCCTCCTGCCCCCAATCCCTCCCAGGATCAGAGTCTTTTCCAATGAGTCAACTCTTCGCATGAGGTGGCCAAAGTACTGGAGTTTCAGCTTTAGCATCATTCCTTCCAAAGAAATCCCAGAGCTGATCTCCTTCAGAATGGACTGGTTGGATCTCCTTGCAGTCCAAGGGACTCTCAAGAGTCTTCTCCAAAACCACACTTCAAAAGCATCAATTCTGCAGTGCTCAGCCTTCTTCACAGTCCAACTCTCACATTCATACGTGACCACAGGAAAAACCATAGCCTTGACTAGACGAACCTTTGTTGGCAAAGTAATGTCTCTGCTTTTGAATATACTATCTAGGTTGGTCATAACTTTCCTTCCAAGGAGTAAGCGTCTTTTAATTTCATGGCTGCAGTCAGCATCTGCAGTGATTTTGGAGCCCGGAAAATAAAGTCTGACACTGTTTCCACTGTTTCCCCATCTATTTCCCATGAAGTGATGGGACCAGATGCCATGATCTTCATTTTCTGAATGTTGAGCTTTAAGCCAACTTTTTCACTCTCCACTTCCACTTTCATCAAGAGTCTTTTTAGTTCCTCTTTATTTTCTGCCATAAGCGTGGTGTCATCTGCATATCTGAGGTTATTGATATTTCTCCCGGCAATCTTGATTCCAGCTTGTGTTTCTTCCAGTCCAGCGTTTCTCATGATGTACTCTGCATATAAGTTAAATAAGCACAGTGACAATATACAGCCTTGACGTACTCCTTTTCCTATTTGGAACCAGTCTGTTCTCCCATGTCCAGTTCTAACTGTTGCTTCCTGACCTGCATACAGATTTCTCAACAGGCAGGTCAGGTGGTCTGGTATTCCCATCTCTTTCAGAATTTTCCACAGTTTATTGTGATCCACACAGTCAAAGACTTTGGTATAGTCAATAAAGCAGAAATAGATATTTTTCTGGAACTCTCTTGCTTTTTCCATGATCCAGCAGATGTTGGCAATTTGATCTCTGGTTCCTCTGCCTTTTCTAAAACCAGCTTGAACATCAGAAAGTTCACGGTTCACATATTGCTGAAGCCTGGCTTGGAGAATTTTGAGCATTACTGTACTAGCATGTGAAATGAGTGCAATTGTGTGGTAGTTTGAGCATTCTTTGGCATTGCCTTTCTTTGGGATTGGAATGAAAACTGACCTTTTCCAGTCCTGTGGCCACTGCTGAGTTTTCCAAATTTGCTGGCATATGGAGTTTAAAAACATACAAAACAAGGTGATGTATTTCTTAGGGATAAACAAATCTGTAGTAAAACTGTAGCATAAAATGCTAATAATAAACACCCAAATCCATCTAATGGTCATTTCTGAAGCGGGTGGAGGTAATTGATGCAGGGATTTTAACTGAATTGCCTTTTGTTTCCTAAACTGGGTTTGGATACATGGGTACTTATTGTATTCAGGGCTTCATATCATCAAATATGTTGATTATATGTGTTATTTTCAAATGTATACAAAGAGGTGCTAATAAAGTAAACTCCTGTTTACTTGTATATTCAGCAATTATCAAAAATGTCGCCATATTTTCTTCACCTACCTTTGTTCTTCTTTGCTATAATAGATTTTAAAGCAAGTCCCAAACAACATGTCATTTTATTTCTACATGCTGCAGTATACATATCTACAAAATATGAGCTTTTAAAATACATAACAATGTCATTGGTATTTTTAACCAAAGTGATAATTCCTTAGTATCATGTATATCAAAAGGGCACAAAAATACTTCCCCAAATTGTCTCAAAAATCCATCGCTTTTTACAGGTAATTAATTCAAATCAAGATGCACTGAAGGTCCAGCCATGATACTTAATTTTTAAATCACTTGTCTCTTTTAATCCAGGATGATCTTCCCTGCCATTTATGTTTTCATGCTATTGACTTGTTGCAAGAACTAGATCAGTTCTCCATGCTATTTACTTTTCATTCTCTTTTGTATGTCTTGAATATTATGTGCTTTGTAAAATATTTAAGATGGTATTATGTTGAAAAGGTTAAGCATGGTATTCCCACAGTTGTTGGTCTTTGGAGGTATGGTGAGATGATGGAAATGGAGGAAAGTTGATTGTCTGGCACTACGCACTATGTCTGTTTCAGAAGAGGTGTCTGGATCTTCTTTGAGGGAAAACCCTGTGTGGATAGTTGGCATATGCTTAGACATTAGCAGATGAGAGATGCCTTTCCCAGAAGCACTAAGTGGTGGGAATTTGGAAGAAATAGCACTTTGAGAAAAGCAGATCCTCTACCTATCCTTCTAATTACACCTAATCTTTTGATATTGACAGAAATAAAATATTTATTTAAATTCCCAAATATTGCTTAACACCTAATATATGCCAGACAGTATTATATATGGGGGTGGGATATTAATAGTATTATTATTTATTAATAATAATAACCATAGCTGATATTTATATGATAAATTAACTATATATCATTATTTAATCAAATCTTCCAAAAAAACCCTATGAGTACCATTGCATTTTCTGGTAATACCAATGAGGCTCAGAGAGGTTAAGCAATCTGCTCAGTGTCACACACCTGGTAAGTGGTTGAAAAAGAATTATTCTTGAAATTTGTTTAGTTTGAACTCAGTCTATCTAATTCCAAGTGTGTTCCCTGTAGCTCATATGGTAAAGAATCTGCCTGCAATGCAGGAGACATGGGTTTGATCCCTGGGTCAGGAAGATCCTCTGGAGAACGGAATGGCAACCCACTCCAGTATTCTTGCCTGGAGAATCCCATGGACAGAGGAGCCTGGTGGGCTACAGCCTGTGGGGTCTCAAAGAGTCGGACACGACTGAGCAACTAACACTACACTACTACTGTGTGTGGTGATAATAATAAAAAATAATATCTAATTCCAAAGCAGAGCCTTTTAAGCACTATAGTATACTATAATGCCTCAAATATTGATACAAGTGCAACTTCCATGTGGACAAGAAAAACTAGGACCCTCAACTTCACAGTGCTCACTTTAATTTAGCCCAAAGTTCAATTTATGTCCAGCACCACCCAAAAGCCCAACCCTCCCCCTTGCGATTATGCTTGGCTTATTTCACATGCTTCCCTCATTTCCATTCTCTGATAATTTGCAGTTATAATCAAGTTTAATTAACTATATTTGAACATACATCTTCCAGCATTTAGTATTATCTGCTTCTGTCTTGCACACATTTTTGTTTCTGTGCCTTCTCTGTCCCTCTTAAATTTGGGACTGAATAGAGACATAGATGATATAGACATAGACATCCATATATATGTAAGTATTTTCCATTGAGTTCCTTTCATTGGGTTTCCTTTTTGTCAGAAATAAGTAAACTTGGCCAACATGAGAAGGTAGGGTTTATAGAGGAAAAAACACTTGCAGTCGTCAGAAGCCCTGGCCTTTATTTCTGGATCTGGCACTGCATATTTGGGAGACCTTTACCTCTGAGTGCTTCACCAGCAGTGACAGATCCAGAACTGAAGGGACCAGTAGGAAAACGAGAATTCCTGCCAAGGCTGTTGTGGGGGTCTGTGAAGAGACAGACTTCATAGAAGCTTCAGCTATAAAATGTTGCATAATTTTGAAACCAGTGAAAAGAAGGGAGCTTAACCATGGTAATCAGATTTCCAGCAACTCTACAGTCACCTCACAGTTTGATCACTGAAGGCTCACCTCTGTTTCATACAAGTTGATAACAGTAAATCAATACTATTTCTCACTCCTTTGACTAGGAAGAGTGAAATTTCTGCTTTAAGAGAGCTAGAAATAAGATTATCATGTAAATGCTATTAGTTGACAGCCCCTCTTATTAACTTCCATACTAGGATTGGTGTATGTCTCATATTATACATCATTTCCTGAACTACTTTATTTATACTTCCTTCAAAATATTGTACAAGATGGAATGAGTCTGTATGTGTATACACACACACACACACACATAAATATACACATGTGTGTGTACAGATATGTGTGTTGGGGGTATGCTCAGTAGGTCTGTAGGGTCGACTGTTTGTGACCCTATGGACTATAACCCACCTGGCTCCTCTGCCCATGAAATTCTCCAGGCCAGAATACTGGAGTGGGTTGCCATTCCATTCTCCAGGGGATCTTCCCAACCCAGGGATCAAACTCGCATCTCTTACAGCTCCTGCTGTAAATCTGGTAAATTGAGAAAATGTCAAATTGGAAAATAGAATGCACAAGGAAAGCTTTATTAATGGCATTTACAAGGCTTTTATTTCTAATCAGTGTCACATTCTCAATCACAGACAATAGAAGGTACTGTTATTTTAATCTTAAATTGCCTGTCATAAAGAAGTTTCAAGTCTTAGGCTTTTTTTAAATTAATGTATTTAGTTTAATTGCAGGCTAATTACTTTACAATATTGTAGTGTCTTTAACTAAATAATATGTTATGTGCTTAGTCCCTCTATTGTATGGTAGTAATATATTTTTTCTCTATCAATTTCCTTGATACATAATTTGTATAAATACAGTACACCCATTTAAAGTATACACTGTGATGAAACTTGTCAAATACACTTGCATAATCACTACCACAATCAAGATATAGAGCACTTCTATCAGCTAAAAATTTCCCTCCTTGGTCTTTGTGGTCAATTCCATCTCTTGACCCACGCCCAGGTAACCAGTCATGTGGTGTTTTATCACAATAGATTAATTTTTCCTTTTAGAATTTTGTATAAATAGTCATACTGCATGTCAAGTTCTGTGACTGGCTTTCTGCATTTAGCCTAACATTTTTGAAATTCATTCATATTGTTATATCAAGTTTCTTTCTTCTACTGTATTCTATGATTTGTATTCACAAGTAGTTTTTCTATTCACCTACTGATGGTTCTTGAGTTGTTTCCTTTTATTAGTTGTTATGAGTAAAGTTGACATGAACATTCATTTGCAAGGCTCTGTATGGACATACATTTCATGTATCTTGGATAAATACTTAGAAGTGAAATTGTTGGTTCACAGGGAAGTAAGTATAATCTTTTAAGAAAATGCTAGACTTACTTAAGAGTGATTACACATTTTTATGCTCCCAGCAACAAGGTATGAGAATTCTCATCACTCTATGTCTTCAATAATAACTAACTTTTTAGTGTTTTTAATTTTAACCATTCTAGTGGGTGTGTAATGGATCCCATCATGGTTTTTAATGAATTTCTCTCATGACAACTGAACATCTTTTCATATGCTTTCCAGCCATTGCTGCATATTTTTTTAATGAAATATCTGCTTAAATATTACTATTTTAATTTGGCTCCTTGCCTGCTTATTATTATTTTTTATTTTACTTTTTATTTTTTTTAATTGGAGGTTAATTCAGTTCAGTCGCTCAGTCGTGTCTGACTCTTCGCGACCCCATGAATCTCAGCACGCCAGGCCTCCCTGTCCATCACCAACTCCCGGAGTTCACTCAGACTCGCTTCCATTGAGTCAGTGATGCCATCCAGCCATCTCATCCTCTGTCATCCCCTTCTCCTCCTGCCCCTAATCCCTCCCAGCATCAGAGTCTTTTCCAATGAGTCAACTCTTCGCATGAGGTGGCCAAAGTACTGAAGGCTAGTTACTTTACAATATTGTATTGGTTTTGTCATACATCTGTATGAATCCGCCATGGGTGTACAGGTATTCCCCATCCTGAAACTTTCTCCCACCTCTCTCCCCATACCATCCCTCTGGGTCATCCCAGTGCACCAGCCCCAAGCATCCTATATCCTGCATTGAACCTGGACTGGCGATTCATTTCACATATATTATACATGTTTCAATGCCATTCTCCCAAATCATCCCACCCTTTCCCTCTCCCACAGAGTCCAAAAGACTGTTCTATACATCTGTGTCTCTTTTGCTGTCTTGCATACAGGGTTATTGTTACCATCTTTCTAAATTCCATATATATGCGTTAGTATACTGTATTGGTGTTTTTCCTTCTGGCTTACTTCACTCTGTATAATAGGCTCCAGTTTCATCTACCTCATTAGAACTGATTCAAATGTATTCTTTTAAATGGCTAATACTCCATTGTGTATATATACCACAGCTCTCTTATCCATTCATCTGCTGATGGACATCTAGGTTGCTTCCGTGTCCTGACTATTATAAACAGTGCTGTGATGAACGCTGGGGTACACGTGTCTCTTTCAATTCTGGTTTCCTTGGTGTGCATGCCCAGCAGTGGGATTGCTGGATCATAAGGCAGTTCTATTTCCAGTTTTTAAAGGAATCTCCACACTGTTCTCCATAGTAGCTGTACTAGTTTGCATTCCCACCAACAGTGTAAGAGGGTTCCCTTTTCTCCACACCCTCTCTAGCATTTATTGCTTGTAGACTTTTGAATCACAGCCATTCTGACTGGCGTGAAATGGCACCTCATTGTGATTTAGATTTGCATTTATCTGATAATGAGTGATGTTGAGCATCTTTTCATGTGTTGTATGTCTTCTGTGGAGAAATGTCTATTTAGTTCTTTGGCTCATTTTTTGATTGGGTCATTTATTTTTCTAGAGTTGAGCTGTAGGAGTTGCTTGTATATTTTTGAGATTAGTTGTTTGTCAGTTGCTTCATTTGCTATTATTGTCTCCCATTCTGAAGGCTGTCTTTTCATCTTGCTTATAGTTTCTTTTGTTGTGCAGAAGCTTTTAATTTTAATTAGGTCCCATTTGTTTATTTTTGCTTTTATTTCCAATATTCTGGGAGGTGGGTCATAGAGGATCCTGCTGTGATGTATGTCAGAGAGTGTTTTGCCTATGTTCTCCTCTAGGAGTTTTATAGTTTCTGGTCTTACGTTTAGATCTTTAATCCATTTTGAGTTTATTTTTGTGTATGGCATTATAAAATGTTCTAGTTTCATTCTTTTACAAGTGGTTGACCAGTATTCCCAGAACCACTTGTTATAGAGATTGTCTTTTCTCCATTGTATATTCTTGCTTCCTTTATCAGAGATAAGGTGTTAATAGGTGCATGGATTTATCTCTGGACTTTCTATTTTGTTCCATTGGTCTATATTTCTGTCTTTCTTCCAGTACCATACTGTCTTGATGACTGTGGCTTTGTAGTAGAGCCTGAAGTCAGGCAGGTTGATTGCTCCAGTTCCATTCTTCTTTCTCAAGATTACTTTGGCTATTCAAGGTTTTTTGTATTTCCATACAAGTTGTGAAATTATTTGTTCTAGCTCTGTGAAAAGTACAGTTGGTAGCTTGATAGGGATTGCATTGAATCTATAGATTGCTTTGGGTAGTATACTCATTTTCACTATATTGATTCTTCCGATCCATGAACATGGTATATTTCTCCATCTATTAGTGTCCTCCTTGATTTCTTTTACCAGTGTTTTATAGTTTTCTATATATAGGTCTTTAGTTTCTCTAGGTAGATATATTCCTAAGTATTTTATTCTTCTTGTTGCAATGGTGAATGGAACTGTTTCCTTAGTTTCTCTTTCTATTTTCTCATTATTAGTGTATAGGAATGCAAGGGATTTCTGTGTGTTGATTTTATATCCTGCAATTTTACTATATTCATTGATTAGCTCTAGTAACTTTCTGGTGGAGTCTTTACGGTTTTCTATGTAGAGGATCATGTCATCTGCAAACAGTGAGAGTTTTCCTTCTTCTTTTCCAGTTTGGATTCCTTTTATTTCTTTTTCTGCTCTGATTTCTGGGCCAAAACTTCCAAAACTATGTTGAATAGTAGTGGTGAGAGTGGGCGCCCTTGTCTTGTTCCTGACTTTAGGGGAAATGCTTTCAATTTTTCACCATTGAGGATAATGTTTGCTGTGGGTTTGTCATATATAGCTTTTATTATGTTGAGGTATGTTCCTTCTGGAGAGTTTTTATCATAAATGGATGTTGAATTTTGTCAAAGACTTTCTCTGCATCTATTGAGATAATCATATGGCTTTTAGTTTTCAATTTGTTAATGTGGTGTGTTACATTGATTGATTTGCAGATATTGAAGAATCCTTGCACCCCTGGGATAAAGCCCACTTGGTCATGGTGTATGATCTTTTTAATGTGTTGTAATGAAAACACAACAACCCAAAATCTGTGGGACACTGTAAAAGCAAAGTTTAAAAATTAAATAAAATTAAAAAAAAGAAAAGCAGTGCTAAGGGGAAAGTTCATAGCAATACAGGCATACCTTAAGAAACAAGAAAAAAGTCAAATAAATAACCTAACTCTATACCTAAAGCAATTAGAAAAGGAAGAAATGAAGAACCCCAGGGTTAGTAGAAGGAAAGAAATCTTAAAAAATTAGGGCAGAAATAAATGCAAAAGAAACAAACAGACCATTCAGTTCAGTTCAGTCGCTCAGTCATGTCCGACTCTTCGTGACCCCATGAATCGCAGCACGCCAGGCCTCCCTGTCCATCACCAACTCCTGGAGTTCACTCAGACTCACATCCATCGAGTCAGTGATGCCATCCAGCTATCTCATCCTCTGTCGTCCCCTTCTCCTCCAGCCACCAATCCCTCCCAGCATCAGAGTCTTTTCCAATGAGTCAACTCTTCGCATGAGGTGGCCAAAGTACTGGAGTTTCAGCTTCAGCATCATTCCCTCCAAAGAAATCCCAGGGCTAATCTCCTTCAGAATGGACTGCTTGGATCTCCTTGCAGTCCAAGGGACTCACAAGCGTCTTCTCCAACACCAAAAAGAGACCATAGCAAAAATAAACAAAGCCAAATCTGGTTCTTTGAAAGGATAAATAAAATTGGCAAACCATTAGCCAGACTCATCAAGAAAGAAAGGGAGAAGAATCAAATCAGCAAAATTAGAAATGAAAATGGAGAAATCACAACAGACAACACAGAAATCCAAAGGGTCATAAGAGACTACTACCAGCAACTATATGCCAATAAAAGGGACAACTTGGAAGAAGTGGACAAATTCTTAGAAAACTACAACTTTCCAAAACTTAACCAGGAAGAAATAGAAAATCTTAACAGACCCATCACAAGCATGGAAATTGAAACTGTAATCAGAAATCTTCCAGCAAACAAAAGCCCAGGTCCAGACGGCTTCACAGCTTAATTCTACCAAAAATTTAGAGAAGAGCTAACACCTATCCTACTCAAACTCTTCCAGAAATTTGTAGAGGGAGGTAAACTTCCAAACTCATTGTATAAGCCCACCATCACCCCAATACCAAAGATGCCACAAAAAAAATAAATAAATAAAACTACAGGCCAATATCACTGATGAACATAGATGCAAAAAGCCTGCTTATTATTGAATTCTGTTAGTTATATGTTCTGTATATCAGCATATTGTTAGACATGTTTTACTTTTGTGTCATATAAAAGTCATCTACTCTAAGGTAGAGTTTTAGTTTTTGATTTTATGCTTAGGTATCTCAACCATTTGCAGTTGAGTTTGTGTGCATTGTGAAGTATAAGGGTCAAGATCCATTTTTAATAGGAATCTCAAGTTGTTCCAGCACCATTTGTTGAAAAGGCTAGTATTTACTCCTGGCAGCTTGATTGAAAGTCAATTGAACATGTATATGTGGGTTTATTTCTAAACTTTCTATTTTGTACATTTGAACTACTTATCCATTGTTTTACCAATAATACACCATCTTGATGACTGGAGCTTAACAGTAATTCTTGCATTCAGGCAGAATAGTACTCCAATTTGGTCCTCCCTTTGAAATGTCATTTAGGCAATTCTAGGTCCTTCAAGTTTTAATATTCATTTTAGAGTCAGCTTGCAAATTTCTACAAAAAATATTCTTTTTCAGGACATTGTAACAATCCATGTAAAATAATCAACAAACCTCTCATCTCTTTAGGAACACCTTAGGTGATGTAAAAGGCCGATAGCTACTGAGTATTTTTCTGACTGAGAAACACTTATGATGGCTTTAATCTCCGCCAAGTATCTTACAATTATGGCTTTAATCTCTGCTAAGTATTTTACAAGAGTCTTGAAATGATAACCAGGAGATTGGAAGTGAATGTTTTTTAAACAGTCAAGTCCGTGTGTGTTTTTATACTCTGCATACATGGACAAGAAGAGAGAGTGACTCTGTTATCATTGCAAAGCATATATGTGGATATATTGATGAAAGACCAATCTTGTGGAATTTGCAACATAGAAAATACACTAATAATGGACATTCAAGATTAGTAACACTTAATGGTAAGGTAAACTGTTATGCCTTTGGGCCAAATCTGCATTTCTATGTGAGACAATGAGTTCAATTTTTCTGTGCTTCATCCTTCAGGAAAAATCACCTTAACTTAGTGACAAATTCTTCTTGAAGCAATCCTAAAATTAAGGGATACTATCATATTAATATGTTGTTTCACATGTTCTGACTTTATTCAATTTAGGATCACGAGGATTTCTTAGGTTTTAGGTTTAAGTATCCATGTGAACGTGAAGTAGCTCAGTCATGTCTGACTCTTTGCGATCCCATGGACTGTAGCTTACCACAGTTACACATATTTATTCTCTCTCATATAAGCCCCTTCCACTGACAAATTAGCCAAGAAAATTCCAATTTGTACTTTTGATGGTTCAAGTTCTGTCTGGATATGCCATAATATCCTATTAGATACCAGTGGTGCTATGACAAGAAAGATGAAGAGGTTCTGCTCTGTGTTTTGAATTCTGCTCTTTGTTATTAAGAATGTGACTGTTCGATGGACTTCTGAAACCTGAAAAACTGCTTCTAAAATCCTCTGCTTGCCCATTCTCTCTGATACAAGATAGATGCACACGTGTAGGTTCTGAGCCAAAAGACTGTCACAGAGGAACCTGACATTTTTATAACCATCACCATATTGAAATGTATCCATGTAAAATTTTAAGTGATGCTTCTGTAACCCTATCCATCATGTCATTCTTCATTGTAAATAACTGTATCCTCCTGCTTTGAGAATAATTGCATCCTCCTTAATCTCAGTTCTTCAAATCTCAGAGATAACTTTTATAATGACAAACACAACTTTATTTCTGCTTTTGAAAAAGCATTACATTTTCTTTTTTATGAAGAAGGATCAATTCACAATAAAGCATCAAGCTGATCATTTTAACTCTCAGTTCAGTTAAGTTCAGTTGCTCAGTCATGTCTGACTCTTTGCAACCCCATGGACTGCAGCATGCCAGGCCTCCAGGTCCATCACCAACTCACAGAGCTTATGCAAATTCATATCCATCGAGTCGGTGATGCCATCCAACCATCTTATCCTCTGTTGTCCCCTTCCTCTCCCGCCTTCAATCTTTCCCAGCATCAGGGTCTTTTCCAATGAGTCAGTTCTTCTCATCAGGTGGCCAAAGTATTGGAGTTTCAACTTCAGCATCACTCTTTCCAATGAATATTCAGGACTGATTTCCTTTAGGATGGACTGATTGGATCTCCTTGCTGTCGAAGAGACTCTCAAGAGTCTTCTCCAACACCACAGTTCAAAATCATCAATTCTTTGGCACTCAGCTTTCTTTAACTCTAGAAGAAGCTTTTCCTGCATTATTTAAATTAAATTATTTAAAATTTTATTGACATATAGTCAATTTACAATATCGTGTTAGCTTTAGGTATACAGTACAGTGATTTAAGATAATGCACTGGTCATAACAAACACCCTCTTCCAACAACACAAGAGAAGACTCTATACATGGACATCACCAGATGGTCAACACCGAAATCAGATTGATTATATTCTTTGCAGCTAAATATGGAGAAGCTCTATACAGTCAACAGAAACAAGACCAGGAGCTGACTGGCTCAGATCATGAACTACTTATTACCAAATTCAGACTGAAATTGAAGAAAGTAGGGAAAACGACTAGACCATTTGGGTATGACCTAAACCAAATCCCTTATGATTATACAGTGGCAGTGAGAAATAGATTGAAGGGCCTAGATCTGATAGATAGAGTGCCTGATGAACTATGGAATGAGGTTTGTGACATTGTACAGGAGACAGGGACCAAGACCATCCCCATGGAAAAGAAATGCAAAAAAGCAAAATGGCTGTCTGGGGAGGCCTTACAAATAGCTGTGAAAAGAAGAGAAGCAAAAAGCAAAGGAGAAAAGGAAAGATATAAGCATCTGAATGAAGAGTTCCAAAGAATATCAAAAAGAGATAAGAAAGCCTTCTTCATTGATCAATGCAAAGAAATAGAGGAAAACAACAGAATGGGAAAGACTAGAGATCTCTTCAAGAAATTCGAGATACCAAGGGAACATTTAATGCAAAGATGGGCTCGATAAAGGACAGAAATGGTATGGACCTAACAGAAGCAGAAGATATTAAGAAGAGGTGGCAAGAATACACAGAAGAACTGTACAAAAAAGATCCTCATGACCCAGATAATCATGATGGTGTGATCACTGACCTAGAGCCAGACATCCTGGAATGTGAAGTCAAGTGGGCCTTAGAAAGCATCACCACAAACAAAGCTAGTGGAGGTGATGGAATTCCAGTTGAGCTATTCCAAATCCTGAAAGATGATGCTGTGAAAGTGCTACACTCAATATGCCAGCAAATTTGGAAAACTCAGCAGTGGCCACAGGACTGGAAAGGGCAGTTTTCGTTCCAATCCCAAAGAGAGGCAATGCCAAAGAATGCTCAAACTACCACACAATTGCACTCATCTCACATGCTAGTAAAGTAATGCTCAAAATTGTCCAAGCCAGGCTTCAGCAATATGTGAACCGTGAACTTCCTGATGTTCAAGCTGGTTTTAGAAAAGGCAGAGGAACCAGAGATCAAATTGCCAACATCTGCTGGATCATGGAAAAAGCAAGAGAGTTCCAGAAAAGCATCTATTTCTGCTTTATTGACTATACCAAAGTCTTTGACTGTGTGGATCACAATAAACTGTGGAAAATTCTGAAAGAGATGGGAATACCAGACAACCTGACCTGCCTGTTGAGAAATCTGTATGCAGGTCAGGAAGCAACATTTAGAACAGGACATGGAAAAACAGACTGGTTCCAAATAGGAAAAGGAGTACGTCAAGGCTGTATATTGTCACTGTGCTTATTTAACTTATATGCAGAGTACATTATGAGAAACGATGGACTGGAAGAAGCACAAGCTGGAATCAAGATTGCCAGGAGAAATATCAATAACCTCAGATATGCAGATGACACCACCCTTATGGCAGAAAATGAAGAAGAACTAAAAAGCCTCTTGATGAAAGTTAAATTGGAGAGTGAAAAATTTGGCCTAAAGCTCAACATTCAGAAAACGAAGATCATGGCATCCGGTCCCATCACTTCATGGGAAATAGATGGGAAAACAGTGGAAACAGTGTCAGACTTTATTTTTCTGGGCTCCAAAATCACTGCAGATGGTGACTGCAGCCATGAAATTAAAAGACGCTTACTCCTTGGAAGGATAGTTATGGCCAACCTAGATAGCATATTCAAAAGCAGAGACATTGCCAACAAAGGTTCGTCTAGTCAAGGCTATGGTTTTTCCTGTGGTCATGTATGGATGTGAGAGTTGGACTGTGAAGAAGGCTGAGTGCCGAAGAATTGATGCTTTTGAACTGTGTGTTGGAGAAGACTCTTGAGAGTCCCTTGGACTGCAAGGAGATCCAACCAGTCCATTCTGAAGGAGATCAGCTCTGGGATTTCTTTGGAAGGAATGATGCTAAAGCTGAAACTCCAGTACTTTGGCCACCTCATGCGAAGAGTTGACTCATTGGAAAAGACCCTGATGCTGGGAGGGATTGGGGGCAGTAGGAGAAGGGGATGACAGAGGATGAGATGGCTGGATGGCATCACTGACTCGATGGACCTGAGTCTGAGTGAACTCCGGGAGTTGGTGATGGACAGGGAGGCCTGGCGTGCTGCAATTCATGGGGTCGCAGAGAGTCGGACACGACTGAGCGACTGAACTGAACTAACTGACAGTGATTCAGTATGTATATATATAGAAATATATATAAGTCCTTGTTGCTTATCTATTTTATACATCAATCAGTCCTTTTAGTGAACTAGGCCCCTCTGCTCTGGGCCTGTTGTCATTCTTTAGTGGAAGAGTTTGTTCCTACAGGATGATGTTAAGTTCTACACAGCAGATGGAGCTCAAGAACAAAGTTGCTCTTGGGAGGACCAAGGCTCAGGCCCTACTGTATTTTGTAAAATTGGCCACTGAAGAACTAGAGTACATGTAGAGACCATCACATTCTCAGAGGTCTGTGCCCTATTTAGTGAGGAACTGTAGAGATAACTGCGGATATTTGCCTTAGAGAGACCTGCAGATAACACGATGATGGTCTTTACAAACTGCAAGTACACCCACATGGGAGAATGATTTGGAAGTAAAAGGAGTTGATTTTGGGGGACAAGGAAGAATTTTTTTTTATAATAATTAGAATTGCAGAGGGGCTTCTTATGAGGTGATGAAATAGGATGGCATTATTATGGAATTTGTAGTCAGATAAAGAACAAGTATTGTATCCAGGTCCCATCACTTGCTAACTTTGTGACTTTAGACAACTGACTTAAAATATATGAGCTTCAGACTCCTTATCTGTAAAATGGCCTGCTAGAGTTGTATTAGGAAAACTTCATGATAATGTCCATGTGTACCACCTAGAACAGTACTTGGATAGTGGGACCTTCTTCCCTCTCTGCAGGATCTTCAACTGAGTTGAAAGCTCCCATGGGGAGTTGAGGCAGTAAACTGAACCAGATGATATCTAAGTTCTCTTCCAACTCTACGATCCTGCCTACTTTATTTTAATTTGTGTTTGACTAGTTTTGTTCTCAAATCAGACAGTGAGATATAATAATATGGTATATATTTCTGTGTAAAATTTTCACCTCAAAGTACTTAATACTTATTAAATGGGTAACTATAGAGTGTCACACAAATATACTCACAAATTCAGATGATTAATAACACTAAAATCCGATTGCATTTCCTCTGTATATCTATTTTAATAATCTATGCTTATGAGTTTAGAATGAATGCCAGATTCCATCTGTATTCAGCACTTGCAGCCAATTTCCAGCTTCAGGAAGTCATGAAGCATAAGGCATTCAGTATGAAGTCTTCTCAATTGTCCATATGACTGTTCAGACAGCAGCAAAAAGATTTGGTCTGTGAAGAAATGCAAGTTGCCTCATAAGGTTAGAAACCAAGTTTGACTCTTCTTATTCAGCTATTTTACATCTTATATCAGTGAACTGATCTAAACTTTTGCTGATCCTTTTTACATTTTTAGTCTATAAAACATTTTTCATGACCAATGTCTCCAGTGCAAAGTTCTACTTTCCTTTTCTATCTACAAAATGGCCTGCTTTTTTAATGTCCTGGTCCTGATATTAATGTGTGGATTTTGGTGGAAAAGATCCCTACATTTTTTTTTTCATCTAAACCAATACTTATAGATTTCTGTCTGACTTTCCAAACTGAAGATTCCAAGCCATTTCCAAAACCAGACTATCACTTCTGCATCTACATGCAACATTATACTGTGAGGCTAGTCCATGAGTTTTTCAAGATTTTCTCTCTTTTTTTGGCCTCTGGATTTCATGACACTATTTAGTATTTTTGTGGCTTCTTTGGCTGCCCCTACTTAAAATCACTTACTGAACATCTCTGCTGGGATGCCCTGTGGGAGCCTCAACAATCACATTCAGCATGCCCAAGCTGAATTCAACATCTTTCTGATCTGCCTAAACTTGCTCCACTCTCTATATTCCTTTTCCATTTCCACAGAATCCTAGGAATCATCCTCATGGCCCTTCCACAAACTTACACACAGAGTTATCATTTCTGCTACTCTTCATTTCTTTCTGTAGATTCAAGTCACCACCCAGCATCACTTCAACATTTTGTGTAAGATCTGGTAACAATGAACTTGATTCTTTCTTTGCCATCTCAAATCTGCTATTGAGATCATATAGTGAATTTTTCTTTTCTGTTATCATACTCCTCTTAATCATATTCCTCTTAACCATGTCTTCTTTGGGCCAAGTGTTATTTTCTTAATTTCTTTTTTGTAACTCAGTTTTAATTTTATCTTTGTTGTTGGTTCATGATTTCTTATATTTTTTCTTATATTTCTTATATTTTTTAATGGCTGTTGTCACTTTCCCTTAATTCTTTGGACATTCCCAAAATACTTAAAGATAATTCTGAGATTCTCCTATTAGTTACACCTTATTGACAGTGAATGCATTTGATGACTATGTTGGCAGTCTTTCTTAGAATGTTCTTTGTGTCTTTCCTCTGTTTAACCATCCCTATCTAAGCAGTTCTGTGGTGGCCTACCCCTGGCTCTGACAACCCAGGGGTCATGGTTCTTCCATCACAGAGAGATAATGTGGAATTGGCAGATACTGTCACTAAAACAGTTAGATATTTGGCCCCATTTTAGACCCTAGGATTTCTATGGTTCCTCCAATTACATTTGTATATAAGCTTTATAAAAAGCAGGGGATTAAGCAGTGATTAATTCAGCCTCCTTTTGTATGAAATACACTATGTCAGGGACTCTGATTTTGTTCAGTGAACTTTACCGGGATTTCTAGCAGCATATTCAGTGTTTTCCTTCCTGTTCCCCTCTACGCACTTAAACTCCCAGCTTCCTTGATCTGTTTGAGAACCTATAGCTCAGCAGGGCCAGGATTTCAAGACTCCATAACATTATATGCATTTACAGTGTTTCTGGTTTACAAATTTTCAGTGTGCTTTTTTAAGTTCCATGTATTTTTTTTTCAAATCTAACTTGAACATGGACTGAAATCATAAAGCAGTCATGCCATAAGTTTCAAATCTGACCTCTTCTCTCCACATCCACCATTACACCACATCTCAGTATTGCTATTGTACCAGTCTTCTAACTGCTTTCACTGTGTGTACATATCCTCTGTCCCCACCTAACCTCCAATGTCTGCTTGGGGTATTCTTGCAAAAACACAATGTTTTGCTCCTTAAACCTAATTCTAATAAAAATCCAAGCATTGACTACAAGATCCTTTACTTTCTTGCCTCAATTTTTCACTGTCTTATCTTAGTTTCACTTCTACTGAGACCTTCCTCTACCTTCATAAAATGTCTGTTGCCCTCACTGAAACTTTTGTTGCACAAGTCTTCTGTAATTTCTTTACCCCTATGACACTGTGTTGATATGAAATACCCACTCAGCTCCCCTCAACCAGAAAGATGCCTCATCCTGGGCTCAAATAGTACTGATTTCTCAAAATTTTCTCTAAACTCCTCAAGCAAAATTCAGTATTCCTTTCTCTCTATTCATGGTATTTTTAATACCTTTAACATGACATTTGGCACACTGAATTCTGACAGCATTTACATATTTGCCTCCTTAAGATTTTTGCAAGGCAAATATTTTTTTAACATGATGGAAAATTTTAAATGGACAACGAATTTCTTTCATCATAAGTTTCATAAGGAAGTAAGTAATCAGTTATTTTTTACCTCTGTGTTTACCTAGAAACCATTATAAATCAAAACATGGTGGAAAAGTTATTCTTTACATTTGGAATGATGTTATAATTGAGGGTGATCAATTAATGTATGATCAAGAACTTGGCATCCAATAGTCAGAGCAACGATTATCATTATGTCCTGAAAGAAAAACTATGTGTTTCAGATAGTAAAATCACACTCCAAGTTTTATTAAACAGGTATCAGCATATAGTTAAAGTTGACTATACAAGGAGTCCCAGCATACCATAATAAAAGTACATTCAATACATAAAATTTACAACTCTACTTAGGTTATTTGTTTGCACAGTATTTGTAGGTGAGCTATGATAAACCTAACTTAAGCATTTAATTAAGAATTATAGCACCTTCTGCTTCAGAATTTAAATATTATCAAAGGATAATTTGCATTCCTTAACTCTTAGTCCAACTCATCAATTTTTACAGAATGTATTGTTGCTATAGTTAACATTATTAGAATCTCAAAAGAATACAGTCATTCATTCCATCTTTTGGAGCAATACTCCAAGTAGCTGGTAAGATAATATGTGTTCTCAGTGATGATAATGGTTATTTGTTACATAATTCATTTATTTATTGAGGAAATATTTACTGAAAGTTAGTGTATGGCACAGAGTTCCCTAGGTTCTAGGGTAGAACAGTAAACAGAAAAAGTTAAAAGAATTACTGCCATCTTGGAGCTGACTCTCTAGTGGGGGAGGGGAGGTAGCAAACACCAAATGAATAAATGGATGTGATACTACACAATAAAATAAGATTGTGATGAGCACTGTATAGAAAAATATAGCAAAAAAATAGGAGAGGCAAGTCACAAAGGTAGGGGAATTTTAAAAAAGAAATGCCAGGGAGACCCTTACTGAGAAAGTGACGTTATAGCAAAGATGGAAGCCTTTAAGGGAACCGTCATATGCATTTCTGGGGTAAGAGTATCCAACAGAAAGAAGAGCCGTACAAATATCTGCTTTATTTTAATTTTTAACAATTATTATGACCTAATATACTATGGTTTTCTTGTTCATCTTGCTTGTCTCCTTTCCCCACTAGAATAAAAATTCCATAGAGGTAGAAAATTGAATCTGTTGTTTGTTTATATTTGCTAAGCAATCCACACTTGCATTGAATTTCCCTTAGACATATCCAAGTATTGAGCGTTTGGATCAGAATTCTGTCCTGGATCACAACTCCACTGTGTTGAATGTCCAGACCAGACCCTGTTTCCTTTATGCTAGTATTTCCATCCATCTAGTGATCTGTTTCTCTACCCAACCATCCTTTATCTAGGAACTATTTAGTAATGTTTACTGGGGCAATCAGATCCCGAGAAGCTCAGTGTACTGAGGACACAACCTATAGAAAGATGTTTACTAGGTCTTGGGGATACCAAGATGAATAAATAGTAGAAATTTGAATAAAATAGACACAATTCTCATACTCAAGACACTAAAGTCTAAAGAAGAAAACAGCACTTATAGTTCAATGTGGCAAGTGCTGATGATAAATATAGTGTTATGGGAACACAAAGACAGGTCCCCTAATCCAGTCTGGAGGTACAGGAAAGACATTTCAGAAGTAGGATAGCTAGAAGTTAGGGTAGGGATAGATATTGCAAGAAGTAGAAGAAATTTATAGACTTAAAATTAAGAGAATGTATTCAGGAAAGATTGCTGACATGTTTGCTATGGGTTTCAGTTCAGTCACTCAGTCTTGTCCAACTCTTTGCGACCCCATGGACTGCAGCACTTCAGGCTTCCCTGTCCATCACCAACTCCTGGAGCTTGCTCAAACTTATGTCCATCGAGTTGGTGATGCCATCCAACCATCTCATCCTCTGTCATCCCCTTGTCCTCCTGCCATCAATCTTTCCCAGCATCAGGGTCTTTTCCAATGAGTTAGTTCTTCTCATCAGGTGGCCAAAGTATATGGGTTTGGGGGTTGTCAAAAAATCAAAAACATGGGCAATTAAAACTAAACTAGGCAGATACTATGATTGGAGCTCTACTGCAATGGCTTGGAAGGCAGTTGCTGTGCTCAATTATTCAGCTTTGTTTCAATAGTTTCTTATGAGCTCTTTCAAATGAGTTCACATTTAGGGCTTATTTAATATCCAAGGTCATGATAACATTTTGTCCTTAGCTCAAAGCAGAAAGTACCTAGAGAAGAACTTACTCTTTAGATTTGAAACTTAAATTTAATTTGTGCTTCTCATATGATTACTTAGTCAAAATGTTGTTTAATAAAAGTTATTCTGTGTCTCCAGTAGATTTATTAGGTCCTGGTAAGATTTTTAGAAAAGACTCACTGATTTTGTAGGATCATGAATGACTGAGTCAGGGATTTGCAGTTTCTTCCTGATCCTACCACTGACTCATTTCAGCCCTATCTTTAAACCTTCTTCTTTTGTGAGGTCAAAATATTTTTTCTTACAAAGAAAACAAAATTTCAATTTTTTAGAAGTGACTGCTGTGTTGATATAGGTATCAGTGATTTATTCAGAAAGGTGGAAATGTAGATGGCTCATGAATAGAAGTGACTTACAGAGTATGAGCTAAGTTATAACCTAGAAAACTGAGCTAGTAATTAAAAACAAAACAAAACAAAAATACCTCTGCAAAAATTCAACCAGTCCTAGTAGATTGTTATAATCTGGCAAACAGGTAAATTAGATATTTCTGGAATTTCTAATTGTTTGGCAGTTCTGACATCTTAGAAATCAAACCATAGTCAAAAGTCTCTGAGTACTGCATTGGGGACACAGTACAGGCTCAGTCTTGAAATCACAACAGAGGAGTAGCAAAGACCAAACAAAATTTCAGTATTAAAGGATGAGGCAAAGCTGGGAACAAAGAAAGCTGATGAGAGCAGTGGTTTGGTAACAACCTGGACATATACTACTATCCTCTAAAGAAACCATATCCAAAGATGATTTATCAGGGAGGAAGATTAGAGAGCAAAATGAGAAAGTAGTCATGGCAACTGGATAACCAATTCCCAGGTCTGCTAATTTCTGATTCTGGTGCAGTATATTAGTCAGGGTTCTCCAGAAAGGGAAAAAAATGGCTTGTGTGTGTGTGCATATGTGTGTATGTAAATATGTGTGTATACACATATATGTGTGTTTGTGTGGAGAGAGAAGGAGATTTAAAAGAATTGATTCGTGTGTTGGTAGAATCTTAGAAAGTCCAAAATTTGCAGGGTAGACCAGCACGCTGGAAACAGGGAAGAGTTGCAACAGTCTGTTGACATAATCGCCTCCTCTTCAAGCAAGGTCAGTTGTTTTCTCTAGGTGGTTTAGTCGATAAGTCACTAAGTCCGACTCTTTCGACCCCCTGGCAAGAGCCCTGACAGGCTCCTTTGTCTATGGGATTCTCCAAGCAAGAATACTGGAGTGGGTTGTCCTTTCCTTCTCCAGGGGATCTTCCTGGCCCAGGAATTGAACCCAGGTCTCCTGCATTGCAGGTAGATTCTTTACCAACTGAGCTACAAGGGAGATTCAGTTTTCTCTTATGCTCTTCAATTGATTGGATGAATCTCACCCTTGTTATGTGCTCTACTCATTTACATGTTAAGTCTACTGATTTATGTGTTAATTTATTCCAAAAAAACACCTTCCTAGAAACATCCAGAATAATGATTAACCAACTCTCTGGGCACAACAGCCCCCTCAAATTGACACATAAAATTAATCATCATAGGCAGTGACTGAGACTTTAAGGGCCTTCTAAATAGCTAACTGGGACCAGGATAAAAACTTTAGAATTCATCAAATTGATTTTATGTACTTTACTTTTCTAGTTGATGTAGACTTATTATCAAGAGGCAGAATAGGAATCATTTTGAAAAAACTAGGGTATCACTTTAGTCCTAATCAACCACTGGGATACACTCTATCTCAGTGTACTTTCTGACCGTGGGTTTCCATGTGAATTTAATCAAACACCAAGGCCATTTTATCATCTAGTGCATTAAGTGTATAGCTTGAAGGAGGAGTCACAGGATTCCAGCTTCCACATTCAAGATACTCCCAAACAGAAAAGAAAATCTGACCAGCAAGTATTAGTTAATCCCTGAACTGATTCCATTGTAGAAGACTGTAGATGATGGTGCTGTGCACAGCTGTTTTATATGCAGTCCTTTATCCTATTTCTACTGCCCAGGCATATTTTTGGATCCTTTCATCTCTGTCAACCAAATGTGGTCCCAAGTTGGAGCTCCCTTGCTTCCTATCTGTGTCTTTTCCTCATTTGTTTGAACTAAAAGCAAGTGAAAGTGTTACATGCTCAGTCATGTCCAACTCTTTGTGACCCTATAGACTGTAGCCTGCCAGGCTCCTCTCTGTCCATGGGATCCTCCAGGCAAGACTACTGGAGTGGATTGCCATTTCCTTCTCCAGGGGATCTTACTGATCCAGGGACTGAATCGACGTCTTCTGCATTGGCAGGTGGATTCTTTACCACTGAGCCACTAGGGAGCCACCAGTTAATTGCTTGAATTAACTGGCCCTCAACACCTGTTTTGCTCATGGAATGTTGTACTTCCAGTTTTACTTAGCTTCCTGTTAATAGTATCAGCAGAGTGTCAGCAGATAATAGTATTAATAGCTGCAAATATTTATCAAGCTCATATTATCAAACTAAATCCATTTTCTACCACTGTGAAAGTGAAAGTTAGTAGCTGAGTCGTGTCCGACTCTTTGTGATCCCATGGACTGTAGCTCGCCAGGCTCCTCTGTCCATGGAATTCTTCAGGCAAGAGTATTGGAGCGGGTTGCCATTTCCTTCTCCAGGGGAACTTCCTAACCCCGGGACTGAACCCAGGTCTCCTGTATTGCAAGCAGATTCTTTTACCATTTGAGCCACCAGGGAAGCCCCCTAACAACTATTATTACCTTGTTTTCACATAGGGAAATGGAGGCTTATGCAGCTTAAATCACTTCTCCAGTGTGACAGACCATCAAATGATAAAGCAGGAATTTGAAGACAGGTCTAAATAACCTGAGAGCCTCATCCTTTTAACAAATATTAATGCTTAATCTAGTTATTCCACCCTCTCACCTGTTCCTGCTCTCAGGTCTTAAAGCTTCAACCCAGGTTGTAATCCTCTGCCTTCCATGATCTTCCTCTCCCCACTTGTCGATTATCAACATTCAGAAGAATGCTTCTTAAAAAATTGGACTAGGAGTCAAGAATGGGAATGTGTAGTGCCCAGGGGAAGAAGAGGAATGTAGAAGGATTTTCTTCAGTTCTACTATGTTTCCAAGCTGAGGAAAGGGTACCAGGATAGTGGGGAGAGACTGAAGATACAGGAAAGAGTATAACTGATGAAGTAAGTTACTTCTTCCTATGAAAATTATAATTATGTGGTTCTGGAAATGACTGGAGAGTCCTTGTTATAGCTGTTTAAATATGAAACCAGCTGCAGGCCCACTAGCATGGCATTTTGGTGAAGCAAGTTTATAAGAAAAAAATATAGAAAGCAAGCTACTTAATGATGGCTTGTTTGAGATGATGCCAACATTAACTTAATAGCAATTTTAAACAGTAAAAAAAGTGAAAGATTTTAAGGATTTTTAGAACTATTATTGTACTTACTATAATGCTTTGCCAAAAATATTCTTGAAACTGAGCAATTTAGAAAGCTATTTTGGAAAGTAATTGCAAGAATTTTCCACTATAAGTTTCGTTTTCTTTTTTTCATTAAAATCTCAAGTAAATACGTAGCCATACATAGAAAATTATCAGAAGACATGTCTCACAGTATATAATAAAAACTTAGATGAGACTTTTGCACACAAGGTGAATTCAATTCCATTATTGAGGATTCTTTCATTTCCATCTTAAAAGTAAGATCTCAAAACTCATTCATTTTGTAAATAATATCCAACTGATAGGTACAAAGCTGTCCATTCACTAGAATAACAGATATGATATTTTTCTTTGGTCTTTCAAATCAGTCAAATAGCTGACTAAACTTTTAGCCTCCTTTTTCTTGAACGAAGCAAATCCAATAGCCATTCATGTCATACAGAGTATCAGAAGCTACTATCAGGAACTATTACCTTTCCATATCTTTTGCTCACTCCTCATCTTCACCCAACTAGCAGTTCACAATTGCATTTTCTTGCAAGCTAATAGTCCTGTCACACTCAAGGACTAGATTTTCTGGAGAAAATAAAAAGTAGCTTTAGATTATCTTTCAGGAAAAATAGAGAATATGTACTTAAGTACAGTATTTTGCATACAATTTCAAGGCAATAAAAATCCAACTGCAGTTTATCTATTAATCTTCTAGAAGTCATTTAAGAATTCTTATTACAGAAGGTTCTTCTGACTCTGTAATCCCTTTTATGTTGACAGTCCAGAATGAGAAAACAGAGGAAAAAGAGGAAGGCCATTATCAATGATAAAACAATGTACCTCTAATAACTGAAGGATACAAGTGCCTAGATTAAAAGGAGGAATTAATGTCAAGCAAAAGGAAGGAATGATTGAAACTAGGAAACATAATCAAGAAATTTCAGGAGACTAAGAACAAAGGTAAAAACACAGAAGCTTACTCTAGCAGTCAGGATGCTTTGAACTGGTGGATAAAAATTCTCACTAAAACCTGCTTAAATAATAAGCCTTACTAAATTAAAGATTGTATACAAGTAGAGTAGGTTCCAGTAATAGTATCAGAAGTTCAGTTGAGGTCTTCAAGGACCCCAGTTCCATATACCCCTTCCTTCTTCCTCTAGATCTCCCTAAATTTGATTTCCTTAATGTTCACAAGATAGTTGACAGTAGTAATGGAGGCTACAAAGTGTATAGTTCAAATTCAGAAGGAGAGTGAGAACCCTCTCTACCAAATGTACTCTACATCTTTTCCTTCAATTTGATGAGGTAATTAATATCACATGCCCATTTGGGGGCATATACTGGACAATACGGAATACCATTTGCTGATTGTTTTAAATTAATCAGGATAGTCTTATAAAACTGGGGATAGGATAAATACCTGAACAAATTTGGGGTGAATGGATGTTGGATAGGCAAAAACATCTGATGCAATTTCAGATGAAAAAAGAGGTAACGTTAGAACATGAGCAATCTGCACAGTTTTGGATTTCTCAACAGGAACCATGGAATATAAAACAGAATAAACTTTCAAGATGGTTAAAAATTTATTTCTTATGTAAAATTCTATTCTCATTTTATCCTGATTGGAAAAAATACATTTTTTTAATATTTGAAATCTGAAAAGTTTATCTCCTAGGTATAATTTTCAGAGTGTTTGAAGAATGAACTTTACCAAATAAAGGATATATCAAAAATGAGCAAGAAATGGGATTCAAGAAACAGTGAATTCCTATCAAAACTCCAAAGGCATTTTTCTAGAACTAGAACAAAAAAATTGAAAATCTGTATGGAAACACAAAATATTCCAAGTAGTCAAAATAATCTTGAGAAAGAAGAGCTGGAGGAATTGTGCTCCCTGACTTTAGATTACACTACAAATGTAAGTAATCAAAATAGCATGGTAATGCTGCTGCTGCTAAGTCATTTCAGTCGTGTCCAACCCTGTGCGACCGACCCCATAGACGGCAGCCCACCAGGCTCTCCCGTCCCTGAAATTCTCCAGGCAAGAACACTGGAGTGGGTTGCCATTTCCTTCTCCAATGCGTGAAAGTGAAAAGTGAAAGTGAAGTTGCTCAGTCGTGTCCAACTCTTTACGACCCCATGGACTGCAGCCTACCAGGCTCCTCCATCCATGGGATTTTCCAGGCAAGAGTACTGGAGTGGAGTGCCATTGCCTTCTCTGAGCATGGTACTGGCATACACACACACACACACACACACACACACACACACACACAAAAGACACGTAGAGCATGGAACAGAATAGACAGCCCAGAGATAAATCCATGTACCTATGTAGTCAATTAATCTATGATGAAGGAGCTAAGACTATACAGTGCAGAAAAGACAATCTCTTCAATAAGTTGTGTTGAGAAAACTGGACAGCTACATGTAAAATAATGAAATTAGATCACTCCCCAACACTGTATACAAAAGTAAACTCAAAATGCATTAAAGACCTGAATTTAAGACCTGATACTATAAAACTGTTGGAGAAAAACATAGGAAGACCACTCTGATGTAAATCACAACAATATATTTTTTCCATCTACCTCCTAGAGTAATAGAAATAAAAATAAATGGGACCTATCACACCCAAAAGCTTTTGCACAACAAAGTGAAAATGAAAGTCACTCAGTCATGTCCGACTCTTTGTAACCCCATAGACTACACAGTCCATGGAATTTTCCAGGCCAGAGTACTAGAGTGGGTAGCCTTTCCCTTCTCCAGGGGATCTTCCCAAACCAGGGATCAAACCCAGGTCTCCCTGAATTACAGGCAGATTCTTTACCAGCTGAGCCACAAGGTAAGCCCAAGAATACTGGAGTGGGCAGCCTATCCCTTCTCCAGCGGATCTTCCTGACCCAGGAATAACATTGGGGTCTCCTGCATTGCAGGCAGATTCTTTGCCAACTGAGCTATCAGGGAAGCCCAGTGGAAACCATAAACAAAACGGCAACCCATAGAATGGGAGAAAATTTTAGCAAATGATGTGGCTGACAATGGATTAATTTCTAAAATTTACAAACAGTCCATGCAGCTCAACAACAACAACAAAAATAGGCAGAAGGCCTAAATAGACATTTCTCCAAAGAAGATATACAAATGTCCAAGAAGCACATGAAAATATGTTAAACACTGACAATTATTATAGAAATGCAAATCAAAACTATGAGCTATCACCTCATGCCAGTCAGAATGGGCATCATAAAAACCTACAAACAATAAATGCTGGAAAGGTTGTGGAGAGACGGGAACCCCCCTACACTGTTGATGGGAATGTAAATTGGTACAGCCACTATGGAGAACAGTATGAAGGTTCCTTAAAAAATACTAAACATAGAGTTACCATATGATCCAAAAATCCCACTACTGGGTATATACCTAGAGAAAAACATAATTTAAAAAGATACATACACCCCAATTTTCATTTCAGCACTATTTACAGTAGCCAAAACATGGAAGCAACCTAAATGCCCATCGATAGATGAATGGATGAAGAAGACATGGTACATATATACAATGGAATATTACTCAGCCCTTAAAAATAGTGAAATAATACCATATGCAGCAACACGGATGGACCTAGAGATAATCATACTAAGTGAAGTAAGTCAAACAAAGACAAATATATGATAATGTTTACATGAAGAATCTAAAAAAATGATACAAATGAACTTATTTACCAAACAGAAACAGGCTCACAGACATAGAAAACAAATTTATGGTTACCAAAAGGGAAAGGCGGAGGGAAGGATAAATTGGGAGATTGGGATTAACATATACACTATATATAAAACAGATAACCAACCAGGACTTACTGTATATAGCACAGGGAACTCTACACAATACTCCATAATAACCTAAATGGGAAAAGAATTGGAAAAAGAACAGATATATGTATGGTTTCCCTGGTGGCACTTATGGTAAGAAAGACATGAGACACAGGTTCAATCTGTGTCTGCCAATGCAGGAGATGTAAGAGATGTAGGTTTGATCCCTGGATCAGGAAGATTCCCTGGAGTAGGAAATGGCAACCCACTCTAGTATTCTTGCCTGGAGAATCCCCTGGGCAGAGGAGAATCCCCTGGAAAGAGGAACTCTTTCCACAGGGTTGCAAAAGAGTCAGACACAACTGAAGTGACTTATGACACACATGTATATGTATAACTGAATCACTTTTCTAGCATTAGTTTATACCCTAAGCTATAATAGTTTATACCCTAAACTAACACTCCAGTATAAAATAATTTTTTAAAAAGGAGACAGAGCAGATTGTCTAAAGGAACTACCTGGAAGTACACAAGAGTGGATTAGAGAGAAAATTGATTATCTATGACCTAACATGCAGCATGGCAGACACACAGTCAAAGTCTTGGAGGCAGGAATCTATCTAATGGAGGTTTCTGGAATATCAGTGTAGTTAGGAATACTTAGAGGTATCCCTCAGAGAAGGCAATGGCACCCCACTCTAGTACTCTTGCCTGGAAAATCCCATGGATGGAGGAGCCTGGTAGGCTGCAGTCCATGGGGTAATGAAGACTCAGACGACCAACTTCACTTTCACTTTTCACTTTCATGCATTGGAGAAGGAAATGGCAACCCACTCCAGTGTTCTTGCCTGGAGAATCCCAGGGACAGGGGAGCCTGGTGGGCTGCCGTCTATGGGGTCAGAGTTGGACACGACTGAAGCGACTTAGGAGCAGCAGCAGCAGAGGTATCCCTAATGCATTTTTCCATTTAAACAAGTTTCTAGGAGAGACCATGAATCATCACAGGGACTCAGTCACTTGTGTTAGTATGTAACAATAGCTGGTTTTCCAAAATGCCACAAGCATCTCTTGTTTCTCTTATTGTGAAAGATGGGGGCCCAGTTGATCAACATTATATCGTTCCTAGGACTCAAATATCCCTGGGCATATCTGGAAGACTGGCGAGGCCAGCCCACAGGGTCAATTTTCAGGATAGACTTAGTCACCTCCTTGGAAAGAAAACTCATTTTGAAGAGGACGTCAGGCCCACAAGACTTACTTCTTTAGTCCTTGGTCATCAAAGAGAGGGATGCTTCTAAGCACTGTTTAATTCTATTTCTCATTTGCATTTCCCAGATTTACACAGGTTTTATCTGGCTAACTTTATAGTGAGAAAGGAGGACGGCAATTAAAATTAGAAAACTTGTGTAACTTAAATCTTGGTAATGTGTTATAGTGCAAGGTGTAACTGCTATGGGATACTGTGATTCAAGATGGAGAGAAAAGATTTTATCTACAGAGTGGCTGTCAAACATGAGACAGAGGCAGGAATAGAAATCAGTTGTGCTCTTATTGTGCTCGACAACATTATGAACCCATCAAAAGCTAAATAATGCCCTTATGTTTTAAGGCACTTTCTGAGACATGTAATATGTGTTTCTTAAGTTTACACAGTTAAATCATTATTCTATGTTATAGTATTTCAAATGACAACCTGTGGACTCCTGGCATTCAGAGATATATATTATTGTGTATCTGCAAGTTTTCTCTAATAAATTTTTTTCTGTGGTTTTCCATTTTCATGATCTAAAAAAGTATAATTACATTCTGGATCAACTAGATAAAATACTCTGGAAACGAGCCCTGTCACACAATTTTATTAGTTGTATCATATTTTAATTGTGGATTCATGGAAAAAGGGAAATAATATTTAAGAATTAAAATAATGCATTTGAGCCAAGCATAAACCAAATCATGTAACACAGTCTAAACTAAAATTTCACAGGAGTTCAAATGGAGAAAAGTAGTAAGAAATTACTTTGCCACAAGACACAAATTGATATTGACATGTTGAATACACAGAAGAATATGTACAGTAGCAGTAATCATTACTACATTCATATTGGGGGGAGTGATATATTTATTTGATAGAAAAAAATCATCTTTCATATGAAATTAATATTGTGCATTTGAATTTTATTAGCTACATAAATATGATTTTATTGAATTTGATAATATGCTTCACTTTTTTAAAATTTTTTTTTAAATTTTATTTTATTTTTAAAATTTACAATATTGTGTTAGTTTTGCAAATATCAAAATGAATCCCCACAGGTATACCTGTGTTCCCCATCCTGAACCCTCCTCCCTCCTCCCTCCCCATACCCTCCCTCTGGGTCATCCCAGTGCACCAGCCCCAAGCATCCAGTATCGTGCATCAAACCTGGACTGGCAACTCGTTTCATACATGATATTATACATGTTTCAATGCCATTCTCCCAAATCTCCCCACCCTCTCCCTCTCCCACATAGCCCATAAGACTGATCTATACATCAGTGTCTCTTTTGCTGTCTCGTACACAGGGTTATTGTTACCATCTTTCTAAATTCCATATATATGCGTTAGTATACTGTATTGGTGTTTTTCTTTCTGGCTTACTTCACTCTGTATAATAGGCTCCAGTTTCATCCATCTCATTAGAACTGATTCAAATTTATTCTTTTTAATGGCTGAGTAATACTCCATTGTGTATATGTATCATAGCTTTCTTATCCATTCATCTGCTGATGGGCATCTAGGTTGCTTCCATGTCCTGGCTATTATAAACAGTGCTGCGATGAACATTGGGGTACACGTGTCTCTTTCCCTTCTGGTTTCCTCAGTGTGTATGCCCAGCAGTGGGATTGCTGGATCATAAGGCAGTTCTATTTCCAGTTTTTTAAGGAATCTCCACACTGTTCTCCATAGTGGCTGTACTAGTTTGCATTCCCACCAACAGTGTAAGAGGGTTCCCTTTTCTCCACATCCTCTCCAGCATTTATTGCTTGTAGACTTATTAATATGAGAAGCTTATTCTTAGCTTTTTGATTGTGCTGATTTAACTACCTATTATAAACAAGTCATCACCTTGGGTCTGAGATGTTTTTCTTGCAGTGAGATTCATATATTGTTCAAGTTTGTGGCAAACCAAGAACAAACACTGCTCTTCTGAGAAATTCATGGTTTTAAGTATTTCAGAACCACCTATGGCAAGGACAATGCCTTGGCACCACTAAACCCAGAGTAACACTAGCCAAGCTTTCTGCCACCTCATTCTGCATTTATAATGAAGAAAAATCTTTAAGAGATTTGACTGAACAATGCCAACTATTTTTTAAGAAATTACACTGAAGAATTTCCATTAAAACAATTTTCAATGTTTTTATAATTCCTTCTTGAAACATATTTGGATACAACAATGTATCAGGTATCTATGAGGCCTTGTACTATATGCTATACAATTTATTACACTACTGTTTTGTATATGACAAGAATGAAGCTGAGACACATTAAGTAGTCTAAGGTGCCATAGAAAGAGGTATGATGACAGTTATAAGTTTCCTGATCAAGTCATGACATTTCCACCCAAGCCACCAGCTCCTCCTGATCATATACTTCCTCCTATTCAAAAATTCACTTAGCATAGGCAAATGGAACTTTGTCCAGTATCAAATAATACAGTCTTTCCCTTGCTGAACTCTGCTGACCAACCACAGGACTTGCACTTTGAGTCTTTCTAGTTTCTCAGATATTTTCACATTTATCCACTGCCATTTTTCTTGCTTTTCATGACTAATAGCACATATTTCTAATATTGCAGGGGCATTTACAATACATCCCTTCTGAATTGAAGCAGGCAGTATTATGAGAGAATTTTAGTGTCACAAAGAAAACTGCAACAGTAGAACATCCAGGATATTGAGAATTCAAGTTAAAAATCATTTACTCAAAGCCATCAATGTTCTTAAAGATATGACAGCTCTGCCCATTGTACCTAGAAGCCTTTGAATAGCAAAATACTGGGCTTTTTCAAGACAGTAACAGAAGTTTGTAAAGATGATCCAATTTCATAACACACTTGCCTTTTTCCCTTGACTCACTCATTGATTGAAATAATGCATGTAACAATGTCAACAGCTGTGACAAGTTTAATTGAAAATTTCCATCAAAGTTTTGCCTAAAATTTTAAAATCATCAACTTATATAAAATAAATTGTCATAATTGAATAAGATGGAAGGAAAAGCAAATCATTTCTTGAGGAAGAGACAAGGCTAAAAAAATAAAGAACAAGAATATTTACAGAAGTAGCATCTTATCAGAACTTCTTTTCCTCCTGTTACATTTTAATGTTCGCTCTTGAACTTAGACTTATTTTAGTTCAGTGCATGAAAATCCTAAAACAAAAGATTCCAAACTTTGGGTTTTTAGAAGTTCATGACTTTTTAATGCCATTTACTTCTATTATTTGTATTTTAAAGATGTCTTGCATCATAAAGGATGCATTGTTACCCTTCATAATATAAAATATGCTACTGCTAAGTCACTTCAGTCGTGTCCGACTCTGTGCGACCCCATAGATGGCGGCCCACCAGGCTCCCCCGTCCCTGGGATTCTCCAGCCAAGAACACTGGAGTGGGTTGCCATTTCCTTTTCCAATGCATCAAAAGGAAAAGTGAAAGTGAAGTCACTCAGTTGTGTCCGACTCTTCGCGACCCCATGGTCTGCAGCCTACCAGGCTCCTCTGTCCATGGGATTTTCCAGGCAAGAGTACTGGAGTGGGGTGCCATTGCCTTCTCCAAATATAAAATATGCTCAGATGTTATAAAGATTCTGAGGCAAATAAAATTGAGATAGAGGCTTATAGTACATATTTCCCTACATTTGAAAAGAAAATACTTTAAATGCATCAAGTGAATTTTTAATACTCACCTTTCTTTAAGTGGAGTCAGTGCAGGAAGTGAATACTGTTAATTAAAGTAATGTTTTAAAAGGGAAAACAAATAACAATGACAGAAGTATACTTTTTCTTATTTTACCAAAATGAATCACTTAAAAAATATCTTTAACATCATTGAAGTTATATTAGGTTGGCCAATAAGGTCATTTGGGATTTTTCATATGATATTACAGGAAAACTCAACAAACTTTTTGGCCAACTCAATATATATTGTGTAGGGAAAGGAACAAACCAGGTTCTTACTAATTTCAGTCATTTTTAGTGAACTCATAAATTTTAAGGGACCCATAGAACTCGAAATGCATTACCTTGTAAATTACTTTGTGGAATTCTGAAGAGCTGAGTTACAACCTCACTGTGCCATAAGAAAATTTGCTGTACTTTTCACTTTTGCATCTATTGGGGAGTTAGTAGTCTTTCCCACCCCAATTTTTACTTCCCTTCCAGGTTGGATGGGAAGAAAGCACTTTTGCACTCTCATAAAGGGATGAAACTGACACAAACTTTTAGAGGATAATTTGGAGATACTTTTTGAATTTTGTTCAAAAGTGCTACTTGCTCTGAACCCTTAAGTCATCTCAGTATCGGTAGCCTCCAGGGACATAAATTTATACATTCGAAGTAACTGGACATCCCGCAAGGTTTAAAAGCTACTGTTTCTTGTGAGCTCAGGTTCTTTGTAGTTATGTGCTCAAACTTACAAGGTTTACTTCATTTCTTTTTCTCATTTCCATGAATGGCATCTGGACAAGGGAAGATTTACATAGTATTATGGAAGCAACAGAAGAGTGCTATCTAGATCAAGAATTACCTTCCTCTGTGAACACCTACTAACTTCTGGTTAAGACAGAGCTCACCTCTCCTGGTTTGGGCATATGGTCTTCTATTTTTTTTTTTTCTTCATCTGCTGCTGAAATGTCTGTAGTTATTATAATGTACAGAATTTCTTCTTGCTAGAGAAATATACAAGGATCTCTAGGAAAATCAGCCAAGTCTCCTTCTTACTAGGCATCCCATCTTGGTTCTTATTGATGTGGTTGATGCTGATACTCATTGGTATCCTCTGTCTAGACTTCAGCTTTGGGATATCCATCCTGGAGCCTCTGTAATATATACTCATGACTTTTACCATCTTGATCCTAGAGAATCATACTCAGTTATTAAATACCATCTACTCTCTCCACAGGGTCTGTCTCAAGGGACCCTCTTGGGCCTTTTTATGCCTGGTGAAAACTGTGGAAAAACTGAGGAGAGGACTTTTCCAGACCCTCTTTTATTAAATGCATGAAATCACTATTCCTCCACTATTAGAGCCACTCCAGGTTTGGGAAGCTGTGCAAAGCTATTTTATTTCCAGAGTTCCCTAGGGGAAATTTTTTTTTTTTCAGTTTAAATGAATATTTTAATAAGATTTTTTTTTTTTTTTACTTTACAATATTGTATTGGTTTTGCCATACATCAACATGAATCCACCAAGGGTGTACATGTGTTCCCAATCCTGAACCCCCCTTCCACCTCCCTCTCCATACCATCCCTCTGGGTCATCCCAGTGCACTAGCCCCAAGCTTCCTGTATCCTGCATCGAACCTGGACTGGCTATTTGTTTCTTATATGATATTATAAATGTTTCAATGTCATTTTCCCAAATCATCCCCCCTTCCCTCTCCCACAGAGGCCAAAACACAGTTCTATACATCTGTGTCTCTTTTGCTGTCTCACATACAGGGTTATCATTACCATCTTTCTAAATTCTATATATATGCATTAGTATACTGTATTGGTGTCTTTCTTTCTGGCTTACTTCATTCTGTATGATCGGCTCCAGGTTCATCCACCTCATTAGAACTGATTCAAATGTATTCTTTTTAATGGCTGAGTAATACTCCATTGTGTATATGTACCACAGCTTTCTTATCCATTCATCTGCTGATGGACATCTAGGTTGCTTCCATGTCCTGGCTATTATAAACAGTGCTGCAATGAACATTGGGGTACACGTGTCTCTTTCAATTCTGGTTTCCTTGGTGTGTATGCCCAGCAGTGTGTAAAAGCAGTGCTAAGGGGAAAGTTCATAGCAATACAGGCATACCTCAAGAAACAAAAAAAAAGTCAAATAAATAACCTAACTCTACACCTAAACAACTAGAAAAGGAAGAAATGAAGAACCTCAGGGTTAATAGAAGGAAAGAAATCTTAAAAATTAGGGCAGAAATAAATGCAAAAGAAAAAAGGAGACCATAGCAAAAATCAACAAAGCCCAAAGCTGGTTCTTTGAAAGGATAAATAAAATTGACTAACCATTAGCCAGACTCATCGAGAAACAAAGGGAGAAAAATCAAATCAATAAAATTAGAAATGAAAATGGAGAGATCACAAGAGATAACACACAAATACAAAGGATCATAAGACACTACTATCAGCAATTATATGCCAATAAAATGGACAACATGGAAGAAATTGACAAATTCTTAGAAAGTACAACTTTCCAAAACTGAACCAGGAAGAAATAGAAAATCTTAACAGACCCATCACAAGCACGGAAATCAAAACTGTAATTAGAAATCTTCCAGCAAACAAAAACCCAGGTCCAGATGGCTTCACAGCTGAATTCTATCAAAAATTTAGAGAAGAGCTGACACCTATCCTACTAAACTCTTCCAGAAAATTGCAGAGGAAGGTAAACTTCCAAACTCATTCTATGAGGCCACCATCACCCTAATACCAAAACCTGACAATGATGCCACAAAAAAATAAAACTACAGGCCAATATCACTGATGAACATAGATGCAAAAATCCTTAACAAAATTCTAGCAATCAGAGACAAAAACACATTAAAAAGATCATACACCATGACCAAGTATGCTTTATCCCAGGGATGCAAGGATTCTTCAATATCCACAAATCAATCAGTGTAATACACCACATTAACAAATTGAAAAATAAAAGCCATATGATTATCTCAATAGATGCAGAGAAAGTCTTTGACAAAACTCAACATCCATTTGTGATAAAAACTCTCCAGAAGGAACATACCTCAACATAATAAAAGCTATATACGACAAACCCACAGCAAACATTATCCTCAATGGTGAAAAATTGAAAGCATTTCCCCTAAAGTCAGGAACAAGACAAGGGCTCCCACTCTCACCACTACTATTCAACATAGTTTTGGAAGTTTTGGCCACAGCAATCAGAGCAGAAAAAGAAATAACAGGAATCCAAACTGGAAGAAAAGAAGGAAAACTCTCACTGTTTGCAGATGACATGATCCTCTACATAGAAAACCCTAAAGACTCCACCAGAAAATTACTAGAGCTAATCAATGAATATAGTAAAATTGCAGGATATAAAATCAACACACAGAAATCCCTTGCATTCCTATACACTAATAATGAGAAAATAGAAAGAGAAATTAAGGAAACAATTCCATTCTCCATTGCAACGAAAAGAATAAAATACTTAGGAATATATCTACCTAGAGAAACTAAAGACCTATATATAGAAAACTATAAAACACTGGTGAAAAAAATCAAGGAGGACATTAATAGATGGAGAAATATACCATGTTCATGGATCAAAAGAATCAATATAGTGAAAATAAGTATACTACCCAAAGCAATCTATAGATTCAATGTAATCCCTATCAAGCTACCAACGGGAAATTTTTTTTTTTTTAATCATAAACTTTCAGCTTTTTCCCTAGCTCTTAAAATTATTATTATTATACTGCTTTGTCCACTTCTATTCAGTGACCTCTTCCACTAAAGGACCACTTCAGTGAACTCTTCCTTAAAGGTCCCTTAAAGGAAATGCCCACATCTGCATTGAACACTATTTCAATGATGTATACACTATATCCAACAGAGTCCCATCCTTTTTGGAACCTTTCATGTTCTTACCAGCATTGGAGAGTCTTTTTTCTCATTTTTGTACAACAGGAACTTACCTTATATCATATTATATCTTCTTAACATTAGCACAGGTTATAGTAAATCTTTATGCTCAGATCCAAGATTTATTCTTCATATATAGAAGAAAGTTTTCATATATTGAAAATCTCTGTCTCTCAAAAACATCATGGTTAAAAGAATATTAACTCCATTTACACTAATGTTTTAACCTCTAGCTGAACAGTGGTTTCTTTTTTTCACAGTAGTATCCATTATCCACCAAAACAATGAATTCATTGAAGTTAGTAGGTAAGGAACCTCAACACTATGGGAATTTTAGAAATTGCAGAATTTGCAAAGTGTGTTAAAGTATTAACAAAGCTGCATTACTAAAACTTAAAAGTCTATTCACATTCTTTGCCTCATTGTACCCAGAAAAGCATCCTTGTACACATGCACAAAGTAAATATAAAAGGATATTCATTGTGATAACTAAATATTGGAATAACAAAAATATCCATGAACTGGTCACTAAGTAATATGTTATATCCATAGAATGCAATAAACAGAGTAATATGAAAGAATAAAGTTGGTATCTATGTAGTTATAGGTAAGATGAGTGTTAAAAGCATTTTCATAAAATGCATAGTCTGCATGGAAATGTTTTTCTCTCAGATTTTTAGTTTCTCTGGTAAATACTTTTATAATATTTACATTTTTTATTAATTCAGAAAAAAAATTATATTTACAAAGGAGTATCACAGTATATCTCAAACCAGTAGTTAGTATGACACTTACTGAGGAAATGCTAGTGGCATTCTTATTAAATCCAGGAAAAGAGTGATAGGCATATCATTACTACAATATACACTTCAGAATAAATTAAACAAAATAAGACATGCAACAGAGTTCAAAGGTTGACTTATTAGAAGGACAGAAAAGAGACTATCATTATTTACAATTGATATGTATGCTTATAATAATAAATAGAATTCACAGATAAGCTGTTAAAACTAGAAGAGATCAATAAAGTAGTTAGTTGCAAAAGAAAAATATAAAAATCAATGGCTACCCTGAAAAGAGCAATATGCAATTTCAAAACAGATAAACCACTCAGAATATTGATGGCATATATAAACTATTGAGTAAAGTGAAGACAAAGTGTGAAAGTTTTAGAAAAGAAAACATTTTGGAGAGAAATATGAGTACATAAAGATAAATCCAGAGAATATTCTATGTTACTAGTTGAGAATTTGTAAGCTTGAAAAGAGGTCAGTTAACAAACTGATGTACTTTTGGATTGTCTCCAAATTAATTTAGAGATTAAATAAACCTCTAAATATAATTAGAGTGATGTATATGGACATATGATAAATAAACTAACCTCAAGAGCAAGTCAGTAATTCTTCAATATGGTAAACAAGGTTATATGAACTTGGCCCTACCTAACTTAATTCACCTCCCTTCCCTCAGGAACAAAGATGTTCATTACAAAATAATAAATTCCAATTTATCCAAAGCAACAGAGTGCTTAGTATATACATCAGAAACATTAATAATAAAGCATTGTGGATAGGTAGTTCTATGGTAAGCCTTACTTTACATGCAGTATCTTATTTGATCTATACAATAAACCTAAAAAGGATAATATTACTTGCCGGGAGCCAGCATGAGGAGCTCCGCCCATGGCAAAGATCATGAGGAAAGAGGCTCGGCATACACAAAGGCAGGATCGAGCCTCAGGAGTCCCCCTGGATATTCTTGAGCATCTGCCCCCAAAACCAGAGTCTGCTTACTTTAGTGCTTTGTGCTCTCACCTCTGACTTTACGGGGGGTGGGGGGTCTGTCCCCCACCACCATCTCACTCTCTCTGAAAAGGAGTTAACTTACAGTTCCAGTTAATAAAGTTCCTGGGCATAATAGGAGTGTTTAAATCCCAACCCCTCAGATGGCTCTCTAACTTGCCTGACAGGTTTACCCGGACTCCTACAGTTATGCATATGATTGTTTACAGTCTCCCAACCGAGAGGCACGGGAAGCTTAAGATATTCAAATAGCTTAGAGCCTCTCAGAGAGTTAGAAGCTGTCAGAATAAAACTAGTAGAAGATTTCATTGATGAGCCAATGCTTGCTGCCAAGTTTCCACATCCCCTGTATTGTATCCTTGAATATATATTAATTAATATAGTTGGTATATAGAAAAAATAAGTAGTGGCCTTGGTGTTAGCAACTTTAGACCCTTAAGATAATAAATTCTTTCCTTTGTTGTAAACCCACTGCACCTCTGCCCTATAGGAATGCAACTTTATCTAACACCTTCGGAGGATGGCACCAAACTTTAAAGTAATTACTATTAGAGAAAATAAGTCTTATGGTTGACAAACCTTTGTCAGAGTCATAAAATGTTAACATGCCTTCTGGCCAGAAGATGATGTAAATCACCTAAACCATTTGTATATGATAAGTTTGCAGAAAAGAAACCCTGGTTTTGATAAGGATCAAAGACTGTTGACTTTGCATGATTTCACACCCCCTATTATCCTCTATGTGCAACTTAGGGTATAAAAGCCCCTGTTGAAAATAAAGCTATGGGCCTTGCTCACCAAAGCTTGGTCTCCCCATATCATTTTTTCTTTCACATTCTGGCTGAATACTCATCTGGAGCACGGAGGTCCTCTGTGACCACTTATTTGCCTGGGCTTCTAAGACCCACTCGAGAAGGTGCCTAAGGTGGGGCACCTTCTGCTATTCAAGAGGGCACCTGCAGCCTCCGTGGTCAGAGCTAACCTGATGTCACAGGTTATATTGATTTTCCGCATAAACCAAGTTATTCAGCCTCTTTTCTCCGCTGAATTTTCCTACTGAGCTATCCTCATTCTATTACTCTTTATATCTCTAATTAATATTTAATTAAAGCTATTGTATCCAGTTCACCAAAGCCGTCTCCCCTTCAAACTCCCTGGATCAGCTGGGGCTGGACCGCGGCAATTACTCATCTTTATTTTTCAAATTAGGAAATAGATTAGCAAAGATGCCCAATTGGCTCTGCTAGTAAGCATAGAAGGTAGAATTTAGAGAGCATAAAATTAAATATGGCTTTTAATAGTCATTTCAGAAAATTGTATACAGACATATGATTGGCTATTATCCAATCTTTAATCTTTAAGAAAAACTGAAGAGCCACTTGATGAAAATGAAAGAAGAGAGTGAAAAAGATGGCTTAAAGCTTAGCATTCAGAAAACTAAGATCATGCCATCCGGTCTCATCACTTCATGGCAAATAGATGGGGAAACAGTGGAAACAGTGGCTGACTTTATTTGGGAGGGGGGCTCCAAAATCACTGCAGATGGTGATTGCAGCCATGAAATTAAAAGACGGTTACTCCTTGGAAGGAAAGTTATGACAAACCTAGAGAGCATATTAAAAAGCAGAGACATTACTTTGCCAACAAAAGTTCATCTAGCCAAGGCTATGGTTTTTCCAGTGGTCATGTATGGATGTGAGAGTTGGATTATAAAGAAAGCTGAGCACAGAAGAATTGATGTTTTTGAACTGTGGTGTTGGAGAAGACTCTTGAGAGTCCCTTGGACTGCAAGGAGATCCAACCAGTCCATCCTAAAGGAGATCAGTCCTGGGTGTTCATTGGAAGGACTAATGTTGAAGCTGAAACTCCAGTACTTTGGCCACCTGATGTGAAGAGCTGACTCATTGGAAAAGACCCTGATGCTGGGAAAGATTGAGGGCATGTGGAGAAGGGGACAGCAGAGGATGAGATGGTTGCATGGCATCACTGAATCAATAGACATGGGTTTGGGTGGACTCCGGGAGTTGGTAAGGTACAGAAGGCCTGGCATGCTACGGTTTATGGGGTCACAAAGAGTCAGACACAACTAAGCAACTGAACTGAACTTAACTGAATCTTTATGAAATATTTATATTGTGTGAAAATGCTAATAATGTTGAGTAAATATACCAAAAGTTAACAAATTATACACAGTTCTTACTATGACCATATGTTTATCATTTCAGTAGTAAATGCTAGTGTTCACTATTAATATGAATTACAGGGAAAAAACCCATATCCACAAATTAGGAGTATCATGTATGAAAAATATCTATAAAATCTAAAGTAGGAATTTTTAAAAATATAGAATGCCAGAATTCCTGATTTTATCTATGAAATGCTAAGTAATGCAGGCATTGCCTTTCTGCAGTAAAAACTAGAAAACCAGAAAAAATATATTCAAGAGTATAATATTTAAGACATGGCACAATTTAAGACATAGCACAATTGCAGCACTGAGAAAGTGAAAGCAAGAGGAGCCCTAGAGCTGGCACAGCTTATCTCCTAAAGGCAAGTTCAAGGTCATAGTGCTGAAGAGGGAAACCATGCAATCCTGGTGCTTGGCTCAGTTGAGACAGCTATCAGAAATTGAGGAATCCAAGATGACTATAATTTGTAAGTAGAATATTGTAGATATAGAGGAATGAGCTGAACAGAGAGAAACTTCACCAGGCTAGAGAGAGTAACACCAGAAAAGAGTCGGCCAAATAACTGACTGCATAGTGCAGTTATTACCATTATAGGAATAGCCCATCATATTACAGTGAATCAGATTCTATGCCTTGGACAAAAGCATTTGTCCTTTCTGCTCCTCAGATAGGTTTTATTAGTAAAGTGAGGATAAAACTGTCTCTCTCAAAGATTGGTAAAGTGTGAGCATTTTTTTCCTTCCAGTATTTTCATACAATTTGTGAAGGTTATACTCCATTTACAGTTATTAGAAAATGTTGATTATATTTCCCATGTTGCACAATACATCCTTGTAACCTGACTTATACCTAATAGTCTGTACCCTACCCTCATCTTGCTTCTTCCCTCTCCCCACTTGTTACCACTAGTTCTGTACTAAACCTGTGAGTCTGCTTCTTTTTATGTAATATTCAGTAGTTTGTTGTATTTTTAGATTCTATATATAAGTGATATCATACAGTATTTGTCTTAAACTTATTTCACTTAACATAATACCCTCCAAGTCTATGTTGCTGCAAAAGGCAAAATTTAATTTTTCTATGGCTTTATCCAGTCATCTGTTGATGGACACTAAAGTTGCTTTCATAGCTTGGCATTTATAAATAACGCTGCTATGAACATTGAGGTGCATGTATCTTTTTGAATTAGTTTTTTTTTTCAGATATATACTCAGGAATGGAATTTCTGAGTTATACGATAGTTCTATTTTCAGTTTTATAAGAAAGCTCCTTATTGTTTTACACAGTGGCTGCTCCAGTGTACATTTCCACCAACAGTGTACAAGGGTTCCCTTTTCTCCACATGCTTGCCAAGATTTGTTATTTGTGTTCTTTTTGATCATAGCACTTCTGACAGGTGAGGTAGTATCTCATCATGTTTTTGATTTGCATTTCCTTGATAGTAGTGATATTGAACATCTTTTCATGCACCTGTTTGCTGTCTGCATTTCCTCTTTGGAAAAATGTCAATTCAGTTCTTCTGACCATTTTTCAATCGGGTTATTTCAGTTGTATGAGCTGTTTATATGTGTTGGATTTTAATCCCTAATCAGTAATATCATTTGCAGATATTTTCTCTGATTCAGTAGGTTGTCTTTTAGTTTTGTCAATAGTTTCCTTTGCTGCGCAAAAGCTTTTGAGTTTAATTACATTTCATTTGTTTATTTTTGTTTTTATTTCCTTTACTTTAGGAAACAGATCCAAAAAATATGTTACCACGATTTATGTTGAAGAGTGTTCTTCCTATGTTTTTCTCTTAAGAGTTTTATAGTATTCGATTTTCCATTTAGGCCTCTTTCCCATTTTCAGTTTATTTTTTATACGGTATTAGAAAATATCCTAATTTCATTCTTTTACATGTAGCTGTCCAGTTTTCTTAGCACTGCTTAATGAAGAGACTGCCTTTTCTTAATTGTACATTCTTGCTTCTTTTGTGGTAGATTCACTTACTGTGAATGCATGGGTTTATTTATGGGCTCTCTTCTGTTCTATTTTTCTACGTGTCTTTTTTAGCCAAGCCCATGGTGCTTTCACCTGGAGAAGGGAAAGGCTACCCACTCCAGTATTCTTAAGAATCAGACATGACTGAGCGACTTTCACTTCACGTCACTTAATGGTGCCTAGATTACTGTAGCTTTGTAGTACCTTCCCACAGTTAGGCAGCATAATTCCTTGAGGTCTGTTCTTCCTTCTTGAGATCATTTTGTATACAGTCCTCTTCTTCTCTTGTTCTTGGGGAGAAGAGGAGGATGCTGGACACACATCCTTAAAGTTTCAGAGTGCCCTTATGTAGAGATTAATATCTGCTTATTTCCTGAAGTTTCTGAAAGGGGGGGGGGTGTTCACTGGAGTATCTTGTGCTGGGGTGAGGGGCTGTGAGGAACTACACGGCTGTTTTCAGGGGTGAATAAAATGAAGGCACCCCTTACTCCAGGCCCCTGAGCCCTCAGTGACCTCATAAGACCCCAGTGCCTACTGTGGCTTCAGGCAACACAGAGGGATGGAAACCTGGGGCACAGGAATCCTCAGATCTCATCAGGACCCTCACATTAGACTGAAACAGAAAATGCCTGGTGATATTGCCCTCCTGACTCCAAGGTAACAGAGCCACAGTTTAGCCTGTTCTAGGAGAAGGGGGGATATTTGAAAAGGATATATGATTAGAATTGTAAGTCAGACTGGATTCTGGTAGTTCTGTCAAAAGTTAAACATAGAGATGCTGCATGACATAGCATGCTACTTCTAGAAATATACCCAAGAGAAAAAAAAATATGACTATACAATATGTAAACATGAATGTCCATAGCAGCATTATCCATAATAGCCAAAAAGTGGAAAGAACTCAACTGCCCAGCAGTTGGTGAACAGATCAATACCAGTGGTGCATTCTGTCATACAATGGAATATAATTCAGCCTGAAAAAGGAATGAAGTGCTGACACATGCTACAATATGGATGAACCTGGAAAACATCATGCTAAATGAAAGAAGTACACACTGTATAATTCATTTTATATGAAGTGGTCCTAAAAGACAAATGCATACAGACAGAAAATAATGTGTGTTTAGCTAGGATTGAGATTATGGAGAGAGGTAGATGGATAACTGATAAAGGGTATTTAGTCTCATTTTAGGATGGTGAAATGTTTTTAAGTTAACTGTAATGATTGTTGTAAAACTCTATATTATTGTTCAGTCGCTCAGTCATGACCACCTCTTCGCAAGCCCATGGACTGCAGCACTGCAGGCTTCCCTGTCCTTCACCATCTCCCAGAGTTTGCTCAAACTTATGTCCATCGAGTTGATGTCATCCAACCATTTCATCCTCTGATAACCCCTTCTCCTGTCTTCAATATTTCCCAGCATCAGGGTCTGTTCCAACGACTAAACTCTTCACATCTTGTGGCCAAAGAATTACAGCTTCCATTTCATTATCAACCCTTCCAATGAATATCACAGTTGACTTCCTTTAAGATTGAGTGGTTTGATCTCCTTTCAGACCAAGGGACTCTCAAGAGTCTTCCCACACACCACAGTTTAAAAGCATCAATTCTTCAGTGCTCAGCCTTCTTTATGGTTCAGTGCTAACATCCATGTGTGACTAGTGGAAAAACCATAACTTTGACTAGACAGACCTTTGTCAGCAGAGTCATGTCTCTGCTTTTTAATATGCTCTCTAGGTTGGCCATAGCTTTTCTTCCCAGGAGCAAGCATCTTTTCATTTCATGGCTGCAGTCACCATCTGCACTGATTTTGGAGCCCAAGAAAAGAAAGTCTGTTACTGTTTCCATTGTTTCCCCATCTATTTGCCATGAAGTGATGGGACCAGATGCCATAATCTTAGTTTTTTGAATTTTGAGTTTTAAGCCAGCTTTTTCACTCTCCTCTTTCATTTTTATCAAGAGTCTCTTTAGTTCCTCTGTGCTTTCTGCCATAAGGGTGGTATCATCTGAATATCTGAGGTTATTGATATTTCTCCCAGCAATCTTGATTCCAGCTTGGGATTCGTCCACCCATGCATTTCACATAATGTACTATGCATATAAGTTAAAGAAGCAGGGTGACAATATACAGCCTTGACATACTCCTTTCCCAATTTTGAACCAGTCTGTTGTTCCATATCCAATTTTAACTGTTACTTCTTGACACACATACAGGTTTCTCAGGAGGCAGGTATGGTGGTCTGCTGTTCCCATATCTTGAAAAATTTTCCACAGTTTGTTGTGATTCACACAATCAAAGGCTTTAGTAAAAAGTCAATGAAGCAGAATTATATGCTTATCTGGGATTCTCTTGCTTTTTTGATGATCCAACGGATAATGGCAATTTGATCTCTGGTTCCTCTTCCTTTTCTAAATCCAGCTTGAACATCTGGAATTTCTTGGTTCATGTAGTGTTGAAGCCTAGCTTGAAGGGTTTTGAGCATGACTTTGATAGCATGTGAAATCAGTACAATTGTGCAATAGTTTGAACATTCTTTGGCATTGCCCTTCTTTGGGATTTGAATGAAAACTGACCTTTTCCAGTCCTGTGGGCATTGCTGAGTTTTCCAAATTTGCTGGCATATTGAGTGTAGCACTTTTTTTTTTTTTTTTTACTTTACAATATTGTATTGGTTCTGCCACACATCAACATGAATCTTGCACGGGCATACATGTGTTCCCCATCTGAACCCCCCCTCCCACCTCCCTCCCTGTACCATCCCTCTGGGTCATCCCAGTGCACGAGCCCCAAGAATCCTGTATCGAACCTGGTCTGGCAATTCCTTTCTTATATGATATACATGTTTCAGTGACATTCTCCCAAATCATCCCATCCTCTCCCTCTCCCACAGAGTCCAAAAGACTGTGTCTGTGTCTCTTTTGTTGTCTCACATACAGGGTTATCCTTACCATCTTTCTAAATTCCATATATATGTGTTAGTATACTGTATTGGTGTTTTTCTTTTTGGCTTACTTCACTCTGTATAATAGGCTCCAGTTTCATCCACCTCATTAGACAGTATCATCTTTTAGGATCTGAAATAGCCCAGCTGCCATTCCATCACCTCCACTAGTTTTGTTCATAGTGATGCTTCCTACTTGACTTCACACTCCAGGATGTCTGTGTATATACATATGGAATTCCATCGACTGGTACTCTTTACATGGGTGAATTTTATGGCATATAAATTATATCTCTAAAGGCTGTTAGAAAACATGGAGTTGAACCGAATCATAAATGATTGACAAATTATGAGAAAAGACTAGTATATTGAGCAATCCTTTTCTTATTGGGTTATCTGATTGAATGTAAGCTCCAGGAAGGTGAGGACTTTGTTTGGTTCACCTCTGTATTCACTGTGCCTGATACATAACAGGTGAGCAGTAAATTCATACTGAATTGCTAGTGAATAAGGATATTGAAAATAAAACACTTGGTGTCTAGCATTGGATTCAGTGAATGTTCTCTAACTAGCAAAAGCCAATATCATCAAAAGTTTCTTCAATTAAATTGAATGGACAGACTGCCATAAAATCCATGAGTTTTCAGAGTTTGGGAATACCTTACTACTGCAGGGTGAAGATGACTATGTTACAGGGACTAAAAAAATAATACATATCATAATAATACATATGGTATATGTGGTTTATATTAGATGCATACATTTCACATATGTATACTGTTATATATTTATAAATGCAGATATATAATATAGGAAAACTGTTTTACCTTGCCATCTTCTGCCTTCAGGGAACAAATTATCTATAAAAGCTTGGAGAGGCCACATCACAGAAAATAAAAAGAGGATTGCAGTCAATCAAGGACAGATTTCTTCAAAGGTGCTTCTCTATATGCCCTTTCAAACGTGTAAAATACGTGGGATAACTGTATATTTTTTTTGTTTTTAAGTAAACATACCATGAAATTCTGTAAAAAAAAAAAAAAAACTTTCACTTCTTTTTAAGACCTCACTTTTTTCTGTCACAGTACTGCATATCAGTTCAGTTCAGTCGCTCAGTCATGTCCGACTCTTTGCGACCCCATGAATCGCAGCACGCCAGGACTCCCTGTCCATCACCAACTCCCGGAGTTCACTCAGACTCACGTCCATCGAGTCAGTGATGCCATCCAGCCATCTCATCCTCTGCCATCCAGTTTTCCTCCTGCCCCTAATCCCTCCCAGCATCAGAATCTTTTCCAATGAGTGAAATCTTCGCATGAGGTGGCCAAAGTACTAGAGTTTCAGCTTTAGCATCATTCCTTCCAAAGAAATCCCCGGGCTGATCTCCTTCAGAATGGACTGGTTGGATCTCCTTGCAGTCCAAGGGATTTTCAAGAGTCTTCTCCAACACCACAGTTCAAAAGCATCAGTTCTTCGGCGCTGAGCTTTCCTCACAGTCCAACTCTCACATCCATACATAATTACTGGGAAAACCATAGCGCTGACTACATGAAACTTTGTTGGCAAAGTAATGTCTCTGCTTTTGAATATGCTATCTATGTTGGTCATAACTTTCCTTCCAAGGAGTAACCGTCTTTTAATTTCATGGCTGCAATCACCATCTGCAGTGATTTTGGAGCCTAAAAAAATAAAGTCTGACACTGTTTTCACTGCTTTGCCATCTATTTGCCATGAAGTGATGGGACCAGATGCCATGATCTTAGTTTTCTGAACGTTGAGCTTTAAGCCAATTTTTCACTCTCCCCTTTCACTTTCATCAAGAGGCTTTTTAGTTCTTCTTCACGTTCTGCCATAAGGGTGGTGTCATCTGCATATCTGAGGTTATTGATATTTCTCCTGGCAATCTTGATTTGAGCTTTTGCTTCTTCCAGCCCAGCGTTTCTCATGATGTATTCTGCATGTAAGTTAAATAAGCAATTGACAATATACAGCCTTGACATACTCCTTTTCCTATTTGGAATCAATATGTTGTTCCATGTCCAGTTCTAACTGTTGCTTCCTGACATGCATATAGGTTTCTCAAGAGGCAGGTCAGGTGGGCTGGTATTCCCATCTCTTTCAGAATTTTCCAGTTTATTGTGATCCATACAGTCAATGGCTTTGGCATAGTCAATAAAGCAGAAATAGATGTTTTTCTTGAACTCTCTTGCTTGTTCCATAATCCAGCAGATGTTGGCAATTTGATCTCTGGTTCCTCTGCCTTTTCTAATACCAGCTTGAACATCTGGAAGTTCATGGTTCATGTATTGCTGAAGCCTGGCTTGGAGAATTTTGAGCATTACTGTACTAGCATGTGAGATGAGTGCATTTGTGCCGTAGTTTGAGCATTCTTTGGCATTGCCTTTCTTTGGGATTGGAATGAAAACTGACCTTTTCCAGTCCTGTGGCCACTGCTGAGTTTTCCAAATTTGCTGGCATATTGAGTGCAGCACTTTCACAGCATCATCTTTCAGGATTTGGAATAGCTCAACTGGAATTCCATCACCTCCACTAGCTTTGTTTGTGGTGATGCTTTCTAAGGCCCACTTGACTTCACATTCCAGGATGTCTGGCTGTAGGTCAGTGGTCACACCATCGTGATTATCTGGGTCATGAAGATCTTTTTTGTACAGTTCTTCTGTGTATTCTTGCCATCTCTTCTTAATATCTTCTGCTTCTGTTAGGTCCATACCATCTCTGTCCTTTGTCGAGATGTTCCCTTGGTATCTCTAAATATCTTGAAGCGATATCTAGTCTTTCCCATTCTGTTGTTTTCCTCTATTTCTCTGCATTGATCGCTGAGGAAGGCTTTCTTATTTCTTCTTGCTATTCTTTGGAACTCTGTATTCAGATGCTTATATCTTTCCTTTTCGCCTTTGCTTTTCACTTCTCTTCTTTTCACAGCTATTTGTAAGGCCTCCCCAGACAGCCGTTTTGCTTTTTTGCATTTCATTTCCATGGGGATGGTCTTGATCCCTGTGTCATAAACCTCCGTCCATAGTTCATCAGGCACTCTATCTATCAGATCTAGTCCATTAAATCTATTTCTCACTTCCACTGTATAATCATAAGGAATTTGATTTAGGTCATACCTGAATGGTCTAGTGGTTTTCCCTACTGTCTTCAATTTAAGTCTGAATTTGGCAATAAGGAGTTCATGATCTGAGCCACAGTCAGCTCCCAGTCTTTTTTTTTTTTTTTTAATCTACCTGTATAGTGCTTCTCCATCTTTGGCTGCAAAGAATATAACCAATCTGATTTCAGTGTTGATCATCTGGTGATGTCCATGTGTAGAGTCTTCTCTCATGTTGTTGGAAGAGGGTGTTTGCTATGACCAGTGTGTTCTCTTGGCCAAACTTTATTAGCCTTTACCCTGCTTCATTCTGTATTCCAAGGCCAAATTTGCCTGTTACTCCAGGTGTTTCTTCACTTCTACATTTGCATTCCAGTCCCCTATAATGAAAAAGACATCTTTTTGGGGTGTTAGTTCTAAAAGGTCTTGTAGGTCTTCAGAGAACCATTCAACTTCAGCTTCTTCAGCATTCCTGGTTGGGGCATAGACTTGGATTACTGTGATATCGAATGGTTTGCCTTGGAAACGAACAGAGATCATTCTGTCGTTTTTGAGATTGCATCCAAGTACTGTATTTCAGACTCTTTTGTTGACCATGATGTCTACTCCATTTCTTCTAAGGGATTCCAGCCCGCAGTAGTAGATATAATGGCCATCTGAGTTAAATTCACCCATTCCAGTCCATTTTAGTTTGCTGATTCCTAGAATGTTAACATTCACTCGTGCCATGTCCTCTTTGACCACTTGCAATTTGCCTTGATTCATGGACCTAACATTCCAGGTTCCTATGCAATATTGCTTTTTACAGCATCAGACGTTGCTTCTATCACCAGTCACATCCACAACTGGGTATTGTTTTTGCTTTGGCTCCATCCTTTCATTCTTTCTGGAGTTATATCTTCACTGATCTCCAGTAGCATATCAGGCACCTACCAACCTGGGGAGTTCCTCTTTCAGTATCCTATCATTTTGCATTTTCATACTGTTCATAGTTATCACCAAAGCTGTTTATGGTTGACTTGAGTCAAATCCCATCTTTTTTTTCCTTCCTATCCATCTGCTTCCCTGCCTCCCTCTCTCTCCCCCTGCCCCCTTGCAATGTAGGCTGGAGTACAGCAGTGCATTCTGCACAACAGGCTGATGTCACCACCAATAGCAAAACTGAATGGTGGTGACTGATGGGTCTCTCCTGATATCGACTAATAATCAAATACTGCCAGTTGAGCACTGCCAATGTTCTTTTCCTGGCAAAAGACTTACAGTTTAGTTATGTAAGTACAGAAATCAGTTAGATCAAAATTAATGAGATTTTGCTGCATTTACAGTCAATCCCAGTAGTAACAGCTGAATCCATCACAGAGCCTGTGTCAGCCACCAGGATGAACACAATAAACAATGTGTCTTATCTCTCCAGTTAGAATCTCCAATGTGAAAGCTCATCAATATGAATAGGCATAGCCCTAGATATACTGCATTTTCACCTCTCTGTCTCTTTGAGGCCTGGCCTTGTTCTTTCCTGCTCCTGTAAACCCTCAGATTTTCCTTCCCACAGGAAAGTCAGAAAATAGCCAGCAACCACAGACCTGAGCTCAGCTCTCCAGCATTCAAAAATCAAGCACATGAGTTTATAAAATTGGCAAACCAAAACAAAACCAGTATTATATTCATATAGTTATATTAAAAAATTAATAACTTCATCACTAATATTGGCATTTTCCTTTAATAAATGAACCCAATAGCTCAACTAAGTACTAGTATTAGTTTGTTATAGTGTAAAATTATGATGTAAACAAGTTTTTATTATGAATTCTACCCATATGAATATAATCAAATTTAAGAACTCAGCTATTCTCTTTGGGCATAATGGACAGCATATATTTTTGATATTAAATCAATGAAAAATATTTTTCTTAAAACAGTCCAATATGGGGGTATTCATGAAACAAGATTGGTCATAAGGCTACGGAATGTTTTTTTTGGGGGGGGGCAGGTTATTAAGCTAGTTACTGTACAGTATATGTTTCATAATTTTCACAAAAAATAATTTAAGAATAAAACATTAGTCATGTGAAATACAAATGTAGACAAATACTTATGAAGAAATGACAGCATGTACTAAGTACATAATTTTAGATTTAGGTGAAATTGAAATAAAATATAGCAGGTTACAATACCAGTTAACAATAGTCATTTGTTTGAACTAACCTTGACCTTCTGTTGCTTATCCAAAAGGTATCATTCTCTTCATTCTCTAAATTTGGAGAATACCTTTTCTCTTTTGAGGTTTAAAGTTGGTGCAAACTTGGTGGCTCAGATGGAAAAGAATCTGCCTGTAATGTGGGAGACATGGGTTCAATCTCTGGGTCCAGGAGATCTCCTAGAGAAGGAAATGGCAAGCCACTCCAATATTCTTGCCTGGAGAATTCCATGGAGAGAGGAGTCTGGTGGGCTACAGTTCATGGGGTTGCAAAGAGTCAGACATGACTGAGGACTATCCTTACATTACTGCTTTCACTTTCACACTTAGGCAGTATTTTCATATAGTAAGATTCTGTTCTTGACAACTCTTTATAAAGAAGAGTCTTGTTTGATCAAAATTATATATACCTATGTTTTATAATATCAAATAGTACTATAATCTGTGTAACAACATTGTTTCCTATCCCACAGTTTCTCAGTCTACAATCCCACACACCAGACCTGAGAAACTTTGACTCATTTTGCTCTTTTATCTGGTATTCATCTCACTATGGTTCTAAATGATATATTTGTACATTTTATACTGCCTTACTGTGAAAGACAAAATTTAGCTCCCTTAATGCCTCTAACTCTCATTCATCACCTACATCTTTGCCAAGATAAAATCAAATTTCTAGTTATCATTTGTGAATCGCTTACTCCCCATTTTCCATTTCTTTGTTTCTTTTTTGCAGCTGCTTACCTTCAGTCTTTTTCAGATCAGATCAGTCGCTCAGTCGTATCCAACCCTTTGCGACCCCATGAATCACAGGACGCCAGGCCTCACTGTCCATCACCAACTCCCAGAGTTCACTCAGACTCAAGTCGATCGAGTCAGTGATGCCATCCAGCCATCTCATCCTCTGTCGTCCCCTTCTCCTCTTGCCCCCAATCCCTCCCAGCATCAGAGTCTTTTCCAATGAGTCAACTTTTCGCATTAGGTGGCCAAATACTGGAGTTTCAGCTTTAGCATCATTCCTTCCAAAGAAATCCCAGGGCTGATCTCCTTCAGAATGGACTGGTTGGATCTCCTTGCAGTCCAAGGGACTCTCAAGAGTCTTCTCCAACACCACAGTTCAAAAGCATCAATTCTTCGGCGCTCAGCCTTCTTCACAGTCCAACTCTCACATCCATACGTGACCACAGGAAAAACCATAGCCTTGACTAGATGAACCTTTGTTGGCAAAGGAATGTCTCTGCTTTTGAATATGCTGTCTAGGTTGGTCATAACTTTCCTTCCAAGGAGTAAGCATCTTTTAATTTCATGGCTGCAGTCACCATCTGCAGTGATTTTGGACCCCCAAAAAATAAAGTCTGACACTGTTTCCACTGTTTTCCCATCTATTTCCCATGAAGTGATGGGACCGGATGCCATGATATTCGTTTTCTGAATGTTGAGCTTTAAGCCAACTTTTTAAGTCTCCATTTTCACTTTCATCAAGACGCTTTTTAGTTCCTCTTCACTTTCTGCCGTAAGGGTGGTGTCATCTGCATATCTGAGGTTATTGATATTTCTCCTGGCAATCTTGACTCCAGCTTGTGCCTCCTCCAGTCCAGTGTTTCTCATGATGTACTCTGCATATAAGTTAAATAAACAGGGTGACAATATACAGCCTTGACGAACTCCTTTTCCTATTTGGAACCAGTCTATTGTTCCATGTCCAGTTCTAACTGTTGCTTCCTGACCTGCATACAGATTTCTCAAGAGGCAGATCAGGTGGTCTGGTATTCCCATCTCTTTCAGAATTTCCCACAGTTTATTGTGATCCACACAGTCAAAGGCTTTGGCATAGTCAATAAAGCAGAAATAGATGCTTTTCTTGAACTCTCTTGCTTGTTCCATAATCCAGCAGATGTTGGCAATTTGATCTCTGGTTCCTCTGCCTTTTCTAATACCAGCTTGAACATTATGAAGTTCACGGTTCACATATTGCTGAAGCCTGGCTTGGAGAATTTTGAGCATTACTTTACTAGCGTGTGAGATGAGTGCATTTGTGCCGTAGTTTGAGCATTCTTTGGCATTGCCTTTCTTTGGGATTGGAATGAAAACTGACCTTTTCCAGTCCTGTGGCCACTGCTGAGTTTTCCAAATTTGCTGGCATATTGAGTGCAGCACTTTCACAGCATCATCTTTCAGGATTTGGAATAGCTCAACTGGAATTCCATCACCTCCACTAGCTTTGTTTGTGGTGATGCTTTCTAAGGCCCACTTGACTTCACATTCCAGGATGTCTGGCTGTAGGTCAGTGGTCACACCATCGTGATTATCTGGGTCATGAAGATCTTTTTTGTACAGTTCTTCTGTGTATTCTTGCCATCTCTTCTTAATATCTTCTGCTTCTGTTAGGTCCATACCATTTCTGTCCTTTATCGAGCCCATCTTTGCATGAAATTTTCCTTTGGTATCTCGAATTTCTTGAAGAGATCTCTAGTCTTTCCCATTCTGTTGTTTTCCTCTATTTCTTTGCATTGATCAATGAAGAAGGCTTTCTTATCTCTTCTTGCTATTCTTTGGAACTCTGCATTCAGATGCTTATATCTTTCCTTTTCTCCTTTGCTTTTTGCTTGTCTTCTTTTCACAGCTATTTGTAAGGCCTTCCCAGACAGCCATTTTGCCTTTTTGCATTTATTTTCCATGGGAATGATCTTGATCCCTGTCCCTTGTACAATGTCACGAACCTCTGTCCATAGTTCATCAGGCACTCTATCTATCAGATCTAGACCCTTAAATCTATTTCTCACTTTCACTGTATAATCATAAGGGATTTGATTTAGGTCATACCTAATGGTCTAGTGGTTTTCCCTACTTTCTTCAATTTAAGTCTGAATTTAGCAATAAGGAGTTCATGGTCTGAGCCACAGTCAGCTCCCAGTCTTGTTTTTCCTGACTGTATAGAGCTTCTCCATCTTTGGCTGCAAAGAATATAATCAATCTGATTTCAGTGTTGACCATCTGGTGATGTCCATGTATAGAGTCTTCTCTTGTGTTGTTGGAAGAGGGTGTGTTAAAATCATTGAAAGTTAGATTTTTCTGTTATTTGCAGATAAAAGCATTTTTTCTTTTTAAAAATGTATTTTAATTTAGTGTTTTAAAATTGAGTTATAGTTTCCTGTTCTCTCCAAGTAGTCAGTCAGTTCAGTCACTCAGTCATGTCCAATTCTTTGTGACCCATGGACTGCATCATGCTAGGCTTCCCTGTCCATCACCAACTCCCAGACCTTGCCCAAATTCATGTCCATCATGTTGGTGATGCCATCCAACCATCTCATACTCTGTTATCTCCTTCTCCTTCTGCCCTCAATCTTTCCCAGCATCAGGGTCTTTTCAAATGAGTAAGTTCTTCACATCAGCTTCAGCATCAGTCATTCCAATGAATATTCAGGACTGATTTCCTTTAGGATTGACTGGTTGGGTCTCCTTATAGTCCAAGGGACTCTCAAGAGTCTTCTCCAACACCACAGTTCAAAAGCATCAATTCTTCAGCCCTCAGCTATCTTTATAGTCCAACTCTCACATCCATACATATCCACTGGAAAAACCATAGCTTTGACTAGACGGATCTTTGTTGGCAAAGTAATGTCTCTGCTTTTTAATATGCTGCCTAGGTTTAATATGCTCTCCAAGTAGATGGAGCCCCATTTGGCTTACTCTTGCTTTTGGCCTTTGTTTCCTGCTATTTTTAACTCCATGCCAGTTGTGTGTGTGTTAGTCGTTCAGTCGTGTCTGACTCTTTGCAACCCCATGGACTGTAGCCTGCCAGGCTCCTCTGTTCATGAAATTCTCCAGGCAAGAATACTGGACTGGGTTGTCGTGCCCTCCTCCAGGGGATCTAACCTAGGTCTCCTACATTGCAGGCAGATTCTTTACCATCTGCTCCACCAGGGAAGCCAAATACCAGGAGCTCCATACCAAGAGATGTTATTTATTTGACAACTGTTTAGAAAAATAATGAAGCATGTTGTACTCGATCTGCCTTTCTTCCTCTTCAAAATGACCTGTCCACAGAAAACACTGTTTCCCAAAGCTCCTTCCGGGTACACTTTGCTTTTCTAAGGTGCAGGGGTTCCCTCCTCCAAGGTTTCTATGGGTGGGTGGGCATGCTTGCCTGCAAGTTAGTTAGGAGGGCTATTTTGCTCTTCCCTAAGTTGTATCTTCCCCATTTACAAGTAATCATATGGTATTCTGGCTTCCAATCTGCTGGTCTTTATCTCTCAAATTTTCTCATATTCAAGGTAGGAAAAAGAATGGCTATTTATTGGGCTCAGTCAGGGATATCAGTAATGTCTGTTGATTATTTGTTATTCCATAAAATGTATTCCCTGCAGAACCAGGTAATACACTGTAACTATACTTCCTCTTTTATACAATTTTCCATTTTTCCTGGAGGTAAGAATTTCTGTCTCCATTTTTTTCTTACTTACACATATGCTTTTTACTCTTTCTGTATGTAATGTAAAATCTCTAGATTTCTCTTCCACAAGATAAATTTCGTCCAGAAATTTTTTAAAAAAATATTTTCCTAGATTCTTCCTTTTGGGAACCTGATAATTTCCTCTTCCAGTTTGGTTGTTACTCTTTAGGCCTAGTGTACATTTGTTATTCTGGAACTTTCTTATGGGTATGTCAAATATGAGTTCTGTTTTTTCAAAATGACTTTTTATTGAAGTATAGTTAATTTATAAAGTTGTATTAGTTTGAGGTGTACAATAAAGTGATTCAATTATACATATCTATGTTCAGATTCTTTCCACATAGAAGTTAATACAAGATATTGAATATAGTTCCCTGTTCTATAAAGTAGGATCTTGTTTATTTTGTGCATAGTACTGTGTATATGTTATTCCATAATTCCTAAATTACCTACCTGTCCCCTAAGGTAGGTTTACTTTCTGTGTCTTCATAGATATATGAAGGTATGTTTTGTATATAAATTCATTTGTATCATTTTCTTTAGATTAGAGAAATAAGTGATATCATATATTTGTCTGACATTTCACTTAGTATGATAATCTCTAGGTCCATTCATGTTGCTGCAAATGGCATTATTTCATTATTTCTATAAGTAATATTCTATTGTGTATATATACCACATCTTCTTTATCTATTCATCTATCAGTGAACAGTTATGTTGCTCCCATGTCTTGGCTATTGTAAATAGTGCTGCTATATATGAACATATGCTATATATGAACATTGGGGATGCATATACCTCTTAAGATTAGTTTTCATCTTTTCCAGATATATGCCCAGAGTGGGATTGTTGGATCATATGGTAGCTCCAATTTTAGTTTTGTAAGGAACCTCCATACTGTTTTCCATAGTGTCTGCACCAATTTAAATTTCTACCAACAGTATAGGAGGGTTCTCCCTTCCCCAAACTGTCTCCAGCATTCATTATTTGTAGACGTTTTGATGGACGTTTTGTAGACATTCTTACCAATGTGAACTGATACCTCACTCACTGTAGTTTTAATTTGCAATTCTAATAATTAGTGATACTGAGCACCTCTTTATGTACCTGTTGGGCATCTGTATATCTTCTTTGGAGAAATGTGTACTTAGGTCTTCTACCCATTTTTTGACTGGGTTCTTTGTTTTTTCATATTGGGCTCTAAGAGCTATAATTTATGTATTTTGGATATGAACCCCTGGTCAGTTACATCATTTGAAAATGTTTTCTCCCATTCTGTAGGTTGTCTTTTTGTTTGTAACCTTCTTTGCTGTGCAAAAGCTTTTAAGTTTAATCATGTCCCATTTGTTTATTTTTTGCTTCTATTTCCATTATCTAGGAGACTGGTGGGAGAAGGCAATGGCAACCCACTCCAGTAGTCTTGCCTGGCAAATCCCATGGATGGAGGGGCCTGGTAAGCTGCAGTCCATGGGGTCGCTGGGAGTCAGACACGACTGAGCGACTTCACTTTCACTTTTCACTTTCATGCATTGGAGAAGGAAATGGCAACCCACTCCAGTGTTCTTGCCTGGAGAATCCCAGGGACAGGGCAGCCTGGTGGGCTGCCATCTCTGGGGTTGCACAGAGTGGGACACGACTGAGGTGACTTAGCAGCAGCAGCAGCAGGAGACTGGTGCAAAAAAAAATATTGTTGCAATTTATGTCAAAGAGTGTTCTTCCAATGTTTTACAATAGGAGTTTTATATTAATAGCATCCAGACTTCCATAAAAGGGGAAATTGACAGAAATACAATAATGGGGGGGGCTCTAACATTCCATTTGTTACATCAATGGACAGATTATTCAGACAAAAAATCAGTAAGAAAACACAGCCCTTAAATGACACATTAGACCACATGGACTTTGAATATATGAAACACTTCATCCAAAAGCAATAGAATACACATTCTTAACACTAGAATACACAATCTTTACAAGTGCACATTAAACATTCTCCAGAATATACCACATTCTAGGCCACAAAACAAGCCTTGGTATATTTTAAAAAATGGAAATTATATCAAGCATCTTTTCCTATCCAAACAACTTTATTTGCCTCCACATTTGCGCATTGTGTCATTTCATCTGTTTTTGCTGATCTGTTACCCATGGATGCTTATTACCTGTACCATTGCAGAATCCTATTCAGACCTCAAAAGCTAGTTTATGACATTCTGTCATATCTTGCTATCTTATGTTTCCATATCACTTTTTATACCTCCATTATTGCTCTGATAATAGCTATCCTTAACCCATAAATGTCTCTCTTCATGTCTATTCATGTGTTTTCCCCATGCTTAACATAGTGACTCACATGGCACAAGCATTAAAAATGGGTTGGAGTATATTTCCACACAGGAAAAGAGAAATAAATGTTACTATAACAATGGACTAGTTTGAGATGCCACAAATGCTTGCTTCCAGCCACCACTATAATAATGTTTTGCTTACATATCACTTTCTTCACTTTAATCTTTGGATCATATTAAAAGCAAATTTTTATAAGAATTCTGGGAATTGATGTGACTGTATTTGGAAACATTCCAAGGATTTTATTGAAATAAGAGGCATCACAAGAAGCTGATCAGATGTTAAACACTATGAACATGTACCTTGGGCATCTCATTTTAGTTCTGGTGAAATATGGACAAGGGAGTAATTTTTCAAAATTGCATAGGGGATTCACATACACAAAGCACATTATTTTCCCACATGCACCTGAAATAATGCGGGAAGGGACAACCCTGCTTGTATGTTCCCTACACACATAAAAATAAGAATGAGGCCACAGGGACACATGAGAAGTGACCAATGGCTTTGCAGCACTTTGTAATTCTTTCCTCAACAAATAGTGTCATTCTCAGCATGAAAATATCAATGTCATATGCAATAAGGATTGAGAGTCAGCAATATGTTCAAATAGGAAACTAAAGGGTACATAACTTTTATATATTTAGTCCAACCTGGGGTTTAATAAAACATGATGTAAGAATTCTAATATTTACCAAAAAAGAGTAAATTAGAAGATATTAGCTTAAAAACAGTTCACTTTATTGTAAAAGACTATTGGGTTAGGAAGGAGGCAGCCATGTTTTTAGAATGCTCTCTCAGCCACTTTCTAGCAATACTATTTTGGGCAAATTATATTACCCTTTTGCCTCATATTACTTCCTATTACCCTCATATTTTTTCCTTTTCTTAAACAGAGGTAGAGATAACTACTTCAAAATGTTATTCTGTTAATTGAAATAATGTATACTTTGCTTTGCTTGGGCTTCCCTTGTGGCTCAGCTGGTAAAGAATCTGCTGCAATGCAGGAGACCTGGGTTTGATCCCTGAGTTGGGAAGATCCCTGGAGAAGGGAAAGGCTACCCACTCCAGTATTCTGGCCTAGAGAATTCCATGGACTATAGAGTCCTTGGGGTCACAAAGAGTCAGACACGACTGAGCAACTTTCAATTTAATACTTTGCTTAGCCATCAGATCAGATCAGATCAGATCAATTGCTCAGTCATGTCTGACTCTTTGCAAACCCATAAATCGCAGCATGCCAGGCCTCCCTGTCCATCACCAACTCCCAGAGTTCACACAGACTCACGTCCATCGAGTCAGTGATGCCATCCAGCCATCTCATCCTCTGTTGTCCCCTTCTCCTCTTGCCCCCAATCCCTCCCAGCATCAGAGTCTTTTCCAATGAGTCAACTCTTCGCATCAGGTGGCCAAAGTACTGGAGTTTCAGCTTTAGCATCATTCCTTCCAAAGAAATCCCAGGGCTGATCTCCTTCAGAATGGACTGTTTGGATCTCCTTGCAGTCCAAGGGACTCTCAAGAGTCTTCTCCAACACCACAGTTCAAAAGCATCAATTCTTTGGTGCTCAGCTTTCTTCACAGTCCAACTCTCACATCCATACATGACCACAGGAAAAACCATAGCCTTGACTAGACGAACCTTTGTTGGCAATGTCTCTGCTTTTGAATATGCTATCTAGGTTGGCCATAACTTTCCTTCCAAGGAGTAAGTGTCTTTTAATTTCATGGCTGCAGTCACCGTCTGTAGTGATTTTGGAGCCCAGAAAAATAAAGTCTGACACTGTTTCCGCTGTTTCCCCATCTATTTCCCATGAAGTGATGGGACTGGATGCCATGATCTTTGTGTTCTGAATGTTGAGCTTTAAGCCAACTTTTTCACTCTCCACTTTCACTTTCATCAATATATGTTTACAATTATATATGCAGTATTATTGATATTTTAGCTTGAAAATTTTAAAGATAACCTTATACACTAATAAGTGATTTTAATTATTCTGAAAAGTATGTATTGCATAAGCCTAAATAAAGCTAGTCTACCATTCAAAGAGAATATATTTTATAATACAATAAATAGATACAAGGCTCATATGGCAAACTGTAAACATATCTTCAACACTTCACCCCTTGCTGTACCCATTCCCTTTACCATGTATGAAATTTTTAATATACTTTCATGCTTGGTATGGCTCCTTTTCCACCCCTTGACTCTAACCTTGGCCACATAAACTTTCTTGGTAAACAGAATAAATTACCAGTTGATGATATAGCAGTTCCAAATTAGGCTTCATGCATATTTCTGAAAATTCTCTTATACCTCTGCAAGCACCCTGAGAAAGACATGTCCAGGCGAGAGAGACAATTCCTAGGCAGGTTGATAAGAAGTGCGGGGGTCCCCAAGGAGAGAGGGGTCTGGAATTTTCAAGGAGGAGGAAAGGACAAACTTTTTTTTTCCCTCTACATTCCTTAGGATTATATAACAATAATGTATCCTGTTTGAGCAGTTTCTGGGGAAAAAAAAAAAAAAAAACAACTCTGGCTAATCCTGTCATCTTAAAATGTAAGTTATGGGACTGGGTCTAGTAAGGTCTTTACATCCTCCAGACATACTTTTGATTCACTGTAATAACTAATTAAAAGTATATAACTCCATTGCTAATATTAGTGAGGGCGTACTCTTTCTGCCCCCTTCTGATGTCTATGTCAGAAGCTTTCTCTATCCCTTTTATACTTTAAAAAACTCTATTACACAAAAGCTCTGAGTGATCAAGCCTTGTCTCTGGCCCCAGATTGAATTCTTCTCCTCCGGAGGCCAAGAATCCCAGCGTCTTTCATGGTTCAGCAACAACCTTTCACAGGCTCACCTCTTGGTTTCTGGAGCATGATGACACACAATTGGAACAAATTCACTTTTAGCCAAGTCCACCAAATACCAAGTTATTTCTTGTCAAGTCACAAACTGGTGAGATAATAAATGAAATTTATATAGATGTTGAGTTTGGGCAGTTTAATTATGCAATGATTATAGTTGAGGAGGGATGTATATGCTAAATAAAAACAAAGGTGATATTGAATCATATATAATCAAAAGGCCCACATCATTGCCCCTCAAATCCTCACAACTTCAGCTAATACTTAGTGGTTATGTTCCTTTGGGAAATTTCTTGCTAAATAGTAACTGTCATGTTCTTAAAGTTCATATTTTAATTTATCTTCAAAATTTCTAACAAGCTTACACTTATGGTTGAGAGGAAGGAAAATGGAAAGGCAAGGAATCTAAACAGGTTCATGAATCTCAAAATTGGGAAAATAATTGCCAAAAATTTTAAAATATATTCTTCCAAAGTATTCTTCTTTCCGGATCCTGCCAAAGAAAAACTGCATTTATTAACCTTTTTTTCCTAATTAGGAGGTTAATTTCTATTCATTGTATAACAATTCAAAAAAACCCTAAAGATTATGAGGAATGTAAATACCAATAATACCATAATGCGGATATAATATTTAAAAATATGATGTGCACTACTGCATACATTTAACTGTGCTTATATAAAATTTGTAGGTTAGTGTCAAGGATTCTTCAGTATTCACAAATCGATCAATGTAATACACCACCTTAACAAATTGAAAGATAAAAACCATATGATTATCTCAATAGATGCAGAGAAAGCCTTTGACAAAATTCAACATCCACTTATGATAAAAAAAAAAAAACCCTCCAGAAAGCAGGAATAGAAGGAATATACCTCAATATAATAAAAGCTATATATGACAAACCCACAGCAAACATTATCCCCAATGGTGAAAAACTGAAAGCATTTCCCCTAAAGTCAGGAACAAGAAAAGGGTGCCCACTCTCACCACTACTATTCAACATAGTTTTGGAAGTTTTGGCCCAGAAATCAGAGCAGAAAAATAAATAACAGGAATCCAGATTGGAAAAGAAGTAAAATTCTCACTGTTTGCAGATGACATGATCCTCTACATAGAAAACCCTAAAGACTCCACCAGAAAATTACTAGAGCTAATCAATGACTATAGTAAAGTTGCAGGATATAAAATCAACACAAAGAAATCCCTTGCATTCCTATACACTAACGATGAGAAAACACAAAGAGAAATTAAGGAAACAATTCCATTCACCATTGCAACGAAAAGGATAAAATACTTAGGAATATATCTACCTAAAGAAACAAAGGAACTATATATAGAAAACTATAAAACACTGGTGAAAGAAATCAAAGAGGACACAAATAGATGGAGAAATATACCATGTTCATGGATTGGAAGAACAATATAGTAAAACTGAGTATACTCCCCAAAGCAATTTATAGATTCAATGCAATCCCTACAGAGCTACCAATGGTATTTTTCACAAAACTAGAGCAAATAATTTCACAATTTGTATGGAAATACAAAAACATAGAATAGCCAAAGCCATCTTGAGAAAGAAGTATGCAACTGGAGAAATCAACCTGCCTGACGTCAGGCTATACTACAAAGCTACAGACATCAAGACAGTATGGTACTGGCACAAAGACAGAACTATAGATCAATGGAACAAAATAGAAAGCCCAAAGATAAATCCATGCACCTATGGACACCTTATCTTTGACAAAGGAGGCAAGAACACACAATGGAGAAAAGACAATCTCTTTAACAAGTGGTGCTGGGAAAACTGGTCAACCACTTGTAAAAGAATGAGACTATAACATTTTATAACACCATACACAAAAATAAATTCAAAATGGATTAAAGCTCTAAATGTAAGACAGGAAAGTATAAAACTCCTAGAGGAAAACATAGGCAAAACACTCTCCAACATAAATCACAGCAGGATCCCCTATGACCCACCTCCAAGAGTAATGGAAAGAAAAGCAAAAATAAACAAATTGGACCTACTTAAAATTAAAAGCTTTTGCACAACGAAGGAAACTATAAGCAAGGTGAAAGGACAGCCTTCAGAATGGGAGAAAATAATAGCAAATGAAACAACTGACAAAGAATTAATCTCAAAAATATACAAGCAAATCCTGCAGCTCAATTCCAGAAAAATAAATGACCCAATCAAAAAATGGGCCAAAGAACTAAATAGACATTTCTCCAAAAAAGACATACAGATGGCTAACAAACACATGAAAAGATGCTCAACATCATTCATTATCAGAGAAATGCAAATCAAAACCACAATGAGCTACTGTTTCATGCCAGTCAGAATGGCTGCGATCCAAAAGTCTACAAGCAATAAATGCTAGAGAGGGTGTGGAGAAAAGGGAACCCTCTTACACTGTTGGTGGGAATGCAAACTAGTACAGCCACTATGGAGAACAGTGTGGAGATTCCTTAAAAAACTGGAAATAGAAATACCATATGCCCCCACAATCCTGCTGCTGGACATACACACTGAGGAAACCAGAATTGAAAGAGACACGTGCACCCCAATGTTCATCACAGCACTGTTTATAATAGCTAGGACATGGAAGCAACCTAGATGTCTATTAGCAGACGAATGGATAAGAAAGCTGTGGTACATATACACAATGGAATATTACTCAACCATCAAAAAGAATACATTTGAATCAGTTCTAATGAGGTGGATGAAACTGGAGCCTATTATACAGAGTGAAGTAAGCCAGAAAGAAAAACATCAATACAGTATACTAATGCATATATATGGAATTTAGAAAGATAGTAATGATAACCCTATATGTGAGACAGCAAAAGAGACACAGATGTATAGAACAGTCTTTTGGACTCTGTGGGAGAGGGCGAGGGTAGGATGATTTGGGATAATGCCATTGAAACATGTATATTATCATATGTGAAACAGATCGCCAGTCCAGGTTCAATGCATGGGACATGGTGCTTGGGGCTGGTACACTGGGATGACCCATTGGTATGGTATGGGGAGGGAGGTGGGAGGGGGATTCAGGATGGGGGACACATGTACACCCATGGCTGATTCATGTCAATGTATGGCAAAACCACTACAATATTGTAAAGTATTTAGCTTCCTATTAAAATGAATAAATTTATTTTAAAAATAAATAAAACTTTAAAGTAAGACATAGTAAAATTTTCAATTAGACATAGTCATTTCCAACACTCATTTACCTTTAGAATTTGTTCTACAGTGGCAGTACTATGAATTGGTTAAACACATGTATTATATCACTTAATCACCTAAAACCACCAATAAGGCAGTATGTATCTTTATGCCACATTTGTCAAAAAAGATTAAAGCTTGGAAAAGTTATATTAATTGCAAACAGTTATGAACCAAATAAGCAGTCTGATCCCAGGGTTGCCCATTTGGTTAAAGGATACCACAGTCAACAGTCAACCTATGGCTGCAGAACAAGCCATCCCGAACCTCATTGCCTCAAATGGAATCACTTGCTATTTCCCATAACTTCTTAAGTCAATTTGGAGTCTCTTCTACTGGGCTCACCCCTGTGACTGCAGTCTGCTGAGCTAGAATGACAGGAACAGTAAGGCTGGCTGGGCTTCTTCTCCACTTGGTTGTCCATTCTCGAATTCTTTGGAACATAGTGAGCTCAAGTTTCCAAATGGCAAAGGCAGAGACCTCAAATATCTTAAGGCTGAGCCAAGGAAGATAAGCAGTGTCACACCTGAATATTCCCATTGAGAGAAACAAGTTATAAAGTCAGCCTAAAATCACCAGGTAAGGAAATAAATTCAAGCCCTGAAAGGAAGAGGAGAAAAATCCTATTACTAAACGGTGTGTCCACTGGGACACAAGATTCACTGTGTATTGACATAACAATCTACCAAACCATAATGTATTTCCATATTTATTTACCATGTATGCCTTTCTTGTTATTCTTAAAAAGAAACCTCACAGTTTGCTGTGGTAAAAGCAAGGGTAAAGTGAAAAGTGAAAGTGAAGTCGCTCAGTCTTGTCTGACTCTTTGCGACCCCATGGACTGTAGCCTATCAGGCTCCTCCGTCCATGGGATTTTCCAGGCAAGAGTGCTGGAGTGGATTGCCTTTCCTTCTCCAGGGGATCTTCCCAACCCAGGAATCAAACCCGGGTCTCCCACATTGCAGGCAGACGCTTTACCGTCTGAGCCACCAAGGAAACAAAGCAGGGGTAAGGGGCTCTCTAATTAACAAAGATCATCAAGCTGTTGATTAGGATTCAAGGACCAAGAGCTTGTATGGTGGAATAAAGGAATGAAGCACCTTTAAAATGTCTTCACAATTATTGACGTAAGTCATGTTTCACTTCATTAATCATACTTTTTGCTTAGAGTTGGAAGGAGCCTGGGTAGTTTGTGACCAAATATTGCTAGATTCCTAACATGCTTTCCAGTCAATTGCTTGAAAACACTGAGTTGTTAGTTTATGTGTCTCCATTTTGAGTGAGAGAGGAAGTTGTTTGTTCTATTAATCATCTAGTCCTCCCTCTCCCCATCTTCAGTGTTGCTTGATAGAGAGGACAAAATGCACTAGAGCTCACCTAATTGACCACGAATGGCAGGTTTCCTTGTGTTGACAAAATTTGCAGTTGGAGTGGTTTTTGGGACAGGAGCTTGAGCTGATTGACTTGAACTGCACAGCAACTATGTGGCAGCTCTGAGATATCTTCAGCCAGCAGCTTGTATCAGAGGAGTATGTTTGAGACTTAAGGGCATAGGAAGGGAGAAAATGAAAAAGTCAGGACTGATGAATCAATATGAGTGGCTGCCATGCCAGTCAGATGAATTGGGGAAACACAGGATCCCATACTTGCCTTCATCCCACACCCCCACCCACATCACTGTCACTCTTGCTGCTGCCCCTCTTGGGGGTGGGGGGCGTTACCAGGACACAGAGGGTGGCAAGGTTCCTAGGCCTCCTTTTCCTTCCATCTCCTGCCTCACTTCCACCAGCTGCCTCAGCAAATCAACTGAAGAGCAGTGAGGATCAGGAATCACAGTCACCACCATTGAGATGCTGTGTCATTCCCCACAGAGGGTTATGAACTTGCTTTGTGAACCAGGAGAAGATGAACCAGGAGAAGATGAAGTAAGCATCAAAGGAAAACTGAACAATCAAAGACCATCACCAAGCATGCCCTTCCTCTGGGAAAATCCTTTTTTTTTTCTCCTGGCTGTTATTCCATCCTGTTCATTCAGAAGCCCCCATCTCCCTATTTACCTATTTTCATTCTTCCAGTGCTACCCTTCCCATGTTTGGGTAGGATAGGGCATTGTCCCTTCTACAGCAGTGCTGGGGTATCCACATCTCATGAAAACTCAAGCACCTTGGGCTGTAAGACACTCTGTGTTTACCATCAAGAAGGAAGGGACATCGTATTGATAATGCAAGCACTGTGTCAACTGTGCCCTGGGAAGAAGAAGACAAAAAAGACCCAGTTGTGTTACCCAAGTGGAAACAAGCAACTGAGGACAGAGAGACAGTGGTTTCACTTTATCTTGCTGAGAAACCAGAGTCTGAAGCCAGGGGTCTTCATTCCCACATGCCCTTGTGAATGGGGAGGGAGAGGACTGAACTCCAACTCTGGCATGACCTCCTTTCATTTCACCTGTTTGGACACCAGTCTCTTCCTCCCCTATCCTGACTGCAAGTGCCTTGAAAGCAGGGTCTTGCTGGGCATCAGCCTTCCATCAGCATCATGGCCACCATTCCGACAAGTTACAGGCAGGGATCCAATTGCCATGGATGAGTACAGGCCCCTATGAGGGATATAGATGCCCCTCCCAGCTCATTCATAGCAGGACACAGGTTTTAAGAGTTCATATAAACATAAAATAATATGTTTGGAATTTTGGGAATATGTAAGGACACTAGCCTGTGATCCACACTTCCCAATGAGAGACAATGTCCATATTCACAACAAAAGTGTAAATAAGCCCGTAGGGATTTCAAGGACCCCCAAATACTAGTATAGACTCTGGGGAAATTATTCTTAAATGCACAAAGTGAGGGACTACAAAGGGGAGCCACTCCCCACAAACACACAGAATACTAAGAATTCCTAGGAAATACCTCTCTCGGGGATAAGAGTTAATTCAAACAGTGTAAAATAATAGGGAATGCTATTGTGAACCAATGACTTGGTGGATGGAAACTGTCCATGTTACTTGTTATGAGGAAGAAATACCTGAGGGTGTAGAAAGGAAAGCATTTCATATAACTTTGATGTGCTCACACCTCCACCCTCTCACCCTGACAAATAACTGCCCTATATCTGCTTTCAGAGCCAACTTCACACAACACCCTTGCTTCCTAATTCTCAGAGACCCTTCTAATTGAAAGCTCTGACTGAAGGGAGCAGGACTCAGTGCAACAGGTGAATTTTTCAAAGACTTCTGACTGTGCCTGAGAAATACTTCATGAGACCAATTACCTGCACAGGTCTTTGGAGACAGCAAAGTGTTTTGATGAGGGTTGCACAGACACCTCCAACTATCCCAGGACACCATTCTGTCCCACTCATACCATTTTGGAAACATGAAGTTGAAAATGGCCTACATGTCACAACTGACATCCCTGGAAGAATCACAGCATCAAGAAAAGCTCCAGCCAATGCATTTCCCTCCCCTCCTGCCAGTCTCCAGAGCCAGTATAGTGCAGTAGATAAGAGCACAGATCTTTCCATGGTCAGCCTGCATGTCCCTGCGTGGCCCTTTCTGGGCTGCATGACCTGATCCCATGATCTGATTTAGCCCTTGGAATAGCATAGAGCTCTAGGAAGATGGGAGGGGGCACCTCGAGTAATCCATGCCTAAAGGAGGCTGCTGAGGGTGTGAGCGGGCAGGATGGAGCCCTTTCCTTTTCTGGAGTAGAATGCAATTCGGAATTCTCTGGAGGTTGGCCCTAAAACTGCATAAACACCAGTCGGCCATGAAACTCCCTGATGTGATTTAAGGAAGCATACCAGGATGGAGGAATCAGGACATCCCCCATTCCCAACACAGAGTGGAGAAATGCAGTGCCTACTTCCCAGACAGAAGAGTTGCTTTCCCATAGATGCCCTCCATATTCCTGAACTTTGTACCCTCTCTTTTATCTCTCACACTGTCCCACCCAACTGTACCCCTTCTTTCCATACACACACAAAGTCAATGGGGAGGAGAAAATACAGAATGGCATTTCCCTATTTTCAGAAGGTCTGACCTACCTGCCCTCCCTTCATTTCTTTACAAGATATATAGAAGCGACAATTAAAGCAGACACAGTGAGAACTCCTCACCAATTAAACCTAAAAGCCTTTGCATATCAAAGGAAACAAATGGAAAATGGAAAAAGCCTATAGAATGGGAGAAAGTATTTTGCAAATGATGCAACCAACAAGGGGTTCATACCCAAAATATACAAATAGCTCATACATCTCAATATCAGGAAAACAACCCAATCAAAAAATGAGAAGACCTCAATAGATATTTTCCCAAAGAAGACATACATATGCGTAATGGGCACATGAAGAGATGCTCAATGTCACTAATTAGTACAGAAATGCAAATCTAAACCACAATGAGATATCACTTCACACCAAAAAGTCTACAATTATGAAATTTTGGAGAGGATGTGTAGACCGTTGGTGGGAATGTAATTTGGTGTACCCACCATGGAGAACAGTATGGTGGTTCCTTAAATAACTAAAAATAGAAGTATCATATAATCCAGAAATTCCATTCCTGGGTATATATCTAAAAAAAAAAAAAATAAAAACACTCATTTGAAAGGATACAAGCATTCCAATGTTCATAGCAGCACTATTTACATCAGGACATGGAAGCAACCTAAGTGCCCATTGATAAATGAATGGATAAAGAAGATATGGTACCTATATACAGTGGAATATTATTTGGCCATAAAGAAGAATAATGTTCTGCCATTTGCAATAGCATGAATGGATCTAGAGAATATTATACTTAATGAAACAGAGAAAGATAAATACTGTATGATATCACTTATATGTGGAATCTTAAAAATACAAATGAATATGTATGCAAAATAGAAATGGAACCAGATATAGAAAACAAAATTGTGGTTACCAAAGGGGACAGGGAAGCCAGGGGGACAAATTAGGGGTATGGGATTAAGAAATACAAACTACTATATATAAAATAGATAACAGTCAAGGATATCCTCTATAGCACAAAGAATTATACCTATTACCTTGTAATAACTTATGATGGAATATAATCTGCCAAAATAACTAAACACTATGCTGTAAACCCCAAACTAATATGATACTATAAATCAACTATACTTCAACTAAAAAACATATGTCACATAGAACGATAAAACTGAACTAATCCCAAGTTTTCTTGTTCTTTCAAATCACTGTGCTATTATTGCTTATTCAGAATTACTATTTAAACTCAGGGGTATTTGCATAATATACTTGTATTATATATATTTGCACAGGGATTTCAGACTGGATGTGAAATAGAAGCAAGCTTTAACAATTCCAAACCATTAAGAAATCAACCTTATAAAACAACAGAAATAGCTAAATCAACCTGTGTCTGAGTCCAGTTGCATAACAGGGAAGCCTCCATATTAACTTCTTTGTAGAAAAGTGTAAGTATTAAAATGTCATATAACCATACATGTACATTATCAAAACATATCACAATAATGGTTAGACCATAACATCACACCAAGATTTCTCCCCATGGTATCTATGGAGATTGAGTAGGGAGTCTGGACCATGACCCTCAATCACTGCAAGCAGTCAGCTCAGAGAAACACTTTTCTCCTCTGCCACTGTTAACAGCAAAAACTGCCACTGTTAATAGCAAAAACTGAGTAAGGAAGCTTGCATTTTGTCACTCCCCAGCTCAACATGAGACAAAAGAAGGCAAGTATCTCTCACCAGTTCAACTATAAAGGGGAGATCTCAGAGAGAGGAGAGCGGAAAAAAAAGAACTCTAAAACTCTAATATACTAGAAAGACCCCTGACCAATTCACACAAAATGTTTAGAATAAGCATGTCAAAAGTTTCAGAACTGAAACAAAGTTTGGAATACCATCCAGCTTTTCAGAGTGGCCTCCATGTAGCATAAAAATGAAGCACACAAGAATAGCATTACAAGGCTCTAAAAGCTAAATTTATGGACAGAGGTTCATGACCTAAATCAAATCCCTTATGATTCTACAGTGGAAGAGAGAAATAGATTTAAGGGACTAAATCTGATAGATAGAGTGCCTGATGAACTATAGACAGAGGTTCCTGACATTGTACAGGAGACAGGAATCAAGACCATCCACATGGAAATGAAATGCAAAAAAGTAAAATGGCTCTCTGGGGAGGCCTTACAAATAGCTGTGAAAAGAAGAGAAGCAAAAAGCAAAGGCGAAAAGGAAAGATATAAACATCTGAATGCAGAGTTCCAAAGAATAGCAAGAAGAGATAAGAAAGCCCTCCTCAGTGATCAATGCAAAGAAATAGAGGAAAACGACAGAATGGGAAAGACTAGAGATTGCTTCAAGAAAATTAGAGATACCAAGGGAACATTTCATGCAAAGATGGGCTCGATAAAGGACAGAAATGGTATGGACCTAAGATAAGCAGAAGATATTAAGAAGAGGTGGCAAGAATACACAGAAGAAGTCTACAAAAAAGATCTTCACGACCCAGATAATCACAATGGTGTGATCACTCACCTAGAGCCAGACATCCTGGAATGTGAAGTCAAGTGGGCCTTAGAAAGCATCACTATGAACAAAGCTAGGGGAGGCGATGGAATTCCAGTTGAGCTATTTCAAATCCTGAAAAATGATGCTGTGAAAGTGCCACACTCAATTTGCCAGCAAATTTGGAAAACTCAGCAGTGGCCACAGGACTGGAAAAGGTGAGATTTCATTCCAATCCCAAAGAAATGCAATGCCAAACAATATTCAAACTACTGCGCAATTGCACTCATCTCACACGCAAGTAAAGTAATGCTCAAAATTTTCCAAGCCAGGCTTCAGCAATATGTGAACTGTAAACTTCCAGATGTTCAAGCTGGTTTTAGAAAGGGCAGAGGAACCAGAGATCAAATTGCCAACATCCACTGGATCATCGAAAAAGCAAGAGAGTTCCAGAAAAACATCTATTTCTGCTTTATTGACTATGCCAAAGCCTCTGACTGTGGATCACAAGAAACTGGAAAATTCTGAAAGAGATGGGAATACCAGACAACCTGACCTGCCTCTTGAGAAACCTATATGCAGATCAGGAAGCAACAGTTAGAACTGGACATGGAACAACAGACTGGTTCCAAAGTGGAAAAGGAATATGTCAAGGCTGTATATTGTCACCCTGCTTATTTAACTTATATGCAGAGTACATGATGAGAAATGCTGTGCTGGAAGAAGCACAAGCTGGAATTAAGATTTCCGGGAGAAATATCAATAACCTCAGATATGCAGATGATACCACCCTTATGGCAGAAAGTGAAGAGGAACTAAAAAGCCTCTTGATGAAAGTGAAAAAGGAGAGTGAAAAAGTTGGCTTAAAGCTCAACATTCAGAACACTAAGATCATGGTATCTGGTCCCATTACTTCATGGGAAAAAGATGGGGAAACAGTGGAAACAGTGTCAGACTTTATTTTTCTGGGCTCCAAAATCACTGCAGATGGTGATTGCAGCCATGAAATTAAAAGACACTTACTCCTTGGAAGGAAAGTTATGACCAACCTAGATAGCATATTGAAAAGCAGAGATATTACTTTGCCAACAAAGGTCCCTCTAGTCAAGGCTATGTTTTTTCCAGTAGTCATGTATGGATGTAAGAGTTGGACTGTGAAGAAATCTGAGTGCTGAAGAATTGATGCTTTTGAACTGTGGTGTTGGAGAAGACTCTTGAGAGTCCCTTTGTCTGCAAGGAGATCCAACCAGTCCATCCCAAAGGAGACCAGTCCTGGGTGTTCACTGGAAGGACTAATGCTGAGACTGAAACTCCAATACTTTGGCCACCTCATGCGAAGAGTTGACTCATTGGAAAAGACCCCGATGCTGGGAGGGATTAAGGGCAGGAGGAGAAGGGAATGACAGAGGATGAGGTGGCTGGATGGCATCACCGACTCCATGGACATGAGTTTGAGTGAACTCCAGGAGTTGGCGATTGACAGGGAGGCCTAGCTTGCTGCGATTCACGGGATTGCAAAGGGTCAGACACAACTGAGAGACTGAACTGAACTGAACTGAACTGAAAAGCTCAATGTCATTTGAACCACAGCCCACAAAAGTAGGCCAAGACCCATGCACCAACCCTAAACTGGGTGGATGCCTGCTAAAATAGATTTAAGTAGGATCCAGTGTTTCCTGACATCATACCCAAAATGTCCAGGATAGAAACAAAAATCTCTCATCAGACCATCAACTAGGAAAATCACAACTTGAATGAGAAAACACAATCAACAGATGCCAACACGAAGATGAATCAGATACTGTAATTTTCTGAAAATAATATTGACTTCACAATGATAAAAATTCTTAAGAAATCAATTATGAATTCTTTTGCAACAAAGGAAAACAATATTTTACCAAAGAAATCAAATGTATACAAGAGAACCAATTGAAAAATTAAAAACATGAAATATACAATAACCAAAATTTTTTAAAAAACCTACTGTGAGGGCTCAATAGTAGAAATGACAGGAAATAATCAGTGACCGTAAAGGCATATCAGTAAAATTTCCAAACCTTAAAATAGGATAAAGTAGACTGAAAAAATAATGAACAGAGCCTCAGATACCTACGGGACAATAACAAAAGAACTAGCATCTATGTCATTAATGCCATAGAGGGAGATGAGCAGTAGTGGCTAAATGGCTAAAGGAGGTTCTTCACACAAAAAAGGAAATGAAATAGAAGGGATCCAAGATTATCAGGATGAAAGAAAGAACAACGGGAATATCAATAAATCGAGTATATACAATATACCTTCCTCCTCTTGAGCTTTCCAAATTATGTCACAAATTGCATAAAACATGACAACATTGTGTAGTGCAGTCTTAGTATACATAGAGAAGGACATTTAAGAAAAGAATGCTCAAAATAGAGAATTAAAGAAATTAAATGGAGATAAGTTGTCTACACTTTACCCAGACTTGTTAAATGCTCATATCAGCAGACTATGATCAGTTCAGTTCAGTTCAGTCCAGTCACTCAGTCGTGTCCGACTCTTTGCGATCCAAAGAATCACACCACTCTAGGCCTCCCTGTCCATCACCAACTTCCGGAGTTCACTCAGACTCACGTCCATCGAGTCAGTGATGTCATCCAGCCATCTCATCCTCTGTTGTCCCCTTCTCCTCCTGCCTCCAATCCCTCCCAGCATCAGGGTCTTTTCCAATGAGTCAGCTCTTTGCATGAGGTGGCCAAAGTATTGGAGTTTCAGTCTCAGCATCAGTCCATTCAGTGAACACCCAGGACTGGTCTCCTTTAGGATGGACTGGTTGGATCTCCTTGCAGTCCAAGGGACTCTCAAGAGTCTTCTCCAACACCACAGTTCAAAAGCATCAATTCTTCAGCGCTCACCTTTCTTCACAGTCCAACTCTCACATCCATACATGACCACTGGAAAAATCATAGACTTGATAAGTTACATATATATAATGTAATATTTGCAGAAGCTACTAAATAATCTATACAAAGAAATAAAAAACTCAACAGATATTCCAAAATGGAATTCTAAAATATGTTCAAGTGACCCATAAGAAAGGGTTGAAGTGCAATAGAGGAATACAAAGCTGAGTTTTCAAACAGAAAACAAATAAAAATATGCCAGTGATAAAAACAAATGTAAATAGTCTAAATATATCAACTGATTATATTATATTATATATTTAGTCAACTAACTTGGAGAAGGAAATGGCTACCCACACCAGTATTCTTGCCTGGGAAATCCCATGGACAGAGGAGCCTGGCAGACTATAGTCCATGGGGTTGCAGAGTCGGACACGACTTAGTGACTAACATTCCTAGAGGGCCCATTTATAGTTTCTAACTTATCAAAATTGACATACTTTTATATTATCAAAATGAGTAAATCTTCATTTTCTTCTAATGAGTCATCTGCCAAGTTTAGGAAATATTTTGGATGATTATCTATTACCCTTTACTAAGCAAACACCAAGTATTTATGTAAATCCAGGACACTATTTCCTAAATCTGATTATTTATCAAATTATATGGATTTATATGGAAGTGATAGTACATAAAAACATGAGTTTGGGATTTCTCACTTATCTCTAATGAGAATTTTTAGTCTTAAAGATTATTGTTAGTGTCTTTGTAGCCAAATTCAAATATCCTGGCAATGTGAAAGTCCTTCTATTAAAATACATTTCACAATTAATTTAATGCAAAGATTATTCAGTACTTAATTTTGAAATCAATGTCAGATTTTCAGAAAGGTATCCTTTCTGAAATTTGGCTCAACTGCCATCTTTTGGCAGTTCTTTGGTGGCTTTGGGTCAATACATTGGTTCTCCTAAGTTCTATTTGTATCTGATATCCTGAAAATTGTATTTAATGTTAGAATATAATCTTGGACCATCAGCCCTATGTTCTAACATAACAATTTATTGTAAATGTATTATTATTCTAAGAATTAACAATAAGATTAATTGAATACTTAGTATGTCCTAAGTACTATGTTTCACATGCATTTTATATATATATATATATTATATTATATTATTATATATATTATAACCACCCATGAGTTTGATAACATAATACAGTTTAAAGATCACCACTAGGATATAGACTCATAGGGATAAATTGGCTGAAGTCACAAAGCTAATAAGTTACAGAAACAAGTCTTAAAAACAGATCTTTTTGATTATAAAAATGATGCCCTTAAATACCATGTTAGTTTGTTTTTTTAACAAGTAAATAAGCTTTTTCTAAATTAAGACTTTATCTTTAGATCAGTTTTAGGTCTACAGCAAAATTGTGAGGAAGATACAGAGAGATCTTCCTTTATTATCAATATCCCCTACCCGAGTGGTAGATACACTTGGTATAATTGATGAACCTACACTGACACCTCATAATCACCCAAAGTCCACAGTTTACTAAGGATTCACTCGATGTTGTACATTCTACAGATTTGGACAAATGTATAATGACATATATCCCTCATTATGGTACCATACTGGATATTTCCATGCCCAAATTGTCCTCTGAATTCCACCTATTCAACCTACATCCTCTCCCAACCCTTGGAAACCACTGATCTTCTTACTGCCTCTATAGTTTTGTCTTTTCCAGAATCTCATATAGTTGAAATCATACTGTATGCAGCCTTTTCAGATTCACTTCTTTAACTTAGTAATATGAATCTAAGCTTCCTCCATGTAGTATCATAGCTTGATAGCTCATTTCCTTTTAGCACTGAATAACATTTCACTCTGTAGATGGACAACTGTTTATTTAACTGAAGGACATCTTTGTTGCTTCCAAGTTTTGTCAACTATTAATAAAGCTTCTAATAATTCATTGAAAGGACTGGTGCCAAAGCTGAAATTCCAATACTTTGGCCACCTGATGTGAAGAACTGACTCATTTGAAAAGACCCTGATGCTGGGAAAGATTGAAGGCAGGAGGAGAAGGGGACGACAGAGGATGAGATGGTTGGATGGCATCACTGACTCTATGGACTGAGTTTGAGTAAGCTCCAGGAATTGGTGATGAACAGGGAAACCTGGCATGCTGCAGTCCATGGGGTTGCAAAGAGCTTTGCGACACAACTGAGTGATAACTGAACTGAACTGAATTAAACTGCTATAAACATTCTGTGTGGGCTTCCCTGGTGGCTCAGTAATAAAGAATCTGCCTGCCAAAGCAGGAGACACAGGTTTGATCACTGTGTGGGAAAGATCCCCTGAAGAAGGAAATGGCAACCCACTCCAGTATTCTTGCCTGGGAAATCCATGAACAGAGGAGCCTGGCAGGCTACATTCCATAGGGTCAGAAAAAAGTTGCACATGACTTAGCGACTAAACAACAATCAAAGATGTGTGTGCAGGTTTTTTGTAAACATGATTTTCAACTCTTTTAGGTAAATACCAAGGAGCATGAATGTAGAATAGAATGTTAAGAGTATGTTTAGTTTTCTAAGAAACCACCAAATTGTCTTCCACAGTTACTGTACCATTCATTTTGCATCCCACCAGCAATTAATAAAAATTCCTATTGCTCCACATCCTCACCAGCATTTGGTGTTGTCAGTGTTATGGATTTTAGCTATTCTAATCAGTGTATAGTGGTATTTGCTATTGTTTTGAATTGCATTGTCTTGATGAAAAACGATGTGGAGAATCTTTTAATGTGCTTATCTGCCATATGAGTATCTTCCTTGGTGCAGTGCCTCTTAAGGTTTTTGGCCCATATTTTTATTGCTGAATTTTAAGATTTCTTTGAATACAGGCTCACCTAGTTCATGGCTTACCTTTTTATTCTCTTGACATTCTCTTTCAGAGAACAGAGTTTTTAATTTTAATGAAGTCTAGCTTATTCTTTCTTTTGGATTATATATTTGGCATTGTATCTGAAAAGTCATTACCATACCCAGGGTCATCTAGGTTTTCTCCTCTGTTTATCTTCTATGAGTTTTACAGGTTTGGATCTTACATTTAGGTCTGTTATCCATTTTGCATTAATTTTGGTGAAGAGCATAAGGTCTGTGCCTACATTCATTTCTTCCATGTACATGTCCAATTGCTCCTGACCATTTGTTGGAAATATTCTCCAAATATTTGGAAATTAAATAACACATTTCTAAATAACACAAAGGTCATAGAAGTCTCAACAGAAATTTAAAAGTCCCTAAAGATAAATGAAAATACAACTTATCAAGCTGTGTAGGATGCAGTGAAAGCAGTGATTAGAGATAAATTAATAGCATTAATTGCAAGCATTCAAATGGGTGAAGGGTCTAAAATCAATAATATAATCTTCTACCTTAGGAAATTACAGACAGAAGAGCAACATAAGCCTAAAGCAGGCTGAAAAAAAATAGTGAAAATTACAGCAGATATCAATGAAATTGAAAACAATAAAACAATAGCAAATATTATGGAAATCCAAAGCAAATTCTTTGAGAAGATCAATAAAAGTTATAAGGTTCAAGACAAGAAACCAAAGAAAAAAGAGAGAAGATGTAATTAACAATATTTCAAACAAAGTTGAGTCAGCATTACTGATTACAGGTCGTCAAAGGAAAATACATCAATATTAAAATGACTCTATACTCAAAAATTTGATAACACTGGTGAAATTGACCAACTCCTTGAAAGACATAAACTATCAAAACTCACACAAGGAGACATAAATAATATTAATATGCTTATATGTATTAAAACAATGGATCAATAAGTAATAAATACCCAAGAAAGAAAGCACCATGGTTTCACTGTTAAAATATACCAAATATGTAAAGAAGTATTACAATCTCTCCACAGTCTCTTCCAGAAAATAGAACCAGAGGGAATTATTCCTAAATTATTACATAAGGCCAGGACTACCCAAAGCTAAAGCCAGATAAAGACATTACAAAACGATTCTAAAGTTTATACCAAGCAGCAAAAGATCTACAATTCCAACACAGTACTTAAAAGAAACTTAAGAGTAAAGTTGGAGGGCTCTCATCAGCAGATTACAAGTCTTTTTATAAAGCTACAACAATCAGAGCACTGTGATATTAGTGAAAGTGTAAACACAAAGGCCAAAGAAACAGAATAGAGAGCCTAGAAATAGACCCATACAAATATAATCAATTGATCTTTGACAAAGGACAATTCGGTGGGAAAGTGACAGTCTTTTCAACAAACTGTGATGAACCAGCTGGACATTCACATGCAAAAAAATAAATGCAGACAAAGAACTTACAACTTTCACAAAAATTTCCTCAAAATAGATCACAACTCTAAACATAAAATGCAAAAATATAAAACTTCTACTAGAAAACAAAGATAAAATCCAAGTGTCTTTAGGTTTCGTTAAGTGTCTTCAAATACAACAAAAAAAGCACAAAGAAAGAAAAATTGATTAGCTGGAATTTATTAAAAACCTTCTACTCTATTAAAGACTTAAAAGAAGAGAAAGGCACATCACAGACTGGAGAAAATATTTCAGAAACAACTACCTGTGAAAGGATTTGTATACAAAACAAATAACTTGATTTTTAAAATGGACAAAACCTGAATAGATTTATTTTCCAGAGAAGACTTATGGACAGCCAATTGGTAGATGAAAATTTGCTCAACATCACTAATCATCAGAGGAATTAAAATAAAAAACACAAAGAGATATCACCTCACACCTCTTGGAATGGCTATTATCAAAAAGACAAGAGTTTACAAGTTTTATTGATGATGTAGAGAAATCAAAGCTCTTTTAAACTATTGGTAGGAATAATAAAATGGTGCAGCCACTATAGAAGTTCCTCAAAAAATGAAAAGTAGAAATACAATATGATTCAGCAATCTCACTTTGAGGTTTCAAAGAAAACAAATCAGTATATCTCAAACAGACATCTGCACCCCTATGTTCAAAAAAGTATTATTTACTATAGCCAAGATATGGAAACAACATAAGTGGTCACCAAACAATTAATAGATAAATTGTGTGACTGAGATATATGTGAGAGGGAGGTGGAGGGAGGAATAGGGGGGTGAACTGGATATTACTCAGCCATAAAGAAGAAATTTTGTCATTTGTGACAACATGAATGAACCCAGAGGACATTATGTGCTAATTGAAATAAGTCAGACTGATAAAGACAGATACTGTATAATTTGACTTATATGTGATAGCTAAAAAAAAAAACTGAACTCATAGAAACAGAACAGATTGGTGGTGTCAGGGGTGGGGAAACTAAGTGAAGGTGGTCAGAAGGTACACACGTATGGTTATAAACAAGTTCTGGTGATTTAGTGTATAGATGGTAACTATAGTTAATATTTTATTTTATATTGAAAAGTTGCTAAGAGTAAATCTTTAAAGTTCTTATAAGGAAAAACAAGTAACTAAAACTGCTGATGGATGTGGTAACCATTTCACAGTATATACCTATATCAAATCACTGTTGTATACCTAAACTAGTACAATGTCAACTATATCTCAATAAAACTGGAACAATTAATGATATATTTATGTAATATATAAAAATATTTACAGACATTAGTGTATATACATGGGGTTCCCTGGAGGCTCAGCGGGAAAAGAATCTACTTACAATGCAGGAGACACAGGAGGTGTTACAGTTTCGATCCCTGGGTCAGGCAGATCCCCTGGAGAAGAAAATGGCAACCCACTGTAATATTCTTACCTGAAAAATCCCATGGACAGAGGACTCTGACATATGTTGTCTACAGCCCAACATATATATGTATATATATATATATACATATATGTGTATATATACATATGTATATATACACATATATGTATATATACACATATATATGTGTATATATATACATATATATATGTATACATATATATATACATATATATACACATATATACATATAATATACACACATATAATATATATAATTAGTGTGCACATATATAGTTCCTTCTATCAACTAAGGGCATGTAGAAACAATGACACTTCTGTATCAAAGAGCAAACATAATAAGTACCTCTTGGTTTGTAATACCATTCTCCATTAAAAGAAACTAAAGACTCCTTGGAAAAAATGGCTGATTCTAGTAATGGATCAGGAAATATACCATATCACCCTGGAACATCTTGTAATACCATAAAGTAAGAAAGTGCCAATAAACATAAACTCTCAATCTAACATTGATAGAGGTATGTAAAAGAGATACAAGTTTGGACTGAAAGAGCTCCCAATAGCAAAGGCGGAGCAATTTGAATAATAAAATAAATATTGTACATTGGATTATAACTGGAATTATGAAATAAATATTGAGACCATACATCTATAAATAAAATGTTGCATAAATAAATAAATGATGGAGAGGAGACAAGTATCCCTATAGAAGAATTCTAAATAATTTATGTAGATGTTTCATTCATCAAGTTGGTGGAGCATAACTTCCTAATGCTTAAGTTTTGGCTACATATAGTGACTTCTTTCAACATTGTATAATATTTAAAGAAGTAAAAAGTATCATAACTTTCCACTGGAAAACATGAAAGACATTACCTCAGCCATATGACCAATGAATATCAATAGTGATAAATCATGCTAATAGTATGTCCCCCTGCTATATGTGATGAAAAAGGTACCTTACCTCTGTGGTCGTCCTCCCAAAAGAATATAATTTCATCCTAAATCTAAGAAAAGCATCACTCAAATTCCAACTGAAGGACATTCTACAAAATATCTAACTTGAAAACCTTCAAAATTTTCAAGGTCATTCAAAAACAAGGAAAGTCTGAGAAACCTTCACAGTCATGATGGCTAATTTAGTATGTGATATCCTGGATGAGATCCTAGAATAGAGAAAGGACATTATGTAAAAACTATGGAAATCTGAATAAAGAATGGACTTCAGTTAATAATGATGTATTGGTTCACTTACAGTAATAAAAGTACTATAAAAATATTAGTTGTTAAAAATAGTGGAAATTGAGCATGAGATTTCTCTGCACTATGCAAAGGAACTCTGTACTGTTAATGGTGGGTGATTTAGTCGCTAAGTTGAGTCTAACTCTTGCAACTCTATGGACTGTAGTACTTTTCTATAAATCTAACTGTTCCAAAATTTTTAAAAATATTGGTTAAAAACACAATATTTTCTTCCTTTTACTTGAACTCTTTTCTGTGTCTTATCTCATATACTGATTTTTTTAAGTTTTTGATGAAAACCCATTTAATTTTCAGAATTTATAGACATTTTTCATATCTACCTCTTCCTGTTTCAATTAGTGCCTCTTTTTACCCCAAAGTGTCTTTTCATGCATGAAATTTCTTTATCTCCTTGAATAGTCTATTCACATTTAAGTTAAAACTCATATTTAATCATATTTATTCATAAGCTCCATTTCTTCTGAAGTGAATGCATCTCCTAATTTTTTTAACTTTACTGGCATTTCTAATGCTAATTTTTCCCATATGTTTGTAACATGGCTTGCCAATTTATTGAGAACTTTTTTTCCCTTATTCATGTGCTCAAATCTCCTTGACAAATGGATTTGATATTGCCTCCACTTTATCCCTGAGAACAGAAGCACAAAAGAAAACACTATTATACATTGATTTCTTGGTGTGGATGCAGTCTGTAAGTGAGTGGGCAGCTTAGCCAAGGTCCTAGCTGTAAGGCTGTGTTTCCTATTTCAGAATCCCCAGATAAATCCTACCCCTGGTCTGAGTTTGCAGCTTTTTCTTGGTATCCTCTCATGAGTGGCTGACTCCTGCCTATATGTTTGGTTTAAAGCATTACTCCTATCACACTTTCTCTTTACTATTAGTCTTTGCCTTCTCTTGGGATTTGAATTCCTGCCTGCCTTGGTTTCATCTTTGCCAGATCTCACAAGTTTCTTAGCCTCATCTCCTTACCACTTTGTACTTAGTTTGATTTCTATCTTATAAAGATTGTAATTTGCTTTTTAAGTATGACTACATCAGCCCTGGGATTTCTTTGGAAGGAATGATGCTGAAGCTGAAACTCCAGTACTTTGGCCACCTCATGCGAAGAGTTGACTCATTGGAAAAGACTCTGATGCTGGGAGGGATTGGGGGCAGGAGGAGAAGGGGACGACAGAGGATGAGATGGCTGGATGGCATCACTGACTCGATGGACGTGAGTCTGAGTGAACTCCGGGAGTTGGTGAGGGACAGGGAGGCCTGGCGTGCTGCGATTCATGGGGTCGCAAAGAGTCGGACACGACTGAGCGACTGATCTAATCTGATCTGATATCTTTTATCACTTTAGTTTTCAGATTTGCTGGGTGGTGTTTTGATCAGTAGAAGCATTTCAAACTTAGACATATAGTGCCAAGCAGGCCTTTGTATTCAGTTGACCTTGAAAATTACTTTACTAATTTAAATTTATGGAATAATAAAAGTTATATTTAATAAAAGGTATGCAAGGCTCATCACAACAGTATTTTATAATAAATAATTTTGAGATGACAAAAAGTGTCTCTAAATATGGGTTTGACTAATTACATTACCTCTTCATGTTCATTTGAAGAGGCACAATTCATTCTTTCACAAACTTTTGAGAATTATTTAATGAAACAGGAGCTAGATTAAAATGGTATAAACATATTCTTCCAATATTTTTAAGGGAATATCTGTGTGTAAAGAGTTTATAGAAAACACTGTGTGTAGAGAGTTAGATACATAGATAAATAGAATCAACAATTAGATTTATGCTATTTATCTATCAATGATTCTAAATTAACAATGCAGTCATTTTACTAAATGTTACCTGGAACCACCACCGATTGATTTTCCTATATTAATAGAAACTGTACTTGGTTATGCAATTTTATGACTTGCTACACTAGATTTGGTATTCTTTTTTATTATATAATGAGTTTTTCTCTATGTTAGTGAAAATATTTATCATATCTTTCTTATATTTTTGGTTTGGGTTTCAGGGTAATAATAGCCTCATAAAAAGAGTGGAGTTGTGATTTTTTTTTCTATTTTTGAAAACTTTGCAAAACATTGATCCTATTTCTTTCTTAAATGTTACATTGAATTCAATAGTGAAATAATTTCTGAATGGCTATATGGCTTTTACAAATTTTTATTTATTGTGTCAGTTTTGATAGTTTGTATGTTTCAATATATATTTTTCCATTTAAAACTATCATGAAGTCCACACTTGGTAAAAAATATTTATTAATGCTTTCTTCCTACCCCTGTCAAATGACAAACATCTATTCCTCTCTCCACTGCTATACCAATTATTAAAGCATTTAAAATGTCAGCCCACTCCAGTATTCTTGCCTAGAAAATCCCATTGACAGAGGAGCCTGGCAAGCTGCAGTCCATGGGGTTGCAAAAGCATCAGATACAACTCAGTGACTAAATAACAAAAGGTGTTTTTACTCCTAGGAGGGGAAAGTCATTTTCTAGTTTATACATCATACTTCTTTAAACTTCTGCTTCCTAATTGGTTAGAAAAGCTTTATTCTGCAGTGCATCCTGCTTGTTCTTATTGTTATAGTGGTATTGCTGTTTCCTTACAAGTGTGAATAAAATTCTCCAGAAAGAGAAGTCCTAATTCCATGTATTTTTATTACTGCTAACTCTTACATGTCTGACGATACATTTTATTTATGCTATTCCTTATCAACTTCATGAGTTTTTAGGATGGTGCAATCCTTATGTACATCAATCTGGCTGCTCCTAAAATTCACTCTCATATTTCTCTTTTAAAAATATAGCATGCTTTAAAATGAACATGCATATTTCAAAAGCATCTTGAATAGAATAATACTTCTACAGAGAAGATCTTCATTAACTGAATATCACCTTTAAATTGTACATTCATGTAGCATTTCTGCATGCCAAAGAGAGAGGACTTGATGACTTGGACTAACCCAATATACTAAAATATCCTTTTTGTTTCTTTCTTGAAGCATAATGAATTGAAAGGTTCAAATGCAGATAAAATTGAGTAGCTCCTGAGACTATTAGATGTGTTACTATCTTCCAAAATTAAAGTTCCTAATTTGATTAATATGGTCAAATCAACCAATGAGTCATACAAGCAACAAACAGCTCAGCTTCCTGAGGTCCTACATATATATCCTCCCTTTATTCAGTAAAGAAGAGGCCTATATTTAGTACACAAAGACAAAGTAAATTGTGACCTATTGCAACCTTTATCTAAATAATATTTTAAAAGGTATCTCAATGAAAGAGTTAAAATAGATTAACATAAAATTCTGTACATAAACCAAAGAGAAGTTTTCAAAGAATTGAACAAACTGAATTATTTTAGGATTACTGTTTTCTTTCTAATTTTCTTGTGCATTTAGAGTTTGGGTGAGCTACTAAGAAAGGGAAATGAAGAAAATATCCAGAAACCCTAGATGGGAACAGAGTCTTCTGTCAATTGTACTATTTTCTACAATTAAACTTGATTAAAATTAAATGAATATGAACACATCAATTGGAATTTTGAGAAATTTTCATGGTGTGTGTAACTTCGATGCAGGACTGCATCCAATATATTTTTCTATTAAATAAGATGATTTCTCACACATTTAAAGCTTATAGCTAACACTTGGCTTTGGGAGATCTTTCAGCAGATTTTACTTGAAATGAAGACAGCCAAATATGCAAAAAAAAAAAAAAAACTTGTCAGCATTTTCTTGTGCTGCTTCTAATTCTTAGTAACAGTAGGATGAGGCAAATTTAGAGTGTCAACGAGGCACTTTTGATGGTCTATTTTGGGTTAGAGAGTTTCAGTGCATGTAAAATCAATGTCGGCAGCAAATAGTACTTTGAATCAGATTCATACATTTAGGATTTGGTTATATTTTGTTGCACTAGTATTTTGGGGGAAATCAAATTTTCAGAGCCTTATTAGGTCCTCAATATTTTTTCTGCAGCTGCAGAGGTCCAGATGGTTATTGAGTGAAACAAGCTTGAAAAAATGCATCTGTACATTGATCAATAGCATATTTTCTTAAATGAGTATATATTTAACATCTTTGAGACAAAAGTGGAAGAAAGTATGTTTTAGAGATATATTTTAATGCAGAAACTATTTTATGATTTTTTTTGTTTGTTTCAAACCCTCAGGATAATTGACAAAATGTGGCCAGTACTTTTCTTCTAAAAATGATATATATACATCAACAGATTTTTTTTATGAGTTCCACAAAAATGTCAGCTTCATATGGATTAAGTTGACTTGCAAAGGACAAGACTGTTATATTTATTCTGTTCAAACAATGCACTGTAAATCCTTTCCAAGCAATCTAAAAGAAGGATTACCATAAATGAGAAAACGTTGCAGAAAAACTCAGTGGAAATCTAAAAAGACATTCTTTATCTCCAAAATATCCCAGAGTGCCAAAAGATACAAAAAACACAATTTTAGTATACAGAAGAACAAAATAAAAATGAAGTGTTTAAATATCATAAAAAGACTCTGGTATCTGAATGGAACAGCAACATCAACTTAAATTGTGCAAAATGGGCTAAATATCAGAAACCAAGGTGCCTATTAAGCATTTCATAAAAGATAAAAATCAGAAAGCAATGAGTTATTTGATATGAAATATCCAGTATTAAACACAAGGAGAAAAACAGTACACTCCATAGTATACATTCAAAGTACACAGATCTGGAAAAATATACAAAATTTGTTAATATTGGGTTGGCAGAAAGTTCATTCAAGTTTTTCTGTAACATTTTATGGAAAAAATCCAAATGAACTTTTTGGTCAAACCAATATTTATTTTATTTTATTTCATATGAGGACAGAGAAGAGACTATTATTACTGAGTACCTTCTAGCAATTTAAATGACTGAGTGCTGAGTCATTTAAATATATTAGTTCATGTATCTCAAAATTATTACTTTCAAATTAATTTGCTGATAACATTAAAACTCAATATTTTATTTCTGCTTTGATTAGGAAAACTAGATGTAAAACATAATCAATAAGTATTTTCATAGGGGTTTATTCATAGAGTATATTGCCTTATCTTGTATTTTTACCTATTCTTCTAAGATACTTCCCCAATTTTTTCCCATCAATATACCATACTGTAGGAAAAAGAACCTTCATAAACTGCCTACACCATTTATTATGTCTGGGCATGAAAAAGCAAGCATGAATGTAGCAGTCAGTGTTTCTTGAATTTTATTATTATTTAATGTTATGCTAGTGCTCAGATGGTTGTAAAAGACATATGAAGTAAAAGCTTTGATCTTTATACTGAATGTAGGTAAGACTGACACTGGCTAAATGAAAAGTGATCGATATTGGATAGAATTGAAATACGTCCTAAGCTGATCATAGTGAAATATCAAAAGTATTTTAAAGAAAGTTTATGGCATGATCAGGAAGGGGAAAAATTCATGGAAATGTCTAGAACTTGAGATGATGATCTTTGCAAAGATGGAAACAGTATTTCCAATTAAGGAGATAGTGGGTGTCAAGAGGCAAAAGGAAAAGGAAATTTGACAGGTATCTGGGAATTAGTAGATGGTGTTTCTAAGATTAAGAAATACACCGCGCGGGCTGTGCGGGGGCGGGGCGTTGGGCCAACTGAGCTATCCCGTCAGACCGCGCCAGTTTGAATGAAAGCTCCTCAAGATGGCGGCGGCCGGGGCCGAGGCGCCAGGAGCTTGGTGTGTGCCTTTTAAAAGAAAAAAAAAAAAAAAGAAATACAAGTTGAGGAACAGCAAGGCTAAAATTGAATGGGCCAAGGAAAACCAGCCTAGGAAAGTAGAATCAATGTTACATGCTAAAATAAGGAAATTTAATTTGCAGCTAGAATATAGATATCTTAAAGCAGAGCTGAAGAATAATGAGATTCCAGAAAAATAATCTTTAAACATCTGTGTTTTGGGGGATAGGTGGGGATAAATAGATAAGAAATTCTTGACAGTCAAGGAACTTATTGTATTTCCTCAGATGTAAGAAAATAGGGAACCTAGGTTAAGGTGATAGTAGTAATAACTGAAATTAAAAAAAAATGTTAAAAGTTATTCCATTAATAACCAATAAGGCTTTATAATAGTTTTGATCCATGAAGATAAATGGAAGATTGAAGTCAAGGATGACTAGAAAAGCCCTAGACATAAGAATGGTAGAGTGAGAAAAACACCATTTGTTTTTATTATTTTATTTTATTTTTTAACTTTACAATATTGTATTGGTTTTGCCATATATCAACATGAATCCGCCACAGGTATACACGTGTTCCCCATCCTGAACCCTCCTCCTCCCTCCCTCCCCATACCATCCCTCTGGATCGTCCTAGTGCTCCAGCCCCAAGCATCCAGTATAGTTTTTATCTGGTTCTCTCACTAATTAGATGTGTAAACCCAAACAAGTCATATTAATTCTGAGCTTTGCTTCTCACTCAGTACAATGAAGAGATTATATCACTGTACTTAATTATTCTCTAAACAGTGAAATTGAAAGAAAGGCAAACTAAGAAGGAATGATAAAAGTTTTACAATTCAAATGGTTTTTCAGGCAAAGGTGGGATATCTAAGTTTGATATATGGAAGAAGGGAAGACTATACTTAGAGGTAAGGTGAAAATCAACAGTGTGCACTTATGAGTTATAAGAATTACAGTGCTCTAAAAAGATACATGTCCAGAGTAAACCTCAAATATCACATGTGAATAAAGAAGTAAACAAAATTATTCTTTATGTTTATATCACTGAGATGCAGTCTCTTCTTGGATTATTTTAAAACCCTATTAAATATCGTGCCCAAAGAAATTTTGATAGTTAACAAATGTACTTAAATTTAAAGTCCTTAAAAATAAGTTGCTGAAATATGGATTCAGATCCCATTCTAATCAGACATCAACATAATATTATGGAAGCACAGAGGAGGGAATGTAGCTGTACTTTGAAAGCTTTAACGAAAATATACATTGAAAACTTTAATGAGAAACTGTTAAAAATAACTTTTCTAAGAATATTGTAAACATAGCTTTCAGAAAACTAAGAATGGAAAAACTTTAACTAAAGGTCAAATTGAATCTCTACTTTATCTCAGTTAGTTCTCAAAAATATAATAATATTTCCATTCTTTGTCACCACAACCCAGAGAGTGATAAATTCCACCCCACAGCACTTTTTTGGTTCTTCCTATATTCCTCCTATATGAGGAGGTATATGAGGCATTGCAAAGTTGTAGGAAAGTACTCTTTTTAAAATTTCTTTAAAAAAAATTTTAAATTCTTTTAACTGGGTCAATGCTTCTTTTAAAAAAAGAAATATTTGAACACTGCTGTGGCAAATATATCTTTCAAAACCTGTTTATTTTGAAGTTCCCTCTACAATTTGAGTAGATGGCAGCTGATGGCAATTGGATCTTATTAGTGACTTGGTCAATCTCTCTTCCTTAGACATCAGATCTCTCCATTATTGACAACACACATTCCCCAACTCAGAAGCAGGTTGAAGATTCAATTGTATGTTACTTGTTTGGAGATTAGGATATTTTCCAATAGAAACAATTTTCTAAATGATAAGTGTGTTAGACAATTACCTTTGAAAATGTATGTAAGCTACATGCTAACTGAATATCAGGTATTTATTTTAAATAAAATTTACAAAGAAACATTTGTAATCGTGATAATTTTTAATACAAATTGTTAAATGAATAATAAACCAGTAATACATATAGCTTGATGTAGGAAGAAAATTAGGTTAAATTAAGAAGATGATGAGGTAATACCTACAGATTTTTACAGACTGAAAAGAAGCTAATGAGGAACAAAATATCCCACTCCAAAATATGCCTCATTGGTATCTTGATTATTTTGAATTAAAGTTATTTAAGAAACAGTCCAGGTTCGATGCAGGATACTGGATGCTTGGGGCTGATGCACTGAGACGACCCAGAGGGATGGTATGGGGAGGGAGGAGGGAGGAGGGTTCAGGATGGGGAACACATGTATACCTGTGGCAGATTCATTTTGATATATGGCAAAACCAATACAACATTGTAAAGTTAAATAAAATAAAATTAAAAAAAAAGAAACAGCCAATACAAGAAGGACATTCTGTCTGCAGAAGTAGGTGAAAAATAAAAGAAGAGTAGAAGGCATCCTGATCACCAAAATCAGGGAATTTAGAGCCATGAAGGCTATATAAACATACCTTGTTAATGCCTCACTAATTTGCTACCCCAAGACTAAACTTCTTTGTCTTTTTAATTCTTAATAAATCATTTGTCTGCAAGGTATAAAAGCTGCCTACTTTGGTAACTTCCTTGAGTCTCATTTTTTATGAGAACCTGTACTCTTGCCTGGAAAATCCATGGACAGAAGAGCCTGGTAGGGTGCAGTCCATGGGGTCGCTGAGAGTCGGACACGACTGACCGACTTCACTTTCACTTTTCAGTTTCATGCATTGGAGAAGGAAATGGCAACCCACTCCAGTGTTCTTGCCTGGAGAATCCCAGGGACGGGGAAGCCTGGTGGGCTGCCATCTCTGGGGTCGCACAGAGTCGGACACGACTGAAGCGACTTAGCAGCAGCAGCAGCAGTACATACAAAATTATATCATTTCTTACTAGACCAGCCAAAGAACCAAGAAAATAAGAAGGGAAAAGTTTTCCTGCCCTACTAGGCTTTCTGGAGAAATTGGCAATTTCAGGGATTTTAGAGATTAGGTTCTTTAGAATATTTACTGTTTAGTCATATAGGTTTTCTTTACATGTGAGCTTAAAGACAAAGCAGTTATATTTTATATTAAGAATCAAGAGGAAGAACATGGAATGTACTGAAATGCATTGTTGTCATAATACCCACAAAGGAAATGAAGAAATTAGGAGTAATCGCATTAAACTGAGACATAGGAGCTCACTATTTATTCTTCTATTTCATAATGTAATGGAGGGCCTACCTGATGCATTAAGCCAATAAAATAAATAGAAAAAGCATGAATAAGATAATAATAGAAAGAGTGTGAATAAGATAATAAAAGCATAGCCTTTATTTGTATATGATATGATTGTGTGTGTTACACACATACACATGCATATATACACACACACACACACACACACATACCTATATAGCAAATGCATGGGAATATAATTATTAACACTAGCAAAGTGACCAAATTAAAAAAAGAGAGAGAGAAAAATGTAAAAGTATGATCCTTTTTTTGTAAGCTAAACTTGCTCTATTTCTGACTATGTTTGAATGTATAAAAGATGCAATCCAAACTGTTAACAGCAGTTACTACTGGGAAGTAGTTTGGGAGGATTAGAGGATAGGAGAGGGTGGTACAACAAAAGACTTTAACTTTTTATTTGATAAGCTTGTACATAATTTGCAACATTTAAAGTGAGCCTAAAATTTAATTTTAACCATTTTAAACCTAAGGAATGATTAAAGTTTACAATGAACTCTTGCAATAATCTTCATCTAGACTCCCCAATATAGAGACAATTGTATAATATAATTAGACCAACACTAAGTGCCTTGTGTGTGATGATGGTATTGTGATTATTTCAGAGAATGCCCTTGTTCTTAGTAGATATGTGTTGAAATCATATCTTGAGGGCATATCTTCACTCCTGTGTTTTACACAGCAATAGTTACAATAGTCAAGACATGAAAACAACCTAAGTGTCCATAGACAACATAAACTCTACGTTGTTTCCTTCCATGGAATTAAATCCTTCCATCTTTCATAAAAGCAAGTTGTCTGGAAAAATAATCTAATATTGAAGAATAAAAGCTATACTGCTAAATAAACCATGGGTCAAAGAGGAAATCAAACTGAAAATATAATGTAATTGGAAATGAGGAAACTGTACCCTGAAAACTATAAGATACTGATGAAAGAAACTGAAGATGATAAAAACAGATGGAAAGATATACCATGTTCATGGATTTTAAGAATTAATATTGTTAAAATGACCACACTACCCAAGGAAATCTACAGATTCAATAAAATTCCTATCAAAATATCAATGATATTTTTCATACAATTAGAACAAATAATCCTAAATTTAAATGGAAACACAAAAGACTCTAAATAGCCAAAACAATCTTGAGAAAGAAAAACAGAGCTATAGTAATCAGGTTCTCTGAATTCAGACTATAATACAAAAGCTAAAGTAGTCAAAACAGTATGTTACTGGCACAAAAACAGACATACAGATCAATGGAACAGGATAGAAATCCCAGAAATAAGCCCGTGCACTTATGGTCAATAAATCTATGACAAAGGAGGCAAGAATATACAATAGATAAAAGACAGTCTCTTTAACAGGTGGTGCAGGAAAAACTGGATAGCTACATGTAAAAGAATGAAATTAGAACATTCTCTAACACCATATAAAAACATAAACTGAAAATGGATAAAAGACCTAAATGGAAGATTGCATACTATAAAACTCATAGAGGAAAACATAGGCAGAACACACTTTGACATAAATTACAGTAGTATTTTTTTGAATCCATCTCCTAGAGTAATGGAAATAAAAGCAAAAACAAATGATCAGTTCAGTTCAGTCTCTCAGTCATGTCTGACTCCTTGCGACCCCATGAACCGCAGCACGCCAAGCCTACCCGTCCATCACCAACTCCCAGAGTTTACCCAAACTCATGTCCATTGTGTCGGTGATGCCATCCAGCCATCTCATCCTCTGTCATCCCCTTCTCCTCCTGCCCTCAATCTTTCCCAGCATCAAGGTCTTTTCAAATGAGTCAACTCTTCGCATGAGGTGGCCAAAGTATTGGAGTTTCACCTTCAACATCAGTCTTTCCAATGAACACCCAGAACTGATCTTCAGGATGGACTGGTTGGACCTCCTTGCAGTCCAAGGGACTCTCAAGAATCTTCTCTAACAGCACAGTTCAAAAGCATCAATTCTTCAGTGTTCAGCTTTCTTTATAGTCCAACTCTCACATCCATACATGACTACTGGAAAAACCAAAGCCTTGACTAGACGGACCTTTGTTGACAAAGTAACGTCTCTGCTTTTGAATATGCTGTCTAGGTTGGTCATAACTTTCCTTCCAAGGAGTAAGCATCTTTTAATTTCATGGCTGCAGTCACCATCTGCAGTGATTTTGGAGCCCAGAAAAATAAAGTCAGTCACTCTTTCCACTGCTTCCCCATCTATTTACATGAAGTGATGGGACTGGATGCCATGATCTTAGTTTTCTGAATGTTGAGCTTTAAGCCAACTTCTTCACTCTCCTCTTTCACTTTCATCAAGAGGCTTTTTAGTTCCTCTTCACTTTCTGCCATAAGGGTGGTGTCATCTGCATATCTGAGGTTATGGATAGTTCTCCCGGCAATCTTGATTTCAGCTTGTGCTTTATCCAGCCCAGCATTTCTCATGATGTACTCTGCATATAAGTTAAATAAGCAGGGTGACAATATACAGCCTTGATGTACTCCTTTTCCTATTTGGAACCACTCTGTTGTTCCATGTCCAGTTCTAACAGTTGCTTCCTGACCTGCATACAGGTTCCACAAGAGGCAGGTTAGATGGTCTGGTATTCCCATCTCTTTCAGAATTTTCCACAGTTTATATTTATCCACACAGCCAAATGGTTTGGCATAGTCAATAAAGGAGAAATATATGTTTTTTCTGGAACTCTCTTGCTTTTTCAATGATCCAGTGGATGTTGGCAATTTGATCTCTGGTTCCTCTGCCTTTTCTAAAACCAGCTTGAACATCTGGAAGTTCACGGTTCACGTATTGCTGATGCCTGGCTTGGAGAATTTTGAGCATTACTTTATTAGCATGTGAGATGAGTGCAATTGGGACATAATTAAATTTAAAAGCTTTTTCAGAGCAAAGGAAACCATCAACAAAACAAAAAGATAACCTATGGACTGGGATAAAATATTTGCAAACAATGCTACCAATAAGAGCTTAATTTCAAAAATACACAAACAGCTTATATAGCTTAATTTAAAAACAATAAAAAACCCAATCAAAAAAATGGGCAGAAGACCCAAATAGACATTTTTCCAAAGAAGACATGTATTTGTCTGATAGGCATAGCAAGATGCTCAACATCACTATTCATTAGAAAAATGGAAATCAAAACCTCAGTGAGGTATCACTTCATCCTGTTCAGAATAGCTATCAACAAAAGGCTGCTGCTGCTACTGCTGCTAAGTCACTTCAGTCGTGTCCGACTCTGTGTGACCCCATAGAAGGCAGTCCACCAGGCTCCCCCATCCCTGGGATTCTCCAAGCAAGAACACTGGAGTGGGTTGCCATTTCCTTCTCCAATGCATGAAAGTGAAAAGTGAAAGTAAAGTCGCTCGGTCGTGTCCAACCCTCAGCAACCCCATGGACCGCAGCCTTCCAGGCTCCTCCGTCCATGTGATTTTACAGGCAGGAGTACTGGAGTGAGGTGCCATTGCCCTCTCCACAACAAAAGGCTATAAACAACAAATGCTGGAGAGGATGTGGAGAAAAAGGAATCCTCTTACACTGTTGGTGGCAATAAAAACTGGTGCAATCACTATGGAAAACAGTCTGGAAGTTGCTTCAAAAACTAAGAATATGGCTACCATATGATCTGGCAGCCTTTCTCCTGGACATATATCTAGAAAAGATGAAAACTCGAATTCAGAAAGATACATGGATCCCAGTGTTCACAGCAGCATTATTTACAATAGCCAAGGCATGGGAAAAACTCAAGTCTCCATCAACAGATGAATGGATAATCAAGATGGGGTGTGTGTGTGTGTGTGTGTGTGTGTGTGTATGTATGTGTGTGTGTGTGTGTGTGTGTGTACAATGAAAAACTACTCAGTCATTAAAAAGAATGAAATAATGTCATTTGTAGCAACATGGGTGGACCCATAGATTATCATATTAAGTGAGCTGAATCAGACAAAGGAAGACAAATATCATGTAATATCACTTATATGTGGAACCTAAAAAATGAAACAATATATAAAACAGAAATAGACTCATAGACATGGAAAACAAACTTATGGGTACCAGAGAAGATAGTGGGGGTGAGGAGGGAGGCAATAAACTAGGAGTTTGGAACTAACATACACACACTGCTGCTGCTACTGCTGCTGCTAAGTCACTTCAGTCGTGTCCGACTCTGTGCGACCCCATAGACAGCAGCCCATCAGGCTCCCCTGTCCCTGGGATTCTCCAGGCAAGAACACTGGAGTGGGTTGCCATTTCCTTCTCCAATGCAGGAAAGTGAACAGTGAAAGTGAAGTCGCTCAGTCGTGTCCGACTCTTAGCGACCCCATGGACTGCAGCCTACCAGGCTCCTCCATCCATGGGATTTTCCAGGCAAGAGTACCGGAGTGGGGTGCCATTGCCTTCTCCGAAAATACACACACTATATATAAAATAAACAAACAATGAGGACCTACTGGGAACCATATTCAATGTCTTATAATAACCTATAAATGGAAAAGAATCTGAAAATATATATATATATATTCTACATGTATATAACTGAATATCATATATATATACATATATATAATGGAATCACATTACTATACAACTGAAACTAACACAACATTGTAATTAACTAAATTTTTTTTTGTTTAAAAATTGAAGGAAAATAAAAATACAACTTGTTTAATTTTGGGGAATGCCAATAAAGCAATAGTTAAGGAACAACTTCTAACACTAAATTCTGATATTAGAAAAGAAGAAAGCCCTTTAATCAAAGAATAGAACTTTCAGCTTAGAAAATAAAGAAGAGTAAACTGAAACCAAAATATGCAGATGAAAGGAAACAATAATTATCACAACTAAAATTAATAAAATAGAAAAGCAATAGAAAAAAATCAATGAAACAAAAAGCTAAGTTTTAGAGGTCAACAAAACTGATAAACCTTTAGGCAGAGTGAGAATGATTGGGGGAGATATATAGACTGACAGACAGACATCCTGATTTAACTTTAAGCACATGCATGCACACAGGCATGCACACCACAAACTGGGGTCAATTTTCTATGACTAGCTTTGGGGGAAATGTATTGCTTACCCACTGGTTTAGCAACCATCTAAACCATCAAACCATTGAAGGAAGGTTTCTCAACATTAGATGCAATGCCATTTGTGAAAAACATAAAATCATAAGCAACATTTTATCAGCTGCCAGAAGTTAACTTGTCTAAATATGACTACAGGGAGAAACTGCAATAAAATGACAGACATGTCTGCTCAGGAAATGATGGGCAATCTATCCGAGAAAAAGGTTACCTATAAGGTCTTCTCACAACATCATGAATCATGATTTTAGAATGGATATTGGGGAATCAACAGGCTTTAGGGAACAGTATTGAAAGTAATTATCTTGACATTTTTATAAGATTTCACTGAAAGCTATGGAGCAAAGAAGGGAATCATGACCTGAGGCTGGATTAATTTAAGGCTGACAAAAGGCACATTATTTATTTTTCTTTCCTAACATAATAAATTCAAAAAGGAAACAGCTACATTAAAACCAGGTATGGGATGTATTACCAGTTCTCAATGAGCCAGGATTTTTTTTTTTTTTTCTGTCTGTCAACACTGCTTAATGTATGAAGCAGGTAGTCACAAGTAGAGTACAGTGCAAGGGACCAGACCATATTTGGACATATACTCCTAATTATGGAGATTTGTTAGGTAATATCAATGTCTAAAATTATATTCATTAGCCAAATTAGTGCCCAAAATGTATAGGTTATTGTTTATTTTATGAGTACAAATTACACTTTTCCTAACTTTAAGATTTGAATTATATGTTCCCTCAAAGTATCTCATTTGAGTTGCCTTTATTTCTACTTTATTTCATGCTTTTTTGCCACAAAATTTCAAATATCTGTTTTTCCCTATCCCAACTGAAATATAAGTAACACAATATCATGTAGGTTTAAGGAATATAATGTCATGATTTGATACACTTATAGTTTTCAAAGTGATGAGACTAGTTAATACTTACATGACTTCATTTAGTTGCCATTGTGTGTGTGTGTGTGTGGTGAGGATATTTAAGATCTTATCTCCTAGAAACTTTATTTTTTTATTTTAAAACATTTTTTATTTTCATAAATGTTTTAAAGGCATTTAAAACTTAGAGTATGTTCCAACAGAGATGAACAATATGCTAGAAGGAATTAATAGCAGAATAACTGAGGCAAAAGAACACATAAGTGACCCAGAAGACAGTGGCAGAAAACACTGCCGTAAAACAGAATATAAGGAAAAAAAGAAAGAGTATGTTCTTCTAGAAGTGTACTTGCACACATACACTTTATATAGATTAGATTATGAATTCTTTGGGGGTTTTTTGTGCTTTTTGTTTTGTTTTTAAATTAATTTTATTGGATTATAGCTGCTTTACAGTGTTGTGTTGGTTTCTACTATACAGCAAAATGAATCAGCTATATGTAAACATATATCCCTCTCTTTTTTGGATTTTCTTCCCATTTAGGTCACCATGGAGCACTAAGTACTATGCTATAGTACTGTGCTATACAGTAGCTTCCCATTAGTTATCTATTTTATATACAGTATCAATAGTGTGTGTCTGTGTGTATATATATATATATCATGTTGTTGTTCACTCTCTAAGTCATGGACTGCAACACGCCAGGCTTCCTTGTCCTTCACTATCTCATGGAGTTTGCTCAAACTCATGTCCATTGAGTCAGTGATACCATCCAACCATCTCATCTTCTGTCACCCCCTTTTCCTTCTGCCCTCAATATTTCCCAGCATCAGGGTCTTATCCAATGAGTCAGCTCTTTGCATCAGGTGGCCAAAGTATTGGAGCTTCAGCATCAGTCCTTCCAGTGAATATTCAGGGTTGATTTCCTTTAGGATTTACTGTCCTTGCTGTCCAAGGGACTCCCAAGAGTTTTCTCCAGCACCACAGTTCAAAAGAATCAATTCTTTGGTGTTCAGTCTTCTTTATGGTCCAATTGTCACATCTGTACATGACTACTGGAAAAAACACAGCTTTGACTATATGGTGTTTTGTTGGCAAAGTGATGTCTCTGCTTCTTATTTGTCAATCTCAATCTCCCATAGCAACTTTAAAGTATATAATATAGTAATGTTAACTATAATCACCATGCTATCTATACATGGGATCCCCAGAATTTATTCATTTCATAATTGGAAGTTGTATCCCTTGACCTGTATCTCCACAACTCCCCCTTAACCCCAGAAACTAGCAACCACCATTCTACTCTGTTTCTGTGAGTTTGACTATTTTATATTCCAAATATAAGTTATATCATACCATATGTTTCTTTCCCTGGCTGACTTTTTTTACTTAGTTCTCAAGTTTCATCTGTGCTATCTATCACAAATGACATGATTTTCTTCTTTCTTATGGTTGGATAATATTCCATTATAGATGAACATTTTGATTGCTGCCATATCTTGGCTGGAAATCCTCTGGAGGAGAGCATGGCAATCCACTCCAGTATTCTTTCCTAGAGAATCCTCACAGACAAAGGAACCTGGCAGGCTATAGTCCATGGGGTCACAAAGAGTTGGACATGACTGAGCAACTAAGCACACACATACATGTATTTTTGCACACTTCTCCCTTATGAAGAAAATAAAAACATATACAGGAAGACACACACACACACACACACACACACACACAAAGGGGAGCAAGGATCTAGAACCAGGAATTTGCTCCAGCATAATCTCTGGCACATGATACATGAATGAGATTAATTTCAGCATTCATTTATAATTCAAAAAACAGAAGACAGAAATATTAACCAAAATGAGAATAGATGAACTAATTGTGGTGTGACTTTACATCAAAATTGTACCCAGTGCTAAAAATCAATGAAGTACTTTATATTAAACTGAGTAAACTCCTAAAGCATAATGTTAGTAAAAACTAAGAGACCTGAATATGTAAAACAGAATTTAAATAAAAATTTTAACCATGCAGAATGGTATTGAATTTTAATATACAAATAACAATGTAGGAAAAACATATTGAAAAAGGACAGAATAGTGATCATCAAGATAAAGATTATGATTTTCTATGGAGGGGAAGGGGGGGATTAATGTGCCAGAGAGATTACACAAGAAGGCTTCAACTGAACTGGTAACACGATTTCCAAATAATAAAACAAACAAACACAGAACTTAGGCAATTATAGCCAAATTAAAATATCAACACTAGGCAGGAAGAACTATGAGTGTTCATTTTATTATCTATGTCATTCCATAAGTTTCAGAGTTCATTAATATAGAAAAGAGATAGCTCAAATATAGAACTGAAAAATATTAAAATGTTCACATTATAATGTTGGTAGAAAAAACAATTAAATTTTAATGATTGTGCTGTGGACTGAATTGTGCTCTGCCCATTCGTACATTGAAACTATAACCCCTCGTGTGATTATATTGGAGATAATACCTATGATTGAGGTTAAAAATGTGGTAATAAGGGTAGAACCTTCATCCAATAGAACTGGTTCCTTTATAAAAGAAGAGGAAGAGACACCAGAATTCATTCTCTCTGTCATGTGAAGACACTGAAAGGGTGTCCTTCTGGAAGTAATAAGAGTTTCTTGTAAGAAACTGAATCCTGCCAAAACCTTGCTTTTGAACTTTCTAGCTTTAGGACTGTTTAAGCCACACTGTCTGTGGTGTATTGTTATGGTATCCCAAGTAGAATAAGACAGACTGTATGGTAATTAATTTTGTTATATATGAATGCATGATGCAGATACACACATACACACACACCTGGATTTGTTTGTGTAAACACATAAAGAAGCTCCAGTACGCTTTTCTGCACATTTATATCTGAAGGCGTATGTGTATGTGCAAAATCAGCAAAATGTTCAGAGCTGTTACCTTAATATAAAAAGGATTACTATGCAGGTGCATGTCTATCAACACATGGCAGGTGTGTATGTGTGTGTGTGTGTACATCCATATACACCCTACTAAATGATATATACGGAGAAGGCAATGGCACCCCACTCCAGTACTCTTGCCTGGAAAATCCCATGGACAGAAGAGCTTGGAAGGCTGCAGTCCATGGGGTCGCTGAGGGTCGGACACGACTGAGAGATTTCACCTTCACTTTTCACTTTCATGCATTGGAGAAGAAAATGGCAACCCACTCCAGTGTTCTTGCCTGGAGAATCCCAGGGACGGGGGATCCTGGTGGGCTGCCATCTATGGGGTCGCACAGAGTCAGACACGACTGAAGCGACTTAGCAGCAGCAGCAGCAAATGATATATATCTCTTACTATAGCTCTACAGCTAGTCTCTGGTGGTTCAGTTGGTAAAGAATCCACCTTCAATGCAGCAGACATGGGTTCAATCCCTGGCTCAGGAAGATACCCTGAAGAAGGGAATGGCAATCCACTCCAGTATTCTTGCCTGGAAAATCCCATGGACAGAGGAGCCAGGTGAGCTACAGTTCATGGGGTTGCAAAAAAGTTGGACACAACTTAGTGATGCAACCACCACCACCATAGTTCTACACATAGACTATAAATGACAAATACATTGATTATATCTAATATGAGAAATTTTGTATAGTAAAATATATTTCATTATATGAGCTTCCCTGGTGGCTCAGTGGTAAATAATCTGCCTGCCAAGGAGGAAATTCAGATTCAATTCCTGGGTCAGGAAGATGCCCTGGAGAAGGAAATGGCAACCCACTCCATTATTCTTGCCTGGGAAATCCCATGGACAGAGGAGCCTGGCAGGCTATAGTCCATGGGATTGCAAAAGAGTAAGAAATGACTTAGCAACTAAAAATCAAACAACAATATTTCTTTATATTATACAGCAAGGAGATCAAATCAGTCAATCCTAAAGGAAATCAGTCCTAAATATTCACTGGAAGGGCTTATACTGAAGCCTGATGTGCTGTAGTCCATGGGGTCACAAAGCTGGACATGAATGAGAGACTGAACAACATTATTATTCCATATTCTCTCCAATGACTTGTATATTTTGCTTATACTAATTAAATAGCAATGGCAAGCAGGAAATTGAACTCACCTAGTTGCTCGAGTCAAAAATATTACTAGATAGTGTGCAACTATGTATTCAGTTATGGATAATTATTCTGCTTTATGGACATTAGTAAGGAGTGAGAATGAGATTTTTTTCTCTCTATGAAAGGGTAGAATATTATTTGTGTGGAAAAATCCTCTGAAAGTTTTTGAATTAAAGGATCAAAGCATTATTTAAGGATTTAGCCAGCAAATTAGAATGTGTATTACTTAAATGCCACTCTCTGATAAGGCAAATATATAATAATCTTTGCTTTATGAGACTGGCTCATTTTGAGTTTGACTTTCAAAATCATATAAGGAGGAAATTTCCCAGAGCTAGACCTTTTATTCCTTAAGTTGACTTTCCTACCTACTTATGGGTACTCTAGAATCTTTGCTAAACATCTCAATTAATAAACTTGAATTCCAAGCAATATATCATACTGAGCTGGTGCAGAAAACGATCCCTATCATAGCCCTGAAAAGGCATAGAAATGCAGAATTATTATATAAATAATCATCAGTAGGATAGGAAAGAAAAATATATCTGGGAAAAAGGGAAAAAAATAATTGAAGTCAGGTTGCTGATTCCAAAGTGCTGATACCTAACTAAGAGTGGGAAAGACTGCATCATATTACAATGATTCTTTAGGTACAGGGTTAAGATTTTTACTTCCCTGCTATTACCAAAACACAGACTGCTGTAGAGGCTGTTGGCTCTGGGTGTTGGGTCCTGAGGTTGAGCTCTCTGTATAAAGCCTTGAGAAGGTCAGCAAGCTGGCCATTGTTTGCAGAAGGAAAGCTGCCAATTGTCCTGAGCCATGATTGGGAAACAGTAATTTATTAGAACTCAAAATCATAGACCTTTACCATACAGACAATGGGATGCAAATACTTATTACCCAGGAGGTGTGAATATTCCAAGACTATAAATTCAACATTAAAACTGTCCATTACAAGTGATATCCATAGAGGCCTCAAGAGGAAAATATGAAACTGACTCATAACTTGCCTTCATAACTAGGGCAGGCAAGATTCCAACAGAAAACAACTCCCACTGAAGAACTCAGAATTTTTAAAATGTAGTATATATAAGTGGGAGAAAATGCCATAAGATTCAGGGGAGACAAACCAGGACAATTCTCATGCCAGGAAACACGTTGGTTAGGATGTGAAAGAGACTGAAACAAGTATCTTTGTAATGCTTAAAGAGATAAAAGAAGAAATAAAATAATTTCAATTAACTTAAACTGATTTTTAAATTAATTTCATATTCATGTTTGTGTCTGTATCAGATATCAAGAAAGTTAAATGTTTTTTAAACCAAACACACAGTCCCAGACAGTAAGATCATTAAAATTCATATATATATGAAAGGCATTAAAGCCTTTTTCACATTACTATCTAACTATTCACAATATACAGTTGGCCCTTGAACAACATGGGCTTGAACTGCACAGGTCCACTTACAGTCTCATTTCTTTCAATAAGCATATTGGAAAATGTTTTGGAGATTTGCAACAATTTGAAAAACTCACAGATAAACCACATGGTCTAGAAATATCAAAAATTTTTAAAAGTTAGGTAAGTCATGAATGCATAAAGTATATGCAGATAAATCTATTATTTCCTACCATAAAATGTATACAAGTCTATTCTTCAGTCAGTCAGTTCAGTCACTCACTCATGTCTAACTCTTTGCGACCCCATGGACTGTAGCATGCCAGGCTCTCCTGTCCATCAACTCCTGGAGTTTACTCAAACTCATGTCCATTGAGTCAGTGATGCCATCCAAATATCTGTTGTCCCCTTCTCCTCCCATCTTCAATCTTTCCCATCAGGGTCTTTTCCAATGAGTTGGTTCTTTGCATCAGGTGGCCAAAATATTGGAGTTTCAGTTTCAGCTTCAGCTTCAGCCCTTCCAATGAATATTCAGGACTGATTTCCTTGAGGACAGATTGGTTGGATCTCCTTGCAATCCAAGGGGACTCTCAAGAGTCTTCTCCAACACCAGAGTTCAAAAGCATCAATTCTTCAGCATTCAGCTTTCTTTATGGTACAACTCTCACATCCATACATGACTACCAGAAAAACCATAGCTTTGACTAGATGGACCTTTTTTGGTAATGTAATGTCTCTGCTTTTTAATATGCTGTCTAGGTTGTTCATAGCTTCTCTTCCAAGGAGCAAATCTATTATTAAAAGTTCAAATATCAAAACTTAGACACACACACACACAAACACTTATGGATCATATATGGCACAATTCACAATCAAGAGAAATGTAAACAAATGTGAAGATGTAGCATTAAGTCATAACTGCATAAAATTAACTGTGGTATACACTGTACTACTTTAATAATTTCATAGATATCTACTGTTGCTTTTGCGGTGAGCTCAAGTGTTGTAAGTATCCAATTAAAAATGCTATGTCATGCTCATCATCTCCACCTGAGCAGTTCCTCTCTACAGTAGATTGTGAATCATAATAAAAGTGATCACATATGGTTCTCCCATAATTTTCATTGTATTTAGTGCAACACTGTAAAACTTGAATAACACCATGGGACCACTGGTTATGCTGGAAGTGCTACCAGAAGCAGAGAAAAATCATAACGTTACAAGGAAGAGTTGAATTGCTTGATATGTACCACAGAGTGAGGTCTGCATCGCAGTTGCCCACCATTTCAACATAAATGCATCTAGCATAAGGACCAATGTAAAAAAGGAAAGAAAAAGAAAAAATAAAGAAAGAAGGAAATCTGAAAAGCAGTCACCGCAGCTATGCCAGGAGGCATGAAAACCTTGCACATTTTGTGAAATACATGTTTATCTTGTCTTGAAAAAGCAGCTTTTACGTAGGTGCAAGATTGCTAAAAGAAATGGACACCTATGATTTGAGAAAAAGCAAAGTCATTGTATGACATCTTAAAGCAAAAGAAAGATAAAGGACGTAAAGCCAGAGAATTTTATGCCAGCAAAGAATGATATAATTTTGCAAACAGGTTTGTTTTTTAAAAAATGTCAAAATAACAGGAGAAGCAATTTCTGTCAATCAAGAGGCAGAAGTCAAGCTCCAAGATGCCATAAAGAATATCATCAAGGGGCTTCCCTTGTCACTCACTGGAAAAGAATCCATCTGCCAGTGCAGGAGACACGGGTTCAATCCCTGATCTGGGAAGATCCCACATGCCATGGGACAACTATGCCCATGCACCACAGCTATTGAGCCTGTGCTCTAGAGCCTGGGAACCACAACTACTGAGCCCACGTGTGGCAACCACTGAAGCCCTAGAGCCTGTGTTCTGCAATAAGAGAAGTCACCACAATGAGAAATCAAGTGCATTGCAACTAGAGAAAAGCCCACACAGTAACGGAGACCCAGCATGACCAAAAATAAATAAGTAAATAAATAAAATTATTAGAAAAAGAATATCATTGAGGAGAAAGGACATTTGCCTGAATAGTTTTTTGATGCAGATTAAAGTGCTCTATTCCGGAGATAAAATGCTACAAAGGACATTTAATAGTAAGAAAGAGAGGTGAGCACCAGGATTTAAGGCAGGAAGGGATAGTCTTTTCCACTGAGCCACAAGGGAAGCCCCTAGATGTTATTCTTTATGGCATCTTGGAGCTTGTCTGCCGCTTCTTGATTGGCAGAAATTGCTTCTCCTGTTATTTTGACATTTTTAAAACAAACCTCTTTCCAAAATTATATCATTCTTTGCTGGCATAAAATTCTCTGGCTTTACATCCTTTATCTTTCTTTTGCTTTAAGATGTCATACAATGACTTTGCTTTTTCTCAAATCATAGGTGTCCATTTCTTTTAGCAACCTTGCACCCACATAAAAGCTGCCTTTTCAAGACAAGATAAACACATATTTCACAAAATGTGCAATACACAAACAATTCTATTATTTGTGCAATAATGCAGTCAAGTTACTGATCAAGACTTACCTGATATATAAACTTGCTAACCCCTGAGGCTTGAAGGAAAAAGATAAACTCCAGGTGCCAGTCTTTTGGTTATACAAGAAGGCCTGGACAAGAACCCTTTTTCTGAATTGATTTCATCATTGCTTTCTCCTCAAAGTCAGGAAGTACCTTGCCAGTTAAGGGACTGCATTTTAAAGTTATTTGGATACTTGACAATGCCCCTGGTCACCCAGGACCCCATAAGTTCAACAACAAAGGTGTTCACGTGGTCTACTTGCCCCAAACACAATGTCATTAATTCATCTGCTAAATCAAGGGGTCATAAGGGGTCATCAAGGGGTCATAAGGACCCTTAAGGCTCTGCGTACCTAGTACTCTATGGAAAGGGTTGCTAATACTGTGGAAGAGTATCCTAACAGAGAGAACATCATGAAAGTGTGGAAAGACTGCACCACTGAAGATGCCATTGTTGTTCCAGAAAAAGCCATGTGGAAGCCATCAAACTTTAAGCAATAAATTCCTGCTGGAGAAAACTATTCAGATATTGTGCATGACTTCACAAGATTTACAAAAGAGTCAGTCAAGGAAACCACTGGAAGATCTTGTGGCCATGGCAAACATGGTGTGGGTTAAAGGGTTTCAAGATATGAATCTTGGAGAAATTCAAGAGATAATAGACAATGCACTATAGGAATTAACAGAAGACAACTTGATGGAGATGAATGTTTCCAAACCAAGGCCAGATAATAAGGAAGCTGAAGAGAAAGCAGTGCCAGAAAACAGATCAACATCAATCTGGCAAAAGAGTTCTGATTATTCTAGTTTTTTTTTTTTTTTTACTTTTTTTTTTAATGACTTGGACCTTTCTATGATATGGTCCCTGAAATTAAACAGTGGAAGAAGGGTTGGTACTGTATAGAAACTTTTTTTTGAGAAATTAAAACATAAAAAAGTCAAGCAGAAACTGTGATGTATTTTCATAAAGTTACAGTGAGTGAACCTGCGTCTCCTGCCTTCCCTTCCACCTGTGCCACCCCTGAGACAGCAAGTCCAACTTTTCCTCTTTCTCCTCCTCAGCCTACTCAACATGAAAATGACAAGGTTGAAGACCTTTCTGATGATCCACTTCCATTGAATGAACCATAAATAATCATCATGCTGTACAGTTAATAAAATTTTCTATTGTGTATGTATGCAAGTGTCTTCATGTGAATATCTAATAACTGTATGGTAAGAATTGTATGAGACATTTTTGTGTTATCATCATTGCTTAAGGATTCACTGTGTAGAACATTATGTGTAAGAACTGTACTGAAATGAATAGTCTATCCTTACACAGGTATAAAGTGAATGACTTTTAATATAATTAATAGTGTGTTGCTTGCTTACCATTTTATAACTTTGCTTTCAAAGAATTACATTACCATACAGTATGTCTCTCTCTCTTATAACTGGCCAAACTGTATCAGCCTATCAACAGATATGTGGATTTTTTTTTTAAATGCAACACTGTTGACAAGACTGTATTACAAATATGACTGTAATGTGGTATGCCATAAAAACTTTATAAAAATTCATTCATTAGAGTATAAGTTACCATGTCAACTATACTGCTGCTGCTGCTGCTAAGTCGCTTCAGTCATGTCCGACTCTGTGCGACCCCATAGACGGCAGCCCACCAGGCTCCCCCATCCCTGAGATTCTCCAGGCAAGAACACTGGAGTGGGTTGCCATTTCCTTCTCCAATGCATGAAAGTGAAAAGTGAAAGTGAAGTCGCTCAGTCGTGTCCGACTCTTAGCGACTCCATGGACTGCGGCCCACCAGGCCCCTCTGTCCATGGGATTTTCCAGGCAAGAGCACTGGAGTGGGGTGCCATTGCCTTCTCCGGTCAACACTGTAAGTTTACCTTGTCTGCTCCCAAGATGAATCATCTGTTAATGTGTATCTCAATATTTTCTTATATGATACAAAATACAGTAGATATTGTACATATTTCTAACCATAAATCTACCATATTGCTGCTTCTCCATTATCAATGCATGAATCATTATATATGTGAATAAATACAAATTTATTTTTCATATTATCTTTTCATTTTGATGTCTGTGGTTAGGAATATGCACAACATCTACAGTATTTTGTATCATATAAGAAAATATTGAGATATACATTAACAGATGATTCATCTTGGGAGCAGACAAGGTAAACTTACAGTATTGATAAATGTAGTACACAACTATAAATACATTTTATGTTCCTTATGATTTTTTAAGTAACATTTTCTTTTCTCTAGCTTACTTTATTGTAAGAATATAGTATATAATACAGATAACATGCAAACCATGTGTTAACTATTTATCTTATCAGTAAGGCTTCTAGTCAACAGTAGGCTATTATTGTTAAATTTTAGGGGAGTCAAAAGTTGTACAAAGGGTTTTGACTGCACAGGAGACTGGTGCCCCAACCCCAAAGGTGTCCAAGGATCAATTGTATGTACAAATATGTGTATGCATGAGTAAATGTCTGTATAGTGTGTAATTATATATATATATATATATATATATATATATATCGATGTCTATCTATCTATCTGAGAGAGCTGTATTGAGGGGAGAGAGTGTGAGACATAGAGAAAGAAAAAGACAAAAAGGAGATGTAGATGAGACAAGAAAGACAGGAGGAGAAATAGGAAGGAAGAAATATGTGGGAAAGAGAAAGGAGGGAAAGAAAGTAAAATATTCAATTTTATCTAATTTTAAAAGTGCAAAATAGATTATAACTGTTAATTATGAAAGCGTGCAAGAATATTCAGCTATTCTACTCATATGGAAAATAAGGACAAATTACTTTTAAATTGGATAATAGACTGTATTTGGTATAAATTAATAGAACTTTGTGGGCTTCTCTGGTGTCTCAGATGGTAAAGAATCTGCCTATAATGCAGGAGACCCAGGTTTGATCACTGGGTTGGGAAGATCCTCTGGAGAAGGGAATGACCACCCATTCCAGTATTCTTGCCTGGAGAATTCCATGGACAAAGATTAAAAGAAGCTTGCATCTTGGAAGAAAAGCTGTGACAAATCTCAACAGTATATTAAAAAGCAAAGACATCATTTTCCAACAGAAGTCCACATACTCAAAGCTATGGTTTTTCCAGTAGTCAAGTACGGATGTTAAAAGTTGGAACATAAAGAAGGCTGAGCACCATAGAATTGATGCTTTTGAACTGTGGTATTGGAGCAGACTCTTGAGAGTCCCTTGGACTGCAAGGAGATCCAACCAGTCCATCCTAAAGAAAATCAGTTCTGAATATTCATTGGAAGGACTGATGCTGTAGCTGAAGCTCCGATACTGTGGCCACCTGATAAGAAGAGCCAACTCATTAGAAAAGACCCTGATGCTGGGAAAGATTGAAGGCAGGAGGAGAAGGGGACAACAGAGAATGAGATGGTTGGATGGCATCAGCAACTCAAGGGACATGACTTTGAGTAAGCTGTGGCAATAGTGAGGGACAGGGAAGCCTGATATGCTGCATTACATGTATTTGCAAAAGCTGGACATGACTGAGCAACAGAACAACAAATAGAACTTTGTAAATGAGAGATGTGTGGATTCACCAGCAGTTGTCATTCAGTAGGTCATCTTTCTTCTTTTTTCCACCCATGATTATGGACTTAATATAAACTTTTCATATGGACCTCTATTAGTAATGTAACAACTCTTTCCTTGTCTCTTTTAGACTTTCTGCTGAGTTCTTGAACCTCGCTAGACATAATCAGGTAGGTCTCCAAGCAATATAGAAAAATTACAATGGGGTGCAAGTCACAATATTTGCTGAAAAGGTATCCATGTTACTTTTTTAAATTAATTTATTTTAATTGTAGGATAATTACTTTACAATATTGTGGTGGTTTTTACCATACATCAACATGAATCAAAAGCATCTTTGAAAAAGTCTTTGAGGTGATCACTCTTTTTCCCTAAACACAACAGTTAATATTGCTTCATCAAAGAAGCAAAATTTTTAACTTGGATGGAAGGATATATTTTAGAAGAGGAAGGTGAACTTATCATAAAAGTTTGTAATTTAAAGCAGTTTAAAAATGAGAATGATAATATTTTGGTATATTTCAAAATTAAAAGATAAACACCCTACTGTTAAGAAAGTATGCCACTAGTGCTGGCATGCAAAGATGACAATTTGTATAATGATTCACTTCTTAAATGTGTCATGTTTATGAAATAATAGATTGATAGAGATATCTAGTAATTATAAAATCTATAATTAGAAATAAAGTTTCAGTAAGCAATCTGATTAATAAAATATTTTGCTACCTTTATTACAATTTTAAGTATCTCCTATCTTTTTGTTAGAAATAGGGGTTATGGAACTTCTAGGATAGTGCTACCTATAAAATCAAGTACCATAATTCTTCCTTTTCCATACATTTTTATTCCTAACACTAGAAAGAGAAATTTTAAAAGCAATATTTTCCATCATCCCCTGTCAGTCATGTATCAAACTGTGAGCTTTTCATGCTCATGAATTAAAGAACAATGATTGGTACAAAGGAATACAGTAATCAATGACAACTTTAATCAAAATCTAAATTCTATCTTTCATTTTAAAGTAGTATCTATTGTTTAAAGTGAAAGAGTGTTTCATACAAGGGAACAACTAGATGTGAAATAAATAATGGAATATGTATGATGAAGAAGAAGGAAACATGAAGGTACCTTCTCTGTTCCCCTGGTCCAGGACATGGGGAGGGAAGCAGCTATCTCAGTAGAGAAAACATAGCCTGCCAATGAGTAAGTATTAAATGACTCTTCCTGACCTGATCTTAATCAGAGGCAAGGTAGTATTTAATATAATTTTTCTATATGTCCCTATTCTTTCTAAGAAAGCAAAGGAAGAATGGATAGAAGGTAGTAGCTCTGCCCAAAAAAATCATTACTTTGAACTACATTCTCAAAATGGAAGACTGAACAAAAAATACAGACACATACACAAACAAACATAATATGTTGCACAACTCCGACATTGAGTAAAGAGTAATATTCTTGACATTTCACCGCCAACTTTGGCAGAAGAGCTTTGCCCACTATATGTCAAACAGTATGATATATATCACAACTCCATATCCTAGGAGAAGAAGAAATGGGGAAAGTTTATGAAAACAAGACAATAGAATTCAAGCTAGAATCTTCTGTGGTGACAGTGCCATTTTACAAGTACAGAAACTGGGACCTAAAAGTGAAATGACCTGCCCAAGGAAAGTAGAAAAGGCTACATCAGATTATAAGTTTTTGTCCAGCCCAACTGTGTATTCAACCAGGTTATTGTTTTACAGTTTAACATTCAGGAAAGTGGCAGTCAATGGAAGTTGCTTTCCAAATTAAAAAGATTAACAAAGGGCAAGGGAAACCCTTCCAAACTTTAGAGCCCACAAACCTCATGTAGTAACATAGTTTCATCTCCTCTAAATTCCTGACAGTTTCTAATCAATGGTTTCTGTTTGGAAACACTGAGGTAAATGTATTATCTTAATGTCATATATATTATATAACACCTTACTAAAAAGCCTGATATATTTTTAAAAGATATATACCATTATTTTGGATAACCCCAATAAAGTAGTAGAAGGCCAAGATAATACAGAAATATTAGCAGTAGGATAAACCATATAAAAATAAAAAGCAGTTGGGAGAGGGAAAAGGGGAAGGGAAAGTTAGAGGAAGGGGATTAAGAGGTAGAAGCAATCATAAAAAAATAAATAAGCTATAAGAATATATTGTACAATACAAAGAATATAGCCAATATTTTATAATAACTATAAATGGAGTATAAAATTTAAAAATTATGAATCACCATGTTGTACACCTGTAACATATAATATTGCACATAAATTATATCTTAATCTTTAAAAAGTAAAAATAAAGGAGAAAGAAAGGCAGTCCTTTGAGATAAAGAAAAGTAACTCTGATTACAGTATTTCAAAATTTCTCTGCTCTTTCCTCTGATACTTCTTTATCTATCACAGTACTTGGTAGGCAGGGAAAGAAGAGGTGGTATCTGATTTCTGTCACCCAGTAATTAAGTAATTAAAAAACCATTCAACTAATAGATTGAAAATTTATTATATGTCATCCCTGCAGATTCGTTGGTTAGTTCTGTTTTACTAAGGACGTGCAGAAAGACTAGCAAACAAGAACTCAAGGTGACCAGTTAATCACTTTATTCATCGACTCAGACACTGCTGAAATTTTTTATTGCCATGTGCAAAACATGGTGCTAGACGGGGGAGCCTGGTGGGCTGCCATCTATGGGGTCGCACAGAGTCGGACACGACTGAAGCGACTTAGCAGCAGCAGCAGCAGGCATGGTAAAGGATCACTGTTGGTGGTTTTAAGTGGAAAGCACTGACAACTTAAGCAGGGGCATGACTTGTCAGAACTGTGTTTAGGATCATTCTGTCTGCTCTGTGGGGGGTGGATGGCCATGTGGGTGGTGAAGAGAGAAAGGATAGAGGAAAACCGGTTCAGAGGCAGTCACAGTAGTATGAATATGAGATACTCCTGACTTGCGTTGGAAGGGAGTTTCTAAACAAAGCACTATTGATATTTTGGGCAGATCATCCCCCTCCCCAGGCCCCATGGGAGGTTGTACTATCTATTTCAGGATGTTTAGCAGCAACCCTGGCCTCTACTAGAGGCCACTAGAGGACAATAAATCCTCCCCCAGTTGTGACAATGAAAAATGTCTCCAGTGACTGGCAAATGTCCCCCAGAGGGGACAAAGTTTCTCCAAGTGACAGCCACTAAATGAGAATGATGACAGTGGGATGGGGGAAGTGAAAGCTTCCTGCATGCGTTTTGGGTGACAGAATTGATAGGAATTTGGTAATTTACTATATATAGGGGAAGTGGAAACAGAGGAATTCAATTTAGGATGACTTATGTTTTTATCCTTGTCAACTGGGTAGATGGATATTTCATTTAATAAGAGGAGAATAGAATGGGGGCCCATTATAGAAAGAATGCTAGACTATGGATAGCACTTGCTGGGTTATACTGAAATTACATATCTGTACTGGTGGCTCAGACTGTAAGGAATCTGACTGCCAATGCAGGATACCTGGGTTTGATCCCTGGGTTGGGAAGATCCCCTGGAGAAGAGAATAGCTACCCACTCCAGTATTCTGGCCTGGAGAATTCCATGGACAGAGGAGCCTGGTGGGCTATACAGTCCATGGGGTCGCAAAGAGTTGGACACAACTGAGCGACTAACATACACACACACCTCAATAGACTCTGAGGTTCCTGAGAGCAGGGCCCAATTTTAAATTCATCTTTCTATGTCTGAAACTGTACCAAAAAGTATCAGCATGTCTGACCAACAGATGAAAAAATATTGGAGCATTCAAGGAAAATTCTTAGATTTCTGCCTTGCAACACTGGGTGGGTATTGGTTACATTTCCAGAGATGGAAAGAACTGGCAGTAAACCATGTTTGGGATTATGGAGATAATGAGTTTAGTATTATACATATTGATGTGGAGGTTCCTGTTTTACATATATTGGAGATATTCAATAAGCAAATAGATACATGTATCTGGAGCTTAGAAGAAATATTTATGCTAGGAATATAGACAGGAGAATTATCAATAATTAAATAACAAAGTCATCTGAGTAAATCAGATAACCCTAAGAAAGGGTACAGAGTGAGAAGAGGGTAAAGAAAATAATCACAGGGAATACACAACTTTAATGTATGCACAGATCATGTCCTCAGAAGGAGACCAAGAAGAGACAGAGAATAAATGCATGGGTACATGTCCATACACACACACAATATTAAAACACTGTAGGATGATAGATATTTTCATGATAAGTATTTAAGCACACATTATTTTGCCAAGAAGGCTACTTATACACATTAGCACATAAAATCTTTCTTGACAACCTTAAGAGGTAGATAGATACTATTATCATCTCCATTTAATAGATAAATAAAATGAAGTGCAAAGAGGTTAATTAACTTGCCCAAAGTTAGATACTAATAAGTGGCAGAGCCTGGATTCAAACTGTATGGCTAAAGAGCTTATTCTTCTAACCATTATGCTCTGGAGAATTTAAGGACATGAGTGTCTCAAGGAGGAAGAAATGACAGGTTTCAGCATACAGGTCTTCAGCATCTTTCATAAAATTTATTCTGAAATATTTTATTTTTCTTTATGCTATTATAAACAGAGCTGTATTTTTTATTTCATTTGATAGTTGTTCATTGCCAATATGTTGAAATAAAAGGGATTTCTGCATATTGACCTGTTGTGTTACACCATTGCAGAATTTTCTTATTTACTTCTAGCATCTTGTAGTTATCTTAAGGTTTTCTGTATTGATAATTACGTTTTTTGTTTTTCAAATAAAACAAGTGTCCTTTTATTCAAATATTTATGCTTTCTATTTATTTTTCTTGCCTTAGTACAGAGGTGAGCAAACAACAGCCCATTGGCCAAACACGGGCCACTTCTTGTTTGTGTAAATTAAATTTTATTTATACATAGTCATGCCTAGCCACATAAATATTGTCTATGGCTGCTTTCATGCTATAGCAGAAGAGTTGAGCAGTTTCACAGAGGCTATGTGGTACACAAAATGTAGGACATTTAATAGATTGCCCTTTACTTGAAATGTTTTTCACTCATTGCACTGGTTTGAATTCCTATATGATGATGAGTAGAGCTGGTTATGTAGGGCTGACAATCCTTGTCTTTTCCTATTAGTAGGGGTTTGAGGTTGAGGAACTTCCCTTCTATTTCTTGTTTAATGAATAGCTGTTCAGTTTTTATTTATTTATTTATTTATTTATTTTGGACAGCATGTTCCCAAATGGACTATTTATTTTATGCACATCTATATATTAAATCACTTTTGAGGTTTTTTCATCTTTTCTTCTATTAAAATATGTTAAAATTTATTTTTGCATATTAAACCTATCTTGATTTCATGGGATAAACCTCAATGGGTCTTGAGTGATGATCACTTTTTAATGTGTTTCTGGCTTTAATTTGCTAATACTTTAGCAAGGATTTCTGCATTTATGGGTTTCCCTGGTGGCTCTGCTGTGAAAGAATCCATCTGCAATGTGGGAGACCTGGGTTCAATGTCTGGGTTGGGAAGATCCCCTGGAGGAGGAAAAGGCTAACCACTCCAGTATCCTGGCCTGGGGAATTCCATGGACTGTATGGGGTCATAAAGAGTCAGACATGAGGAGCAACTTTCACTTCACTTCTCTTCACTTTGCATTTATGTTAATGAGGGGGTTTTAAATTTTATTTTACTTGTCATTTCTTCTGCCTTTGGTGTAAGGATAATCTTGACCTGATACATTTACTTGCAGAATAATTTTTCCTTCTCTAATTTCTGAAAGATTTGGTATAGGATAAGTATGAAGCCCTGTGGACCTGGAATTTTCCTTGTTGACATTCTTGAAATAATGTCTTCTTTGGAGAAGTGTGTATTTAGACCTTCTTCCTCTTTTTTGACTGGGAATTTTTTTGTTACTGAGTTCATCAAGAACACCAGCAGACATCATTATAAATTTTGTTTTGACAGTCATCTCTATTCTTGTATTGACTCTATAGAGTGGATTTCAATTTCAAGTATTATATTTTTCAGTTCTCATTGAAATCTTCTTCATTCTAAAGTTTTGTTTTTCCCCTCTGTCTTTCCAGAGAATGTCTCTATTCATTTTAGGTATATTTTCCTTGACCTTATAGTGCATAATTATGATAGCTGCTGCACAGTCTTTTTTTCAAGGTTTTTTTTTTTTTTCTTAATTTCCTTTTTCTAGCTTTAGAGAGAGGTAATTGACATATAGCATTGTGTAAGCTTAATGTATACAATGTCTTCATTTGATACACTTATACATTACAAAGTGATTATTACCATCAGTTCAGTTCAGTCGCTCAGTCGTGTCTGACTCTTTGCGACCCCATGAATCGTAGCACGCAGGGCCTCCCTGTCCATCACCAACTCCCAGAGTTCACCCAGACTCACATCCATCGAGTCAGTGAAGCGATCCAGCCATCTCATCCTCTGTCGTCCCCTTCTCCTCCTGCCCCCAATCCCTCCCAGCATCAGTCTTTTCCAATGAGTCAACTCTTCACATGAGGTTGCCAAAGTACTGGAGTTTCAGCTTTAGTATCATTCCTTCATAGAGTAGTTTTTAGTTACATCTTGAACATTGTGAGAATTCTATTATGTAGAATCAGTTTTCCATTATGACCTGGAATATGATGTTTTAATTTTAGCTGGCAATAAACCCTGTTAACTTCAAACTACAAGTTCTGTCTCGTTTTCATTAAGTATTTGTTCATATCATATAGTCTTTCTCGAAAACTTTGCTGTGCTAGTTTAAGTCTGTCCCATACATTTGTCTCTCAGGGATTAGCCTGAGCATTGTGTGGTATTTTATAGTTTATTTAGATTCTCTAAGCTTTTATTATACTAGTGTAAATCTCTCTTCTCATACATTTAAAGGGATTATCTTGAGATTTGTGCAGATTCATACACAGAATGAAACAATACCTACTTTGTCTCCTCAAGGATGCTTCTGTCATTTTCAGCCCCAAAAGATTCCCTTCTCGTTTCCCCTTAGCCAGAAAGTTCAAGTTTCTAATGGTGTTTTAGCCACCTGACCCATCACTGGTATTGTTTTGCTTCACAATTGGGCTCTGCCCTCAGGGCAAAGCCATGAGGGAATAAAACAAGTGATAAACTAAGTCTTATAGTCATATCTCCAACTTTTGACTCTCCTCCAAAATTTATCCGCTTTTGTTTACTTTTCAAAGCTCTCAGTAAGATTTTTTGTTGCCTTTTGACCAGAGTATTCATGCATGAGAAAGCAGATATATTGGTCTCCTGAAATCTTGGATATATAACTGCCTTCTATGTTATCTTTAAAATAAACTTTAATTTTTAGAATTTTTTTATGTTATTTTTAAACTTTACATAATTGTATTAGTTTTTTTTTAATATAAAGAAAAATCGAGAAGCTAATAAAGAGAGGTATGATAAACACCACATTGATTTCCACCTCTTAAGAGCTTATATTAGTATATTTGTTACCATTAATTAACTGATATTGATACTATATTATTAATTGAAGTTGATGCTTAATGCAGATTTTCTTAGCTATTGTTTAATGTATTTTTTTCCTATTTAGAGTCTCATCTGGATACCACATTGCATTTAATCATTTTAGTTATTTTGTCCCTTTTTGTACTGTATTCTATGGAAATCAGAATATTCAGCCTGTACTTAAGGATAGGGAGTTATATTCTTCCTCCTTAAGGGAAGAGTAGCTGTATAAATCATTTGGAACTCTTCCAAATAGGAGATTGTCTCTTCTCTTTTGTTAGTTTATTTAATCATTTATTTACCTCAGTATGGACTCATGGATATTTTTATTATGCCTTGGGTTAAAATCCACTATTATCTTATTTTCTTCCTCAAAGCATTTCAGCTTTGGTCCATTGACAGCTCTTTTAATTGATTGCACTTCCAATTTGACATATTCCCATCATGTGGGGATTTTATTTTTTGGCAACAGGGAAGGGTGTTATCATATTTTCCAATACTACATGATGCTCTGGATTCATCTTTTTATTTCCTGCCACTCTCCAAGGTGATGGACAGGGAAGCCTGGCATGCTGTAGTACATGGGGTCACAAAGAGTTGGACATGACTGAGCAACTGAACTGAACTCCAAGAATCATCCATTTCTACAAGGATATTTGGGTCATTTTATTGGAAAAATGGTATTAAAAATGAAGACATGGGTTCTAAATGTGCTGCTATGGGTGTGTATGTGTGTCATTTCTTCTAAGCTCTCTCAGATAACACAGCAAAGAAATATATGTGTGTACCCTAAGCCATATATAGACACATTTCCATAAATATGTCTACATGTACTTAACTATAGCTACATAAAGAACAATTTCTTACTGATACCTGCAACTCTAATCCATTATCCCACAGATCACTCAAAATTCTTGTCCTTGAATAATTGTACTGTTCTACTAGAGCAGTGAGAAAGCTGGCACCAACCATTCACATAGAAAATTAAACCATGTCTAAACACTAAGAGAAAGTATAATATTTCATCACATAAAGAATACCCATAAATAGATGTAAATTACTAAGTGAACCAAATAGAAATTCTGAAGTTAAATAATGTAATAACTAGAATGATAAATTCACTAGCAGCATTCAACATCAGGTTTGAGGTGAAAAAGAATAAGTGAACATGAGGATGAACCAACTGAGATTTTCCTGCTTGATAAATAGAAAAAAAATATGAAGAAACATCATCAGAACCTCAGAACTTGTGTAGAAACATCTAGTAGACCAACATATGCATAAAAACAAGTCTAACATAAGAAGTGAATAAGAACCTGGACTGGCAACTCGTTTCATACATGATATTTTACATGTTTCAATGCCATTCTCCCAAATCTTCCCACCCTCTCCCTCTCCCACAGAGTCCATAAGACTGTTCTATACATCAGTGTCTCTTTTGCTGTCTCGTACACAGGGTTATTGTTACCATCTTTCTAAATTCCATATATATGCATTAGTATACTGTATTGGTTGATTCATTTTGATATTTGGCAAAACTAATACAATTATGTAAAGTTTAAAAATAAAATTAAATTAAAAAAAAAAAGTGAATAAGAAAAGAATATAAAGGATATTTGGAGAAATAATACATATAACTTTCCAAATTTGATGAAAAACTACATAAATCTACACAACCACAAGTGCAGAAAAATCTAAGTAGGATAAGCTGAAAGAGACCCACACCAAGGTATACACTGAAAGCCAAAGAAAAAGTATGAATTTCTTTTGTGTGTGGGTTTTTTTTTTTAATTTTAGTTAATTTATTTTAATTGGAGGCTAATTACTTTACAATATTGTAGTGGTTTCTGTCATATATTGACATGAATCTGCCATAGGTGAACATGTGTTTACCATTCTGAAACCCCCTCCCACTTCCCTCCCCATCCCATCCTTCTGGGTCATCCCAGTGCACCAGCCCTGAGCACCCTGTCTCATGCATTGAACCTGGACTGGTGATCTGTTTCACATATGATAATATACATGTTTCAATGCTATTCTCTCAAATCATCCCACCCTCACTTTCTCCTACAGAGTCCAAAAGACTATTCTACACATCTGTGTCTCTTTTGCTGTCTCGCATATAGGGTTATCATTACCATCTTTCTAAATTCCATATATATGCAAAGTATGAATTTCTAAAGTAACAATAAAGCAGCAGCTCATTGCATGAAAGATAGTCTCCATAAGATTTCTCATCAAAAATCATAAGAGGCAGAGGGAAGTAGGATGGTATATTCAATGCGTTGAAAGAAAAAAGTATAATCTAAGAATCTATATCCAGAAAAACTATCCTTCATAAAATGTAGGAGCAATTAAAACATCTCCACAGAAACAAATATTGAAAGAATATGTCACTAGAAGACATGCTATAGAAGAAATATTAGAGTTTTTCACCATGAAATAAATGAATATTAGGTAAAAATCTGAATACAAAGAAATAAAGAGCATTAATAAAAGTAACTACATAGGTAATTATAAGACAGTATAAATTATATTTATATAAATATAAATTAACTCTTTACTTTTCAACCCTGATTATAAGAACAATTTCATAAATCAGTAGTTTTAATACAATATTGATGTTTGGCTTCACCAACTCGATGGACATGAGTTTGAGCAAGTTCCGGGAGTTGGTAATAGACAGGGAAGCCTGGCCTGCTGCAGTCTATGGGATCGCAAAAAGTTGGACACAACTGAGTGACTGAACTGAACTGGCTGAACTAATGCTTATAGAACATAAAGATGTAGCTTATGTAATAATAATAGCACAAAGGAGGAAAAGAGACTGGAACTATAGCATATAAAAGTTTTTGTATGCTATTGAATTTAGTTGGCTATTAAACTAAACTAGATCTTTGTAAATGAAGATATTAACAGTAATACCATTAGCTGACACTAAGAAAAAAACTAAAAAACAGTAGTCCCCTCTTATCTCCAGGGGATATAATCCAACACCTCCAGTGGATGACTGAAACCATTATGGATAGTATCAACCCCTATCTATATTGTATTTTTCCAATGCATACATACCTATGATAAAATTTAAAAATTAGGCACAGTAAGATGAACAATAATAATAGAATAATTATAACAATATATTATAACAAAAGTTATGTGAATATGATTTCTTTCTCTCCCTTAAAATATCTTACTGTACAAATTTAATGCCTTTTCCACTAAGCACTTATCACACATTGGCTGTATCATTTGCAGTTTGAGGTGAAGCAGAGAAACTAGCAAGAATTTCTTTTTCCTTTTTCACAATTTCATGGATGGATTTATTCTTACTGTAGATTATTGGCAAATTCAGCATACATTTTTTTTTCTTTCCCAATGAAGTTGATAATTTTAATTTTTACACTTAAAGGAAGCACTTGTATGGCATCTTTTTTGGCATAGCCAAATTGCCATCATCACTACTCTTGTACTTTGTGGCCATTGTTAAGTAAAATAAGGGTTACTTGGATAAAAGCATCACAGTATTGTGACAGTTGATCTGATGAGACAACTACTAATTTACTAATGGGTGAGATGTAATGGACAAAGGGATGATTCACATCCCAGGTGGGTCAGAGTGAGATGGCATGAGATTTCACCACAATACTCAGAATAACACATAATTTAAATTTTATGAATTGTTTATTTCTGGAATTTTCCACTTCATATATTTGAGGAGTAGTTGTCTATGGGTAACTGAAACTGTGGAAAGTGAAACTATGGATAAAATGGGACTAGTAGATATATATAGAAAAAAAACCAACACAGTAATTAAAACCATCTACTAGAAACTTATTAGCACAAAGGGAGGAAGTAGTGGAGGAATAATAGAAAGATAAAAATAAAACACAGAAAATACATTGCAAATTTACTAACATAAATCATATGTCACCAGTAGTTACACTATATGTTAATGGATTAAACACTCCAATTTAAAGACAAGTGTTCCTCAAATTAAAATAAATAAATTAACCCTGTATGTGAGACAGCAAAAGAGACACAGATGTATAGAACAGTCTTTTGGACTCTGTGGGAGAGGGAGAGGGTGGGATGATTTGGGAGAATGGCATTGAAACATGTATAATATCATATAAGAAATGAATCACCAGTCCAGGTTCAATGCAGAATACAGGATGCTTGGGGCTGGTGCACTGGGATGACCCAGAGGGACGGTATGGGGAGGGAGGTGGGAGCGGGTTTCAAGATGGGGAACACATGTTCATGTTGATGTATGGCAAAACCATACAATATTGTAATTAGCCTCCAATTAAAATAAATAAATTTAAATAAAAAAACTTAAAAAATAAATAAATTAATTAATTAAAAAATAAAATATCAGGTAGTTATTAAACAATTATATTAGGTGATAATTCTCCACTTTTCCTATAGTGAATAAGCCACTAAGTTCTTTTATACAAAAAAAAAGAAAATAAAACAAAGACAAATGTTGCCAGATGGATAACAAAAAATAACTTTATCCAACTATAAGTTTTCTATAAAAGATACACTCTAGACTCAAAGAAAAAAATTAACTGAAACATGAACATGTTATACCATGCAAACAGTATCTAAAAGACACTTGGTATAGCTATAATAATATGAAACACTCGGATACCACCTAACCTGCACTCCACCCCTAGCCTGCTAGCACAGGCAGGTGAGCTTGGACACAGAAGCAAGTCATCACAGCACTATCATGCTGTCTTGCTGAAGCAGGAGTGCTCTGGTGGTTGCAATGCCTGCCCACTTCCTAGCTGGGGTAAACAGCCATTCTTCTGCTCTTTATTTAAATTCTGCAAGTGCAGGAGACTGCAACACTCCCCCCAGCCCTGGCTGGGGCTGGTGGGTGTGAGCCATCACCACATTATCCGTCTCCTAGTCTAAAGCTGACTTAATACTCCCCTGCCCTTTGGCTAGGGTTGGCAAGCACAAGCAGTAGTAGCATCCTCCTACTCCTGGCCTAAAGCTGATGCACACATATAGCCAAGGCACCCTCCTGCTGCATGGCTAAAGCCTGCAGGTGTGCACAGTCAAGTCATTTTCCAGCTGCCTTTCTGAATCAAGAATGCAAGCTCCACCCCCTATTCTTACCAGCTGCCTAGCTAAAGCCAGGGAGAAAAAGCAATCCACAAAAGATACCTCTTGATCTCCTGACCCTGGTAGCCAAAAGGGTAGTGTTCCTGGGCTCCAAAGGACTGTAAAAATTGGATAGATAGCTCTCATCAGATCACCACCCCCAGGGTACTGCACAGACAGCAGACTGAAACACAACGGCAGTCTTTCTGTGAAAAAGTCCTCTTATTGTGGAGCTCGACCCTGAGAAACAAACTTCAGGTTTCCCACACATCTAGAGGCTAAGAAGACACCCCCATGGAGCATAAATAGGAAGACATCATCCCTGTGCACCCCACCGGCCTTACTCCAGCTCAACAAGGCTCCCCAGAAAGGAGCTTACACACTCATCCAGCAGCCTCAAGTTTTGCAACTGTCACCCAGTGGACACCTCTAGATCTCATGGTCGAAGCCATCAAGAATTACATCCCCATGGAACTGTAGATACAAGCATCCTTAAATATCCACTGTCTAAGGGTCTGGCTGTTGGACACGACTGAGCAACTTCACTTTCACTTTTCACTCTCCTGCATTGGAGAAGGAAATGGCAACCCACTCCCGTGTTCTTGCCTGGAGAATCCCAGGGACAGGGGAGCCTGGTGGGCTGCCGTCTATGGGGTTGCACAGAGTCGGACACGACTGAAGCAACTTAGCAGCAGCAGCAGCAGCAAGGGTCTCCTCCCCTTGGAACACTGACAGGTCTCTGCATACAAAACAGGAACATATCAAGAATAAATTAGGTAGCATACATAACCACAAATATTTAAAAGATAAACAAGAGCTCTGGAAGGGTTGAACAAGGAGGAATGTCACCTAAATAGTCACTCCATCAAGTGTGAGGTACCAGTTTTGCCTAATACATAGAAATAAACACAGAGAGCCAAGAAAAATGAGCAAACAGAGAAATATGTTCCAAATGAAAGAACAACACAAAACCTGAGAAAAAAATGACCTTAATGTTATAAAGATTAAAAAATCAACCTGGAAAAAAAAATTGAATTGTCATAAAAATGTTTACCTAACTTAGGAGAATAATGGATGAATACAGTGCAAATTACAACAAAGACTTAGAAACTATAAGAAAGAACCAGTCAGAGTTGAAGAATAAAATAACAGAAATGAAAAATATACTATAGTGAATCAACAGCAGATTAGTTGATGCAAAGGAATGAATTAGCAACCAGGAAGACCAGGGTAATAGAAATCACCCAATCAGAATAGCAAAAAGAAGAAAACTATTTTTTAAAAGAGGATAGTTTAAGGTACCTCTAGGCAACACTGAGCATACTAACATTCACATTATAAGGGTCTCAGAAGGAGAACAAAGAAAGAAAGGGGAAGAAATTTTATTTAAATAAACAATGGCTGAAAACTTCTCTAACCTGTGGAAGGATACAGACATCAGGTCCAGGAAGCACAGAGTGGCCCAAACAAGATGAACCCAAAGAGAACCACATTATAATTAAAATGTCAAATGTTGAAGAGAGAACTTTAGAAGCAGTGAGAGAAAAACAATTTGGTATATATAGTCCACAAGACTATCAGCAGATATTTCAGCAGAAATTTTTCAGGCCGGAAGGGAGTGGTATAATGCATGCAAAATGCTGAAAAGAGGAAAACTCACAAGCAAATTGCAACCTGGCAGGGATAGACCATCCAGACAGAATATCAATAAGGGAGCATTGGCCTTAAACAACATTAGAACAGAAGAATATAATAGATTTATGCAGTACACGGCTCAAAAAACTTCAGAATGCATATTTTTACAGTGCACATATAACATTCCCCAAGACAGAGCACATGTAAAGTCACAAAATGGTCTCAGCTATGCTACAAAGCTACAGTCATCAAGACAGTATGGTACTGGCAAAAAGACAGAAAAATAGATCAATGGAACAAAAGAGAAAGCCCAGAGATAAATCCATGCACCTATGGACACCTTATCTTTGACAAAGGAGGCAAGAATATATAATGGAGAAAAGGCAATCTCTTTAACAACTGGTGCTGGGAAAACTGGTCAACCACTTGTAAAAGAATGAAATTAGAACACTTTCTAACACCATACACAAAAGTAAACTCAAAATGGATTAAAGATCTAAAAGACCAGAAACTATAAAACTCCTAGAGGAAAACATAGGCAAAACACTCTCCGACATAAATCACAGCAAGATCCTCTATGATCCACCTCCAAGAATATTGGAAACAAAAGCAAAAAGAAACAAATGGGACCTAACTAAACTTAAAAGCTTTTGCACAATGAAGGAAACTATAAGCAAGGTGAAAAGACAGCATTCAGAATGGGAGAAAATAATAGCAAACAAAGTAACTGACAAAGAATTAATCTCAAAACTATAGAAGCAGCTCCTGCAGCTCAATTCCACAAAAATAAAAGACCTAATCAAAAACTGGGCCAAAGAATTAAACAGACATTTCTCCAAAGAAGACATACAGATGGCTAACAAACACATGAAAAGATTTTCAACATCACTCATTATCAGAGAAATGCAAATCAAAACCACAGTGAGGTATCATCTCACGCCGATCAAAATGGCTGCTATCAAAAAGTCTACAAACAATAAATGCTGGAGAGGGTGAGGAGAAAAGGGAACCTCTTACACTGCTGGTGGAAATACAAACTAGTACAGCCACTATGGAGAACAGTGTGGAGATAAAATACTGGAAATAGAACTGCCATACGACCTAGCAATCCCACTGCTGGGCATACACACCGAGGAAACCAGAATTGAAAGAAACATGTGTACCCAAATGTTAATCGCAGCACTGTTTACAATAGCCAGGACATGGAAGCAACCTAGATTTCCATTGGCAGATGAATGGATGAGAAAGCTGTGATACATATACACAATGGAATATTACTTGGCTATTAAAAAGAATGTATTTGAATCAGTTCTAATGAGGTGGATGAAACTGGAACCTATTATACAGAGTGAAGTAAGTCAGAAAGAAAAACACCAATACAGTATATTAACACATATATATGGAATTTAGAAAGATGGTAATGATGACCCTATATGTGAGACAGCAAAAGAGACACAGATGTAAAGAACAGACTTTTGGATTCTGTGGGAGAAGGCAAGGGTGGGATGATCTGAGAGAATAGCACTGAATCATATATATTATCATATGTGAAATAGATCACCAGTCCAGGTTTGATGCATGAGACAGGGTGCTCGGGGCTGGTGCACTGGAATGACCATGAGGGATGGGATGGGGAGCGAGGTAGGAGGGGTGTTCAGGATGAGGAACAGATATTCACCCCTGGCAGATTCATGTCAATGTATGGCAAAAACCACTACAATATTGTAAAGTAATTAGCCTCCAATTAAAATAAATAAATTTTTTAAAATGGTCTTAGTAAATTTAAGAAGACTGAAATCATATCAAGCAGATTTTCCAAATACAACAGTATGAAACTAGAAATCAATTACAAGAATAAAACAGGAAAACACAAACACATGGAAACTAAAGAACATGCTACTAAACAACCAATGAATTAACTAATAAATCAAAGAGGAAATTTTTAAAAAATACCTAAAGTCAAAAAGGAACTAGAAAATGTAAAAGAAAAGCACAAGTTGATTGAAGAAACAATAAAGATCGGAGTGGAAACAAATGAAATAGAGACTGAAAAACAATAGAAAGATCAATGAAATGAAGAGCTGATTCTTTGAAAAGATAAACAAATGATAAATCTTTATGATTAAAAACTCTCAACAAACTGGATATAGAGGCAATATACCTCAAAATAATTAAAGCTTTATATGACAAACTCACAACTAACATCATACTCAGTGATAGAAAGCTGAAAATTTTCCCTGTAAGATGAAGAACAAGACAAGGATGCCCACTCTTGACACTTTTATTGAAGATAGTATTGGAAGTCCTACCCACAACTTAGGCAAGAGAAAAAAGACATCCAAATTGAAAAGGAAAATGTAAAATAATATTTTCAGATGACAAGATACTATATATAGAAAATCCTAAAGACTCCAGCAAAAAAGCTATTAGAATTAATAAATGAACCCAATAAAGTTGCTGCTGCTGCTGCTGCTAAGTCACTTCAGTTGTGTCCGACTCTGTGTGACCCCATAGATGGCAGCCCACCAGGCTCCCCCGTCCCTGGGATTCTCCAGGCAAGGACACTGGAGTGGGTTGCCATTTCCTTCTCCAATGCAGGAAAGTGAAAAGTGAAAGTTAAGTCGCTCAGTCGTGTCCGACTCTTAGCGACCCCATGAACTACAGCCCACCAGGCTTCTCCGTCCATGGGATTTTCCAGGCAAGAGTACTGGAGTGGGGTGCCACTGCCTTCTCCAATAAAGTTGCAGGATACAAAATTAATATACAGAAATCAGTTGTTTCTATACACAAATAAACTATCAGAAAGAAAATTTAAGAAAATAATCCCATTTAGAAATGCATCAAAAGGAATATGAAACCTAGGTATAAACTTAACCAAGGAGTTAATAAACCTGTACTCTGAAAACTATAAGCAATTGATGAAAGAAATTGAAGACGACAGAAATAAATGAAACTATATGCCATACTCATGGACTGGAAGAATCAGTATCATTAAAACAGCCATACTTCTCAATGCAATCTAAAGATTAAATGCAATCCTTATCAAAATACCATGGCATTTTTCACAGAACTAGAACAAAGAATCCTAAAATTTATATGGAACCACAAAAGACTCCATAGCCAAAACAATCTTGAGAAAGAAGAACAAGGAGGTATCACCTTCCCTGATTTCAAACTATATTGCTAAGATGTAGTAATCAAAATGGTACTATAATGTAATGAAAATGGAGACATAGATCTGTAGAACAGAACAGAGAACTCCCAAATAAATCCACATACATATAGCGCATTAATCTATGACAAAGGAGGCAAGAATATACAGTGGAGAGAAGACAGTGTCTTCAACAAATGGTATTGGGAAAACTGGAAAGATTCATGAAGAAGAATGAAACTGGACCACTATCTTACACAATATATAACAAATAAACTCAAGATGAATTAACTAAGGGTGAACCCTAATATAATGTATAAATTTGGGGTGATAATGATGTGTCAATTTAGGTTCATGAATTGTAACAAATGAAGCACTCTATAAGGGATGTTTACAATAGGGAGGCTTTGCATAAGTCTTGGCAGAACATATACAGGAAATATCTATACTTTTCCCTCAGTTTTTCTGTGGACCTAAAACTGGTCTAAAAATAAAGTCTCCTTTTAAAAATAAGCAATTATTGCAAGGGTGTAGGATACAAGGTCAATAAACAAAAGTCAATTGCTTTTCTATATATAAGCAATGAGTAACTGGAATTTAAAATTAAAAACACAAGCCATGTACATGAAAACAAAAACATGAAATGATCAGCTATAAGCCAAAAAAAAAAAAACATGTTCAAGATCTATATGAGGAAAACTATAAACCTTTAATGAAAGATATCAGAGATCTTTTAAAAGCAGTGATATTCATTAAAATAAACTGAAGACCACAGGTGGGTAGGCTTAGTCCTAATGTGTTGTAACCTACAAAGCAACATCATGATTTCACATCATGAAGTGATACTATACTTTGTGTTTTACAAATGACTTGAGATTTACTATGGAGTATTTTCAACTTATGATCTGGTTGTGTCCCAATAAACCCATCGTAAGTTGAAAATATTTTAAGTCAAAATGTTCTTAATATGCCTAATCTACAAAACGTCATAGTTGAGCTTAGCCTACATTGAACATGTTCAGAACACTTATATTAGCCTAGGGTTTGACAAAATCATCTAACAGAAAGTCCATTTTATAAGAAAGTGTTAAATATCTCATGTAATTGGCTACTGTACTGAAAGTGGGGGGAAAAAAAAAACAGAATGGTTATCTGAGTACAGAATAGGAGTAAGTGTATGGGTTGTTAATCCCTGTGATCATGAGGCTGACCAGGAGCTGTGGCTCACTACTTCTGCCTAGCATCACAAAAAGTACTGTCCCACATATTGCTACCACAGGGAAAGATAAAAATTCAAAGTCTAGTTTTACTGAATGCACATTGCTTTCATTTCATCATAAAGCGAAAAAAATCATTTAAAGTTGAACCATCGTAAATCAGGAACCATCTCTAGTTTTCTAATTATTCACTTCTCAAAATGACTTTAATGTTTGAGTATTCTTCATTAACTATTTTGCTCATTTACTCATTCAAAACATATTTATTAAGTGCCTAAGTTGTAAACACAAAATGAGACTCAGGTTCAATCCTTGTGTTGGGAAAATCCCCTGGAGAAATAAATGGCAACCCACTCCAGTATTGTTGCCTGGAGAATCCCATGGACAGAGGAACCTGGCAGACTATAGTCAATGGGGTTTCAAAAGAGTCAGACATGATTTAGTGACTGAACAAGATGAAAAACTGACTTCTAAGATGAAAAACTGATATGCAGAGGTGATATGTAACTCTTCCACAATCACACAACTAACCTGTATTAGAACTAGGATTTGAACAGAGGCACTCTGGCTCCAGGAGCCATTTCCTAATTATATTGCCTTCACTATAACTTTCAATAGCTCTAGTAGTAGAAATGATTATTAAATATAGTATTATGATTCCTAATTTTAGCATTCCATTGTATTCATGAGTTTGATAGCTTTTAGAAACATATGGGCCCATTTTATCCTGAACCTTAATTTTGTTACATACTATTGATTGTAGTCAGCTGCATAAAGAACTAAGGCAGAAACACTGGCCACACTCACCTTTGGTACCATAAATGGGCCAAGGATTTAATCATGTGCTATTAACATAGCAGCCTCCATAATGACTCTATGGATAAAGTATGATGTAGTTCTCATAATAGTGCAGTTTCTATAACTTGAAGGGAGTCTGCACAGACCAAATCTAAAATCCAAATATGAAAAATAAAACAGAAAAACTTCTCATCTTTTCCGATATCCCTTTTCCTTGGTGGCTACTAAGATGTCTAAAGTTCCACAAAGCATAGCCTAAAACTTATGTAGGGGAAAACAATTGGATTGAGAATCAAAGGTGAATTTGACTTCAAAGTACTATGACTTTGAATAAGTCATTTTGATATTCTGACCCTACACCTATAACTTGTAATACTGTACATCAGCTGTATTTCAATTAAAAACAAAAAAAAAAAAACAGTGAGGTATTACCTCAAAAAAAGAAATACAAGTGGTGGTCAGGATGTATAGAAAAGGGAACCCTTGTGTATTGTTAATAGAAATGTCAACTGGTACAGCCATTATGGAAAACATATGGAAGTTCCTCAAAAAAAATAAAACAAGGTATCATATGATCTAGGAACATCACTTCTGGGTATATAAGAATGTGTGTGTGTGTGTATGTGTGTGTGTATCTGAAGAAAATGAAATTACTATATCAAAGACATATACATTGCTAAGCTTATTGCAGCATTCTTCACAGTAACCAAAACTGAAAACAAGTAAGTGTCTGTCAGTGGATGAATGGATAGAGAAATGCTGTATGTATATGTATGCATGTGTATATTTGTATATACACAATTCACTATCATTCAGCCATAAAAATGAAGGAAATCTTGCCATTTTGTGACAATATGGATGAAGATTAAGGGCATTATGATAAGTGAAATAAGCCAGACAGAGAAAGATAAACACTGTATGATATCAATTATATGTGAAATTAAAAATACACTTATAGAAACAGAGAGTACATTTGCTGTTTCCAGGGGTGGTAGAATTTAGGTATTGGGTTAAGGTGGTCAAAGGGAATAAAATTTCTATTATATGATGAGTAATTTCTGGGGATCTGATATTCAGCATGGTGACTATAGTCAATGCTGTACTGTACACTTGAAAGTTACTAGAAGAGTAAATCTTAGAAGTTCTCACCACATAGACATCTCACATATGTGAGATGTGAGATAATAGATGCAATAATTAACATTATTGTGGTAATCACTTCACAATACAGGCAGTCTCCAACTTGATGATTTGATTTAATGATATTTTGACTTTATGGTGGTGGAAGAGCCAGACACATATAGTAGAAACTGTATTTCAATGTCTGATCTTCTTTCACCTAGTGATATGCAGTCCTATTCTCTCTCCCATGGCTGGGCCATTCAATCAGGAGGATAAACAACCCACACACTTACCACCATTCTGTCTCCAGAAAAGTATTCTATTTTTAAGTTTAATTACATTATTCAATAAATTACATGAGATATTCAATACTTTCTTATAAAATAGGATTTATGTTAGATGATTTTGCCACACTCTTGGCTAAGGAGAAGTGTTCTGAGCATGCCGACTCATTAGAAAAGACCGTGATGCTGGGAAAAACTGAAGGCAGGAGGAGAAGGGGATGACAGAGGATGAGATGGTTGGATGGCATCACTGGCTCAATGGACACAAGTTTGAACAAGCTCCAGGAGATGGTGAAGGACAGGGAAACCTGTGTGCTGTAGCCCATGGGGTTGCAAAGAGTTGGACATGACTGAGCGACTGAACAACAAAAGGCTAAGCTATGATGTTCCATAGGTTAGGTGTATTAAATGCATTTTTGATTTAACAATATTTTTCAACTTAAGATGGGTTTATTGGGATATAAGTTGAGGACAATCTGTATACATGTATATCAAATCATCATGTTGCACATTAAACCTATTTGATGTTGTGAATCAATTACATCTCTATGTACCCAGAAATAGAAAAAAAAAAAAGATTAAAAAAAAATAACAGATAAAGTACAGGTGTTTAGCCAGATAACTCTCCAGAAACCTTAATGAGATCTTCTAATTGCTAAATCTATGGGCTGAAATGTCAACTTTTACAACTCTCATGATATAATAGATGACAAGGATAGTGGGATTGTAGATTGTTCAAATAGTTAAGGGTTACAAAGGCAATAAATTTATTTTATTTTTATTTATTTTTATTTTTTAAATTTTATTTTATTTTTAAACTTTACATAATTGTATTAGTTTAAAAGGAATGATTTTTCAAGTGCTATAATGTTCTTTTTAGTGAGTCATCCTGGCTAAGCTACAGTCCCCAGGTAGGTATTCAATCAAACACTAACATAGGTGTTGCTGGGAAAGGCTTTCCATTCCATTCCATTCTGTTCAGTCGCTCAATCTTGTCTGACTCTTTGCAACCCCATGAATCACAACACGCCAAGCCTTCCTGTCCATCACCATCTTCCGGAGTTCACTCAAACTCACGTCCATCAAGTCAGTGATGCCATCCAGCCATCTCATCCTCTGTCATCCCCTTTTCCTCCTGTCCCCAATCCTTCCCAGCATCAGAGTCTTTTCCAAGAGTCAACTCTTTGCATGAGGTAGCCAAAGTACTGGAGTTTCAGCTTTAGCATCATTCCTTGCAAAGAACACACAGAACTGATCTTTAGAATGGACTGGTTGGATCTCCTTGCAGTCCAAGGGACTCTCAAGAGTCTTCTCCAACACCACAGTTCAAAAGCATCAATTCTTTGGCGCTCAGCTTTTGTCACAGTCCAACTCTCACATCCATACATGACTACTGGAAAAAACATAGCCTTGACTAGAGGGACCTTTATTGACAAATGTCTCTGCTTTTGAATATCTAGGTTGGTCATAACTTTCCTTCCAAGGAGTAAGCGTCTTTTAATTTCATGGCTGCAGTCACCATCTGCAGTGATTTTGGAGCCCAAAAAAATAAAGTCTGACACTGTTTCCACTGCTTCCCCATCTATTTCCCATGAAGTGATGGGACCGGATGCCATGATCTTCGTTTTCTGAATGTTGAGCTTTAAGCCAACTTTTTCACTCTCCTCTTTCACTTTCATCAAGAGGCTTTTTAGTTCCTCTTCACTTTCTGTATTAAGGGTGGTGTCATCTGCATATCTGAGGTTATTGATATTTCTCCCAGCTATCTTAATTTCAGCTTGTGCTTCTTCCAGCCCAGCATTTCTCATGATGTACTCTGCATATAAGTTCAATAAGCAGGGTGACAATATACAGCCTTGACGTACTCCTTTTCCTATTTGGAACCAGTCTGTTGTTCCATGTCCAGTTCTAACTGTTGCTTCCTGACCTGCATACAGGTTTCTCAAGTGGCAGGTCAGGTGGTCTGGTATCCCCATCTCTTTCAGAATTTTCCACAGTTTATTGTGATCCACACAGTCAAAGGCTTTGGCGTAGTCAATAAAGCAGAAATAGATGTTTTTCTGGAACTCTGTTGCTTTTTCGATGATCCAGCGGATGTTAGCAATTTGATCTCTGGTTCCTCTGCCTTTTCTAAAATGAGCTTGAACATCTGGAAGTTCATGGTTCGCATACTGCTGAAGCCTGGCTTGGAGAATTTTGAGCATTACTTTACTAGTGTGTGAGATGAGTGCAATTGTGCGGTAGTTTGAGCATTCTTTGGCATTGCCTATCTTTGGGATTGGAATGAAAACTGATCTTTTACAGTCCTGTGGCCACTGCTGAGTTTTCCAAATTTGCTGGCAAATTGAGTGCAGCACTTTCACAGCATCATTTTTCAGGATTTGAAATAGCTCAACTGGAATTCCATCACCTCCACCAGCTTTGTTTGTAGTAATGCTTTCTAAGGCCCACTTGACTTCACATTCCAGGATGTTGAGAAGGGCTTTAAGGAAGATTATTCTGGAGGACTACTTCGGTGGGATTGACTACATAATTTGTAAGGCCTGAAAACCAGGGCGAGGCTTCCTTAAGAGAGAAAAAATTCTACCTGGGTCATTGCCCACAATTATATAAGCCAAGTCCGTGTATGTGTGTGCATGTGTGTGTGTATGTGTGTGCATGTGTGTGTCTGTGTTCTAGCTACCTACATATCCAATCCTACAAGTTCTGTTTCTGTGGTTGAATCCTGACTGATATGTGTTTGCCTATGCCCATGTACACACACACACCTCCCACTGGACATCAATTTCTCTAAGAGTTGTCTGCATCCCATCTCTCTTTACCCTTAAAGGACTTTGCTCCTTCAAGTATCTACTCTTTCTCCTGCATCTTCAATCCTCTCTACTTGATTGGCTTCCTCAGCATTCAAACATTTCCTGGTATTTCCTGGGATCTCACAGTCTCCAAGCTCTCCAATCGTAGTACTGATTTTTAGTATTGTTGTCAATGACTGGGTAGACAACTCTGCCTACCTGTGGAATTCAGTATTAAGAAGTCTGATTGTTTTCAGATATAAGCTGAATTATCTAATAATAGCTTTGTTAATAATAAGGTGATATTTTAGTATCTATATGTAGATTCTTTGTCTTGCCTCTTAACTGGCTCAGAACTTGGTTAAGCAGAGGGTATTATTTATTTATCATCTTGTAAAATCTCCAAAAGCTTAGGACTTGGAACAGTACATTTAAAATAATTTTTCATCTTATTATAATGATTAGTCATATTTTGAAATCATGACTACAATGAACACCTATTTGGTGTCCAGCTCATCTCTTCTGGGAATTGCCTACTTGAAAAATAGGGCAGAACTTTTATAAACCATATATTTGATTTTGTCACCATGCTTCTGGCCATAATACATTGTTGTAGACGTGGGCAGCTGACATAAGTTGACGTACTCAGTGTCACTTTGGGCTTAACAATATGGGTGGGGAAGAGAGAGAGAGAGAAAGCATGGACAGTACATCACGGGAACTAAAATTAATATGTAAAAATTACAGGGTATAAAATTTATGACACTTATAAGGAATGGTAAACAATGCTCCACTGATGGAATTTGGAACACATGTGAATCATGGAAAGAGATTTGAGTGTAGAAACATAGTTTGAAGCTAGATCATAAAAAGCCTTAGTCTGTGAATAATTTGGAACTTTACTTGGATTGTATAGGTTTCTTCTGAGAAATTTTTTGTCATGATAATGGTATTATTATATAATACATGCAAAAGTATTTGGAGGACCATGAGATAAAAGTCAGAGACAGTATTTGAGAGGTCACTGCAATTGTTTAAGTCTGACGTCAGGAAGAACAGAAGAGAAAGAGAAGGGAGATTCATGAAACCCTGTGTACGAGACAGCAAAAGAGACACTGACGTATGATCAGGCTTATGGACTCTGTGGGAGAGGGAGAGGGTGGGGAGATTTGGGAGAATGGCATTGAAACATGTATAATATCATGTATGAAATGAGTCGCCAGTCCAGGTTCGATGCACAATACTGGATGCTTGGGGCTGGTGCACTGGGATGACCCAGAGGCAGGGTATGGGGAGGGAGGAGGGAGGAGGGTTCAGGATGGGGAACACAGGTATAACTGTGGCGGATTCATTTCAAAGTCTGGCAAAACTAATACAATATTGTAAAGTTTAAAAATAAAATAAAAATTAAAAAAATAAATAAAATAAAATTTAAAAAAACATAAACAATTGGTGTAGTTGATGATAAACTTAAAGTCACATATTAAAACTCAACATTCAAAAACCCAAGATCAAGGCATCTGGTCCCATCACTTGTGGCAAATAGAAAAGGAAAAAGTGGAAGCAGTGGCATATTTTATTTTCTTGGGTGCCAAAATCACTGTGGATGGTGACTGCAGCCATGAAATTAAAAGACACTTGCCCCTCGGAAGGAAAGCTATGACAAACCTAGACAAAGTATTAAAAAGCAGAGACATTACTTTGCCGACAAAGATCCATATAGTGAAAGCTATGGTTTTTCTAGTAGTCATGCACAGATGTGAGAGTTGGACCATAAAAAGACTGAGCACCAAAGAATTGCTGCTTTCAAATTGAAGTTCTGGAGAAGACTCTTGAGAGTGCCTTGGACAGAAAGGAGATCAAACCACTCAATCCTAAAGGAAATAAACCCTGAATATTCATTGGAAGGACTGATGCTAAAGCTGAAGTTCCAATACTTTGGTTACCTGATACGAAGAGCCAACTGATTGGAAAAGACCTTGATCCTGGGAAAGATTGAAGGCAGGAGGAGAAGGGGACGACAGAGGATGAGATGGATGAATAACATTACTGACTCATGGACATGAGTTTGAGTACACTCCAGGAGATAATGAAGGACAGGGAAGCCTGGCATGCTGCTGTCCATGTGGTCACAAAGAGTCAGACGTGATTTAGTGACTGAACACCAACAAATTTATTTATTCAGCAGATATGACTATTGTGGGTTACATATCACAAAATATTAGAACTTGAAACAATTGAAGTAATTATTAGATAATTTAACTCAATGCCTTCATTAACAATCTGAGCAAATTGAGGCCAGAAAAGAGAAGCAACTCCTAAGATAATAAATTAGTAAAGAAAAGAACTGAGACTAGGACACTCTTCTATTTATTAGTCAAAGGGTAGGGTTTTTTTTCCCCTTCCAAAGCACATTAGCATTCATAGTAAGAATATTTTCCACTTTAAAATGAGGGAAATTGCATCTTCTACCAGTTAACTCTAAAGAATTCTGATAAAATATATTGCCTGTCTAAAACGTGTGAATATAAACAGTTTTCCCACTTTAACGTCTACTAATTAAAGAGAGAAAAATCTACCTAACACATTAAAGCTGTAGAGGACAGCAACTATAGAAGATTTATGAAAGCATTTGGAAGGACATATGCTTAGAGAGTTTATCCAAAGCATAATATGAATAGAAATGAGAAAAAACAAATGAAAGTCATATTAGTAAGTATAAAATGCATGCTGCTTAAATCTCATATTTAGATGTCCTTGGTTCCAAATCAAAAAGATAAAAATGCTGGCATTTCTTGTAATTGTTGTGAAATGAAATGAGGACAGACATAAAGCTTATATTCCACACCTGGCCCATTTTAGCAACTCAATAAAAGGAGGCCATTGTTACTGTTGATGGTTTCATTATTATTATTTGCACATAATAAATCAGACATTATTCACAATGAAAAATGATTTCCACCATTTCTGGATTTGCTAGCATCTGTGTATCCTTCACATTGATTTAAATAAGTTCAGTTTAGTTTAGTAGTTACTGATAACAAACTATGTGCTAACCACCCTTCTAGCCACTAAATTAAAAGAAAAATTAGTCCTTGTTCCAAAGTCATAGTCAATTGGGAAAGTTATTCATGAGCAACAGTTTATTTTAAGACAAGATATATGTGAAAGGACAGGTATGGTATGGGAGCAGAGATGATTATGTTAAACCTGCCTAAATGTGTATAAGGATGCTTCTTAGATGTGGTGATGCTCATACTACATTGTCAGAGATAAATACACATTATCCAGGCCTACGTGGTTACAGGTAGATAAGGAATAGCAAGAGAAAAAGTATAGTATGGTATTAATACATTTGAGAAATTATAAAAGAAAACACTCAAGTAAGTGTATATCTACATATACTCACATACATATATATCCATATATATTCACCCTGCGTGGGGATGTGTATATATATACATATATGTATATATGTATGTGTGTGTGTGTGTGTGTGTGTGTGTGTATATACTTACTCACATTTATTCCAACGTTTTTCTTTACAATTGCAGAAAATATATAAATATATAAAATACATTTTATATAAGTGAATATTAAGAATATTTTTGTACCAAAAAATGAGAACATAAATGAAATGGACAAATTCCTAAAAAGATGCAAATTACCACAACTGAGTAAGTAAACAGAAAATTGGAAAGACTTCTAATAATATATATGTGTGGACAACCTGGTTCTATGAGTGTCCATACATTGGCACAGGAGCCGCTGCCACAGCAGATATGCCCATGCCATGTGTCTATGCCATGTGTCCAGAACACAGGTCACTCCTCATGTGCCTGTTCACTAGATGCCAGCTCTAAGGTTGCTCTAAAATCACTTGAGCTCAGGATGTCTGAGCCACAGCTGCCAGAGCCACCTGTATCACAATCTTGAAGCCACTGTTGCTCCGTGAATGCCTACACTCTGGACCTTCACTCTGTGACCGGTCCGCAACGGACTGTGCCTTGCATACCTGTAGTAATGCTGTAGTGAGAGGACCTGAGCCCCAAGCACTGGAACTGCCAGCACTCTGAACTCTGGAGCCATCATCTCTCCATGCATGCCCGTGCACGGTACATGCGCACACACATACACACACATACATGCGCAAATCCATGCTGCTCCATACCAAAATGAACAGTCAGACTGAGAAATGGGCAGAGGAACTGAATAGACATTTTTCAAAAAAAAAAAAAGGATCTACAAATGGCCAAGAAGTACTTGAAAATGTGCTCATCACTAATTCAGTTCAGTTCAGTCGCTCAGTTGTGTCCGACTCTTTATGACTCCATGAATCGCAGCACGGCAGGCCTCCCTGTCCATCACTGACTCCCGGAGTTCACTCAAACTCATGTCCATCGAGTTGGTAATGCCATCCAGCCATCTCATCCTCTGTTATCCCAGGAACTGTAAATCAAAACTACAGTGGAATATCACATTACACCTGTTAGGATGTATTATCAAAAAGGAAAGAGATAAATATTGGCAAGGATGGAGAAAAGGGAACCCTCATATACCTTTGCTGGAAATATAAATTGTTCCAAACATTATGAACAACAGTATACTGCTAAGTCACTTCAGTTTTCTCCGACTCTGTGAGACCCCATAGACAGCAGCCCACCAGGCTCCCCAGTCCCTGGGACTCTCCAGGCAAGAACACTGGAGTGGGTTGCCATTTCCTTCTCCAAGAACAAAAGCTATGCATCCCCACCCCCAAATACTGCTCAACAACACTATGTTTTAATAATTACACTGTGGCAGGGAGGAAGCCAATCCTGACTCCATGTTGGAAATGGTTTCTTTGACTTGCTTCTGTTATTATGATCATACTTAATGGCTTGGCTGGAGGACCCTGGCCCTGTGCTTGCCTATAAACTAAAGTGCCTTTGTTCAGAACCCTGTCCACCTGCAGATGGCAGAAAGGAGAAAATAACACATCCCCTGACTGAAGCTTGACATTCTGAAAGATGTTTGCAAGACTAACAGTCTTTTTACTTTGCTTCCTCACCTCCCCCCATCTCTGATCTATAAAAGAACCTGGCATTCAGACCCTGTAAGATGGTTATTTTGAGGCACTGGCCTGCCATCTTCTCGGTCGGCTGCTTTCCAGATAAAGTCTCTTCTTTGTCTCAACAGCTCGTCTCTGGGATTCACTGCCCTGTCATGTGGCAAGCAGAGTGAGCTTGGACTTGGTAACACAACTAGTTGATGGTCTAGATTCTCATTGTGCTGATATTAAAATGTATTTAATAGTCAATGTATAGCTGTAAGAGTAAGACTATCTCACTGAAATCTGTCTTCTGCCCCGTCACGCCCTCCTGAAGCACACCACTCATATATAGACTACTTAAACTCCCTGGGGACACACAAAGCGATTTAGTCAAAAAAGCATAGCTCTCGCCTGTGGGTCAAGACTGACCTAGATATGCAACAGTCACTACTGAACTTCCATGGGTAAGAGGCAAAGGGATACCCAAACCCTGAAGCATCAACATACAACTGCAGTACCATTATTGAACAGACAATAACATTTTCATGGATATTAAAAAGAAAATGGTACATCAGAAAAAAATTAAGGTGGACAAAGTATCATACTACAGTTAAGCTTTAAATAAATATTTGCCAAAAGGAGTTCCATACTGTTTCTGATATACAGTTAATACTTGAATATTGATGTGCTTTAAAAAGCAAACAGACAATAACAAAACAAACTAAGAAGGGATCAAAACATAAAATTCTGAAATGAAACCTGAATCTAAAGAAAATAATACAGTGGAGCTGGATTCAACTTAGGTTAATTAAGAAATTATCATCGTTACAAAAGTGACAGCAACCATCACAATGTTGATAAGTGAAAAATTTAAGACAACTGTACAAGAACAAACAGGTAATTTTAACAGATTTTTATGTAAAGTGGCAGAGTCAGATAAAGAATACAGTATACATGGTCTTAAAAAAATTACCATATGAACCAGCAATCCCACTTCTGGGTATATATTCAAAGGAAATGAAATCAGGATCTCAAAGACATATCTGTACTCCCATGTTCATATTATGCACCATCGCTAAGATATGGAAACAACCTAAGTGTCCATCAATAGATGAAGAAATTGTGGTAAACACACACACACACACACACACACACACACACAATAGATTATTATTCAATCTTTAAAATGAAGGAAATCCTGCCATTTGTGGCAACATGGATGAACCTAGAAGATATTATGTTAAATGGGAAAAGACAGACACAGAAAGACAAATACTATATCACTTCATTTACATGTGGAATATTAAAAAGTTGAATTCATAGAAGCAGAGAAGAATGGTGGCTGCTAGGAACTAGGAGGGAAGTTTTGGGCAAAAGAGGAGATGTAGGTCAAAAGGGTACAAAGTTTCAGTTCTAGAATGAGTAAGTTTTGGAGACCTAATGTATAGCATGATGACTCTAGTTAACAATGTACTGTATACTTGAAAATTGCTAAGAGGGTAGATCTCAAGTATTCTCACTGAAAATAAATAAGTAACTGTGAGATGATAGATTTGTCACTTTTCTTGTTTTTGGCAAATATTTCACAATGTATTTACTTAATAACACACTATATACTTTAAGTACATAAAAGTTTCACTTGCCAATCATTTCTCAGTAAAGCTGGAGGAACAATGCTGATTATTGGTAGGGGAGCAATGAAATCTGTGGCACTTTAACTTACTCCAGTTTAATCTTCTGTTCCCTCTATCAGCAGTAGCCATGAAAATAACAGAGTGCTTTCTAGGTAGTAGTGTCCAGTACTGGAGGGAGCAGAAGAGACCTCATTTATGATACTCATAATTACAGTTACCCCTTTAACAACACAAATTTGGAAAATTTCAGCAATGGCTACAGACTGGAAAAGGTCAGTTTTCATTCCAAACCCAAAGAAAGGCAATGCCAAAGAATGTTCAAATTACTGTACAATTGCACTCATTTCACATGCTAGCAAGGTAATGCTCAAGCTAGGCTTCAACAGTATGTGAACCAAGAACTTCCAGACGTACAAGTTGGATTTAGAAAAAGCAGAGGAACCAGAGATCAAATTGCCAACATCCACTGGATCACAGAAAAAGCAAGAGAACTCCAAAAATGCATCTACTTCTGCATCACTGAATACGCTAAAGCCTTTGATTGTGTGGATCACAACAAACTGTAGAAAATTCTTAAAGAAATGGTAATACCAGACCACCTTACCTCTCTCTTGAGAAACCTGCACGCAGATCAAAAAGCAACAGTTAGAAAGGGACATAGACCAACAGACTGGTTCCAAACTGGGAAAGGAGTACGTCAAGGCTGTATACTGTCACTCTGATTATTTAACTTATATGCAGAGTACATCTAGCAAAATGTGGGGCTGGAAGAATCCCAAGCTGGAATCAAGATTGCTGGGAGAAATATCAATAACCTCAGATATGCAGATGACACCACCCTAATGACAGAAAGTGAAGAGGAATTAAAGAGCTTCTTGATGATGTTGAAAGAGGAGAGTGAAAAAACTGGCTTAAAACTCAACATTCAAAAAATGAAGATCATAGTATCTGGTCCCATCACTTTATGGCAAATAGATGGGGAAAAATGGAAACAGTGGCAGACTTTATTTTCTTGGGCTCCAAAATCACTGCAGATGGTGAGTAAAACCATGAAATTAAAGATGCTTGCTCCTTGGAAGAAAAGCTATGACAAACCTAGACAGTGTATTAAAAAGCATGGACATCATTTTGCCAGCAAAGGTCCATATAGTCAAAGCTATTGTTTTTCCAGTACTCATGTATGGATGTGAGAGCTGGACAATAAAAAAGGCTGAGCACCAAAGAATTGATGCCTTCCAACTGTGGTGCTGGGGAAGACTCTTGAGAATCCCTTGGACTGCAAGGAGATCAAACCAGTAAATCCTAAAAGAAATTAACCCTGAATATTCATTGGAAGGACTGATGCTGAAGTTGAAGATCCAATACTTTGGCCACCTGATGTGAAGAACCATCTCATAGGAAAAGACCCTGATGCTGGGAAAGATTGAAGGTCAGATGAGTAGGGGACGACAGAGGATGAGATGGTTGGATGGTATCACCGACTCAAGGGACATGAGTTTGAGCAAACTCTGGAAGATGGTGAAGAATGTGGAAGTTTGCGTGCTGCAGTCCAGACTGAGTGAATTAACAACAACTTCAACAACATGGGTTTGAAGAGTGCAGGTCGATTTATATGTGGAATTTTTTCAATAGTAAGTACTACAGTACTCCATGATCCACACTTGCTAGAATCTGTGAATGCGGAACCATTGATATGGAAGGATCACAGATATAGAATGCCAGCTATAAGTTACACATGAATTTGCCACTGCACTGAAAGCTAGCGTCCCTAACCTCCACACTGTTCAAAGGTCAACTGTAATTATTGGCTCTGACCTGCATAGTGATTCATTGGAAGGCCTGCTCCAAAGACTTGTCTTTATTCCACTTAACTGGAAACTGGCCTAGCGCTAAAGCTGCACTAAGTAGGCCCATGCTAAGGCTGCAATAAGCATACATTTATAGACTAATGCCTTAGGTTGCTTCTGCCTGAGATGATAAAGTTTCCACCAGTCAAAACAATAACAAAACACCTTGGAAAGAAAGGGTGGGGAAAGAGATGTTCACAGGGCTTTGGAAACATTAAATATATTCCTGGGAATCTAGAAGGCCACACACATGCTCAGTGTCATGCAAGTGTTCAGGAAAGACATGAGAAGGCTCTATGCTTTTACCTCCTGCTGACCTGAAGCACTATGGTGAAGCACAACGGAAGGAGTAAAAGCTAAACTATGTGTACAGTGCATAGCTATGTGTTAAAGCCACGCCTCAACACACAGAGACAGTCCCTGGAAAAAATACTGGAAAAGTATTTTGGTTATAGGTGTTTAAAGAAACTTCAGTACAATTATTAGTTGACCACTGAACTAACAGAGCAGAGATTTAAGTGGCCACACTTGAAAAATAATACAGACATTACAGAATTTAGTACACGTAAGTCATGAAACAAACAATCACAATAAAATTAATAGTAGATTTCTTATCAGAAACCATAGAGGCAAGAAGGAAATGGGATTCAAATTTAATTCACTGAAAGATACATTACAAATTCTATAACTAGAAATACTATCCTTCAAAACTGAAGGAGAAATTAAGACACTGCTAGGAAAGAGAGTTTATCCTTACCAGATCTGCCTACAGCAAATATTAAAGGCAGTCATTCAGCCTAAACTAAAAGGACTTAGATAGTAACTCAATTCTATATAAAGAAATGACACCAAGGAAGATACCTACCTAGGTAAATATATTTTTATATAAAGATAAATATGTTTTTCTTTATAAATTATTTTTTACTATTTGATTTAAAAGACAATTTATTAAAGCAATAATTATAAGTCTAAGTTGATGGGTATACAATGTATAAGAAGATATAATCTATGACAATAACAACATAAAGAAGTGGTGAATGTAGATATGCAGTAGCAGACATTTGTGTACATAGGGCTTCCCTTGTGGCTCAGCTGGTAAAGAATCCACCTGCAATGCTGGAGACCTGGGTTCAATCCCTCGGTTGGGAAGATCCCCTGAAGAAGGGAAAGGCTACCCACTCTGTTATTCTGGCCTGGAGAATTTCATGGACTGCATAGTCCGTGGGGTCACAAAGAGTCAGACATAACTGAGCAACTTTCACTTTATTAAGTTGGTATTAGCACAGTCTAGGCTGTTAAACATTTAAGATGTTACTTGTAATCTCCTGGGCAAACACTGAGAAAATAACTCAAAAGTATAGTAAAAGAAGTAAAAAAATTAAAACAGTACACAAGAAAATATCAAATTGAAATGGAGGAATTGAGGGAGCAAAAGGACACAGACATGTAAAAAAACAAATAGCAAAATGGCAGAAGTAACTCGCTCCTTATCCATAATTACCTGAAATAAACATGGATCAAGTTCTCCAACTAAAAGTGGAAGATATTACACACACGTATAGCCAATTAATCTTTGACAATGAGGAAAGAATATACAATGAAGAAAAGACAGTCTCTTTAACAAGTGGTGTTGGGAAAGCTGGAGAGCCACATGTAAATCAATGAAGTTAGAACACACCCTCACACCATACACGAAAATAAACTGAAAATGGCTTAAAGACTTACATATGTGACACCATAAAACTCCTAGAAGAGAGTATAGGCAAAACATTTTCTTATATAATTCATAGCAATATTTTCTTAGGTCAGTCTCCCAAGGCCATAAAAATAAAATCAAAAATAAACAAACGGTCCTAATCAAACTTATAGCCTTTTGCATAGCAAAGGAAACCACAAACAGGAAGACAACCTACAGACTTTGAGAAAATATTTTCAGATGATGCAACTGACAAATTATTAATTTCCAAAATATACAAACAGCTCATACAGCTCAATATCACAAAAAGATAAGCCAAACAAAATGGGCAGAAGACAAAAATAGACATTTCTCCAAAGAAGACACACAGAAGGTCAACAGGCATGTGAAAAAAAATGCTCAACATCACTAATTATTAGACAGATGCAAATCAAAGCTACAATGAGGTATCACCTCACTCTGGTCAGAATGACCATGATCAAAGTCTACAGATAGTAAATTCTTGAGAGAGCATGGAGGAAAGGGAACACTCCTACAGTGCTGGTGGGAATGTAAGTTGATGAAGCCACTAGGAAGAACAGTATAGAGGTTCCTTAAAAAAGTAAAAATAGAGCTCCCATATAATCCAGCAATCTCACTCCTGGGCATATAGCTGGAGAAAACTCTAATTCAAAAAGATGTATGTACCCCAATGTTCATACCAACACTATTAACAATAACCAAAACAGGGAAACCACCTACATGTCCATCAACAGATGAATGCATAAAGATGTGGTATATATATACAATGGACTATTACTCAGCCACACAAAAAAAATGAAATGATGCCATTTGCAGCAACGTGGATGGACCTAGAAATTATCATACTAAGTGAAGTCAGACAAAGAAAGACAGATTATCACATGATATCACTTATATGTGGAATAAAAAAAATGATACAAATGAACTTATTTCCAAAGTAGAAATAGATTCAAAGACACAGAAAACAAAGTTATGGTTACCAAATAGGAAAGGGGAATTGTTAAAGTGAAAGTCACTCAGTCATGCCTGACCCTTTGCCACCCCATGGACTCCTGGCCAGAATACTGGAGTCAGTAGCTGTTCCCTCCTCCAGGGGATCTTCCCAACCCAGGAATCGAACCAGGGTCTCCTGCATTGCAGGCAGTTTTCCTGAATTGCAGGAAAGGGGGGAAGGGATACATTTGGAGGTTAGGATTAACAGATACATACTACTATATATAAAATTGATAAACAACAATGTCCTACTATAGCACAGGAAACTATAATCAATATCTTGTTAATAACCTATACTGGAAAAGAATCTGAGATATATATATATCTGTGTGTGTGTGTGTATACATGTAACTGAATCATTTACTGTACACCAGAAACTAATACAACACTGTATATCAACTATACTTCAATTAAAAAATAATAAGAGAGAGACTGGCAGAACAGATTAGAAAGCATGACCCAACTATATGCTGTCTATGGAAGTTCACTTTACATCCAATGACACAAATTTGTTGAAAATTATGGAATGGTAAAGACATTCCATGCAAATAATAACCTATGAATTCTGGAGTGGCTATACTAATATAAGGCAAAATAAACTTTAGGTCAAAAGTTGTTATAAGAGTTAAGGAAGGATATTATATATTTATAAACATTTCAATTAACCAAGAAGATATGATTACAAACACATACACATTTAACAACAGAGCCCCAAATCATATGGAGCAAAAACTGATGGAATTGAATGGGGACATAGATATTCTATAATTAATAAGAAAAATTTTTCCAATAATAAACAGAAAATCTATATATTATCAGTGAGGGCATACTAGATTGAACAATACCATATGCCAAAGAATCCTAACAGCCATCAATAGAAGACTTCAACAACAGCAGAATATACATTTTTTTCAAGTTCACATAGTACATTTCCAGGATAGACTATATCTTAGGCCACTGTTTAAGTCTATACAGTTTTTAAAATTTTAAAATCATACAAAATATCTTCTTCAGGCAAATGGACCATAGCCCATCAGGTTCCTCTGTCCATGGGATTCTCCAGGCAAGAATACTGGAGTAGGCTGCCATTTCCTCCTCCCGGGGATCTTCTGAACCCAGGGATCAAACCTGCATCTCTTACGTCTCCTGCATTGGCAGGCAGGTTCTTCACTGCTAGTGCCACCTGGGAAGCCCTATTACTTAAGTCTATGCAAATCTTAAAAATGAAAATCATACAAAGTATCTTCTCCAGGCAAATGGAATAAAAATAGGGAAACTGGAAAATTCACAATCATGTGGGGATTTAACAACAGAGTCTTAAACATTCAATGAGTCAAAGAGGTGATCACAAGAGAAAGTAGAAAATACTTCAAAGAAAACAAAAACTCTCCATCATAGCACTGTGCAGAGAGAACTACTGTGAAAGCCCCTCTTAAAATTAAGCAAAGTATCAAATCCATAAGCTAACATTAGGAACTAGAAAAAAAAAAGTCTAAAACTAGCAGAAGAGAAGAAATAATAAAGATCAGCAATAAATGAGAGAATAGAAAAATAGAATTAATAAAAATAAAAGTTGGTTTTCAATAAAACCAAAATTGACAAATATTTAGACAGAATATCTCAGAATGAAAGACTAAAATTACTAAAATTGGAAGTGAAACCGGGGTTATTACTACTGTTTGCTAAAATAAAATGAATTACAAAACAATACTATAAACAATTATATACCAACAAATTATTTAACATAGGTAAGATAGATTACCAAAAACACAAAGCCTACCAAAACTTACTTTAAAAAGAAGAAAATCTGAAGAGAAAAAAGAAGAAAATCTGAAGAGAATTATAATAAGTAGAGATTTTGAGTCAGTAATCATAAACCTTCCAACAAATCAAGCCCAGGGATTCACTGGGTAAATTCTACCAATGTAAGATGCAGGAATACTTTCTAAATAATTCCATGAGGCCATCAATACTCTGACACCAAAACCAGGACAATACCACAAGAAAAACAAAACTACAGACCAATAACCTTTATGAATATAGATGAAAAATACTAAACAAAACACCAGCAAACCAAATCTAGCAGCATATTAAAATGAAATGTATACCAGTGATGCAATGGTGGTTCAACTTATAAATCAAGGTAATATAGCACATTAACAGAACCAAGAAAAATTACTATAAATGATCCTTTCTACTGATACAGAAAAAAAAAACTTGACAAAATCCCATAATCTTTATGATAAAAAACAACACCCAACATACTAAGAATAGAAGTGAACTTCCTCAAACATGACAAAGGGAATACATAAAAAACTTATAGATAACATCACACTCTATGACTACAATCAGATACTGAAATAGACAACAATATTCCTCATTATGGAGCCAAAGTTTTATGATAAAATAAAAATAGCAAACTGTTTCCATTTTATCTTACTTGGTATTTCATCTTTGTGCTCAGCTGAGGTCTCCTGCGGTATCTAACCAATGATTGAGCATGTTTGATTGTAAATTCTGTCACATTCCTGTGGAAGGTGAGACTCCTATAGTAAATAACTTTGGCCTGAGGATTTCCCCCATCAGCCTGGCAAGACTTTTCCTAAAAATGCAGTACAGTATGAAACTTTCTATGCAGTTTTCATTTCTCCCCCTTCCCATTCTCTTTTATATAAGTTACACCTGCTTTGTCATCCTGCATACACCTACTTGCCCCAGTAGATCTCCTGCATATCTCAACATGCCTTGGTGTCTGCTTCTCAGAGGACCCGAACTAATATACTCTGTATGCTCCAGTTACACATATCACTTTTATGTATAATTGTTTTATGGCACTTATACTATACTCTAATGATGATTTCTTTTGGGGGCTGTGACTGTTTATTTTTTTCCATTTTTTAAAAAAACTATTTTTAATTAAAGGATAATTGCTTTACAATATTGTGTTGATTTCTGTCATAAGTATGTGTGTGGTAAGTCTCTTCAGTCGTGTCCAACTTTTTGTGACACTATGGACTATAGTCCACCAGGCTCCTTTATCCATGGGGATTCTCCAGGCAAGAATACTGGAGTGGGTTGCCATGCCCTCCTCCAGGGACTCTTCCCAACTCAGGGATCAAACCTGCATCTCATTATCTTTCCTGCATTGACAGACATGTTCTGTTTTCTGCCATACATCAACATGAATCAGTCATTGGTACACATATGTCCCCTCCCTCTTGAGTTGGCCTCCCACTTCCTGCCCCTTCCCACCCCTCTAGGTTGTTACAGAGCCTGGGTTTGAGTTCCCTGAGTTAATGATGATTTATCTTCACTGTCAGTGAGCTACAATCTCAGTAGTAGGTGCTGCATTCTATTCATCTTTGTAATCCTCAGAACCCAGCCTATTGCCAGAACTATAACCCAGTTATATATATATATCTTTTCTCATCTTCATATAACTGAAGGTTAAGATATTTAGATAACAGTGGTTTACTATCTGTGGTGCTGGACAAGACTCTTGAGCATCCCTTGGACACCAAGGAGATCCAACCAGTCCATCCTAAAGGAAATCAGTCCTAAATATTCATTGGAAGGACTGATGCTGAAGCTGAAACTCCAATACTTTGGCCACCTGATGAGAAGAACTGACTCCTTGGAAAAGACCCTAATGCTGGAAAAGACTGAAGGCAGGAGGAAAAGGGGACAACAGAGGATGAGATGGTTGGCTGGCATCACTGACTCAATGGACATGAGTTTGAGCAAGTTCCAGGAGCTGGTGATGAACAGGGAAGCCTGGCATGCTGTAGTCCATGGGGTCATGAAGAGTAGGACATGACTGAGTGACTGAACTGAACCAACTGTGGATGATGGTGGAGTACAGTGCAGAGCCACACATTACAAATGGTCTACAGGTGTGTGAAGTTGTCATCAGTTTAACTAATTGGTTGGTGCACATAAGGTAATTACTAATTGGCACCTGAGGCAGTTGCATCTCATGGACTGATTAAGTATCCTGAGCTGCCTTGTCTATTTATCCCATAGGCTGTACAAATATCATCTTTCCATTGGTGCCATGATGAAATAGTTTAGAAAATGTTATTATAGAACATGCCAAAATCTTTGTGTTAGAGGTTGTTACAGTTGTTCAGTTGCTAAGTCTACACTTAGGCAATTTTGAAAAACAATAAATTGTAGTGGATTTTGATATGTCCATCCCCTCCCACCGTGGAAATCCCTGACTGAACATTTCAGTAGTTCACTAACTGCTTAATGAATGAAATATATGTTTCACCCTGCACAAAAACTTTTGATTGCAATAGATACAGTTACTTAGTGAGTTTCATAAACATTTGTTAAACTGAAACTGAAAGTACAAAATACTAAGATGAGAATGAGCTTCATACTTTCAGAAGAACTATGTAACTTCCTATTATCAAATGATCATCAAATTGGCTCTGCCTTTGGATGGATTTTGTGCTAAAGGGGGTTATTTCAAAAAAGATCAAAGCTCTGAATAAAGACTTAATGCAAACTGAAAAAATATGCCTGAAGAAATTTATATGCATGAATAATCCATACTAATGAATTAGCAAATAGGATCCTGATGAAAACATGATTTAGAAATCATGAGGCTCCTTATTAAACTTTTAATGTTAAACCTGATTTGTAGATAGAATCATGAAGCACTGAAGCTTGCAGGGGTCTCAGAGATCATATAGCCCTACTCTCTCATTTTAAGAGAAAGAAATGGGGATTCTGAGAAAAATGATGGGGAAATGCTACAGAATGAAATGGTAACATAATCAAAAATAAAACTAATGTTTTCTGGATATTATCCAGTGTTTTGGTCTGTCGTCACAGAATTATTGTTCTAGGAAACAGCAATATTTAAAGTCACTGATAACATAGCTCCCTCAGAAGGCATACAAGTGACAAGAAACCAGACTGGTGGGGAAAGGCAAGGACTGGATAGAAGAGTTGCTGTGGAGGAACCAGATTTTAAAGAAAGAGGAAAAAGGGGTTTTTCACCACATCACTCACAATTGGACACAAGCAAGACACATATAAGGGCTTCCCAGGTGGCTCAGTGGTAAAGAATCCACCTGCCAATGCAGAAGATGTGGATTCAATCCCTGGTACAGGAAGATCCCACATGCCGCAGAGCAACCGAGTTCATGCACCACAATTACTAAGCCTGTGATCTAGAGCCTGGGAGCTGCAGTTACTGAGCCCAAATGCCTCAGCTTCTGAAGCCTGCTTGCCCTAGAGTCCATGTGCTGCAACAAGAGAAGCCACTGCAATGAGAAGCCCATGCACAACTACAGTGTAGCCTCTGCTGACCAAAAGTAGCAAAAGCCTGTGGAGCAGTGAAGACTCAGCACAGCCAAAGTAAATAAATATTTTTTTTTTTTAAAAAGAGAGAGAGAGGAAGAAAAAGCCAATAAAGTTCACAAATTTTTCAGAGTTATTTGGGACTCATCAGTTCAGTTCAGTTCAATAGCTCAGTTGTATCTGACTCTTTGCAAGCCCATGGACTGCAGCATGCCAGGCCTCCCAGTCCATAACCAACTCCTGAAGTTTACTCAATCTCATGTCCATTGAGTCGGTGATGCCATCCAACCATCTCATCCTCTGTCGTCCCGTTCTCCTCCTGCCCACAATCTTTCCCAGCATCAGGGTCTTTCAAATGAGTTAGTTCTTCACATAAGGTGGCCAAACTATTGGACTTTCAGCTTCAAAATCAGTCCCTCCAGTGAACATTCAGGACTGATTTCTTTAGGATGGACTGGTTGGATCTCCTTGTAGTCCAAGGGACTCTCAAGAGTCCTTTCCAACACCACAGTTCAAAAGCATCAATTCTTTGGCACTCAGCTTTCTTTATAGGCCAACTCTTACATCCATACATGACCATTGGAAAAACCATAGCTATGACTAGACGGACCTTTGTTGGCAAAGTAATGTCTGCTTTTTAATATGCTGTCTAGGTTGGTCATAACATTTCTTCCAACGAGTAAGCATCTTTTAATTTCATGGCTTCGGTCATGATCTGTAGTGGGTTTGGAGCCCCCAAAACTAAATTGTTTTTTCCATTGTTTCCACTGTTTCCCCATCTATTTGCTGTGAAGTGATGGGACTGGATGCCATGATCTTAGTTTTCTGAATGTTGAGCTTTAAGCCAACTTTTTCACTCTCCTCTTTCACTTTCATCAAGAGGCTCTTTGGTTCTTCTTCGCTTTCTGCCATAAGGGTGGTATCATCTGCATGTCTGAGGTTATTGATATTTCTCCTGGCAATCTTAATTCTAGCTTGTGCTTCATCCAGCCCAGGGTTTCTCATGATGTACTCTGGATAGAAGCTAAATAAACAGGGTGACAATATACAGCCTTGAAATACTCCTACCCTGATTGGAACCAGTCTGTTGTTTCATGTTCAGTTCTAACTGTTGCTTCCTGACCTGCATACAGATTTCCCAGGAGGCAGGTCAGGTGGTCTGGTATGCCCATTTCTTTCAGAATTTTCCACAGTTTGTGGTGACTCACACAGTCAAAGGCTTTGGCATAGTCAATAAAGCAGAAATGGATGTTTTTCTGGAACTCTCTTGCTTTTTCAGTGATCCAGTGGATGTTGGCAATTTGATCTCTGGTTCCTCTGTCTTTTCTGAAACCACCTTGAACATCCAGAAGTTCACTGTTCACGTACTGTTGAAGCCTGGCTTGGAGAAGTTTTAGCAATGAGTGATAATTGTGTGGTAGACTGAGTATTCTTTGGCATTGCCTTTCTTTGGGATTGGAATGAAAACTGACCTTTTCCATTCCTGTGGCCACTGCTGAGTTTTCCAAATTTGCTGGTTTATTGAATGCAGCATTTTCATAGCATCTTCTTTTAGGATTGGAAATAGCTCAACTGGAATTCCATCACCTCCACTAGCTTTGTTTGTAGTGATGCTTCCTAAGGCCCACTTGACTTCACATTCCAGGATGTCTGGCTCTAGGTGAGTGATCACATCATCGTGATTATCTAGGTCATGAAGATCTTTTTTGTACAGTTCTGTGTATTCTTGCCACCTCTTAATATCTTCTGCTTCTTTTAGGTCCATACCATTTCTGTCCTTTATTGAGCCCATCTTTGCATGAAATGCTCCCTTGGTATCTCTAATTTTCTTAAAGAGATCTCTAGTCCTTCCCATTCTATTGTTTTCCTCTATTTCTCTGCATTGATCACTGAGGAAGTCTTTCTATATCTCCTCACTATTCTTTGGAACTCTGAATTCAAATGAGCATATCTTTCCTTTTCTCCTTTGTTTGTCGCTTCTCTTCTTTTCACAACTATTTTTAAGGCCTCCTCAGACAGCCATTTTGCTTTTTGGCATTTCTTTTTCTTGGGGATGGTCTTGCTCCCTGTCTCCTGTATAGTGTCATGCACCTCCATCCATAGTTCATCAGGAAGTCTGTCTTTCTGATCTAGTCCCTTAAATCTATTTCTCACTTCCACTGTATAATCGTAAGGGATTTGATTTAGCTCATATCTGAATGGTCTAGTGGTTTTCCCTACTTTCTTCAATTTAAGTCTGAATTTGGCAATAAGGAGTTCATGATCTGAGCCACAGTCATTTCCTGGTCTTGTTTTTGCTGACTGTATAGTGCTTCTCCATCTTTGGCTGCAAAGAATATAATCAATCTGATTTCGATGTTGACCGTCTGGTGATGTCCACGTCTAGAGACTTCTCTTTGTTGTTGGAAGAGGGTGTTTACTATGACCAGTGTGTTCTCTTGGCAAAACTCTATTACGTTTGTCCTGCTTCATTCTGTACTCCAAGGCCAAATTTGCCTGTTACTTCAGGTGTTGCTTGACTTCCTACTTTGGCAATCCAGTCCCCTATAATGAAAAGAGCATGTTTTTTTGGATGTTAGTTCTAGAAGGTCTTGGAGATTCATAAAACTGTTCAACTTCAGCTTCTTCTGCATTACTGATGGGGGCATAGACTTGGATTACTGTGATATTGAATGGTTTGCCTTGGAAATGAACAGAGTTTCGTCATTTTTGATATTACATCCAAGTACTGCATTTCAGGTTATTTTGTTGACTATGAAGGTTACTCCAATTCTCCTAAGAGACTCTTGCCCACAGTAGTAGATGTAATGGTCATCTGAGCTAAATTCACCCATTCCAGTCCATTTTAGTTCTCTGATTCCTAAATGTCGACATTCACTCTTGCCATGTCCTGTTTGACCACTTCCAATTTGCCTTGATTCATGGACCTCACATTCCAGGTTCCTATGCAATATTGCTCTTTACAGCATCAGACCTTGCTTGCATCACCAGTCACATCCACAACTGGGTGTTGTTTTTGGTTTGGCTCTGTCTCTTCATTCTTTCTGGAGTTATTTCTCTACTGATCTCCACTAGCATAATTGGCACCTACCAAACTGGGGAGCTCATCTTTCTTCTTTTTTTTAAATTTATTTATTTTAATTGGAGGCTAATTACTTTACAATATTGTAGTGGGTTTTGCCATACATTGACATGAATTAGCCATGGGTGTACATGTGTTCCCCATTCTGAACCCCCCTCCCACCTACCTCCCCATCCCATCTGTCAGGGTCATCCCAGTGCATCAGCCCTGAGCACCCTGTCTCATGTATCAAACCTGGACTGGCAATCTGTTTCACATATTATAATATACTTCTTTCAATGTCCTATCTTTTTGCCTTTTCAGACTGTCCATGGGGTTCTCAAGGCAAGAATACTGAAGTGGTTTGTTATTCCCTTCTCCAGTAGACCACATTTTGTCAGAACTCTCCACCATGGCCCATCTGCCTTCGGTGGCCCTACACAGCATGGCTCATAGTTTCAATGAGTTAGACAAGGCTGTGGTCCATATGGTTAGATTGGTTAGTTTTCTGTGACAGTTGTTTTCAGTCTGTCTGCCCTCTGATGAAGAAGAATAAGAGGCTATGGAAGCTTCCTGATGGGAGAGACTGGCTGAGCAGGAAGTTGGGTCTTGTTCTGATGGTTGGAGCCATGCTCAGTAAATCTTTAATCTAATTTTCTATTGATGGGTGGAGCTGTGTTCCATCCCTGCTATTTACCTGGGGCCAAACTATGGTGGAGGTAATGAAGATAATGGCAACCTCCTTCAAAAGATCCCATACATGTATAATATACATGTATGGGATACATACTATACATACTATAATCAGTGCCCCCAACCTTGCAGCAGGCTGACACTGACCCACCCCTCCACTGGAGACTCCTGGACCCTCACAGGCAAGTCTGGGTTGGTCTCTTTTGGGGGTCACTGCTCCTTTCTCCTGGGTCCCAGTGCACACAAGGTTCTGTTTGTGCCCTCCAAGAGTCTATTTCCCAGTCCTGTGTAAGTTCTGGCAGCTATATGGTGATGTTAATGATGACCTCCTCCAAGAGAGTTTATGCCATACCCAAGTCTGCTGCACCAAGAGCCCCTGTCCCTGCAGCAGTCCACTGCTGACCTGTACCTCCACAGGAGATGCTCAAACACAGTTCTGTCTCAGTCTCTGTGGGGTCCCTGGGTCCTGGCGTGCACAAGGTTTGTTTGAGCCCTCTGAGCGTCTCTGGTGGGAATAGGGTTGGATTCTAAATGCGAATTTGCCCCTCCTACCATCTTGCTTGGGCTTTTCCTTTGCTCTTGGGTATAGGGTATCTCCTCACAGCTGCTCCAGTACCTACCGTCTTACTGGGGTTTCTCTGACCTTGGATGTGGGGTATCTCCTCATGGCTGCTCGCTCCAGAGCCATGCAGTGCCGCCCAGCCGCCCGGAGTCATCAGCCCTCTCTAAAAACAAAAAAGAATATGTATGTCATTGTTGATAGGGATAAAGACATACATATGTATAAAAAATTTGTAATATATCAATATGCATTAAATATGTAATATTCATTAGACTTTTATTAATGTAGCTGTATTTTATATATATTTACTTAATTTTTACTTGTTTAATTTTGTCTTCTTGATCATTTTATAGATTATGCTGAACTCTACAAAATTAATGACTTACTTCTTCCCATAATTCTCTCAATGTGCTTTATATACTTTGAGGTGGCATTTTAGTTCCATTATTTTTATATCTTTTTGATCTATTTTTCTATTGTTCTTTACCAGCACATATTCTCCTTCTTTATCTTCTATTTTTTGCTTTCATATCTCATTCATCAGATAATAAGATGTTCACCTTCCTTTTGACATATTATGGTGTATTTTCTTATTCCTTCGTTATTTTTTCTTATTTGACCTTACTTCTGTCATTTTATTATATCCTTTCCAATTTTTATTTTCTTTTGCTATTTTAATCTTTCACCAAATGGCATCCTTTTATTCTCAATCTCCATATCATTTTTACCTTAAATATATCTCTCATTGATACTTTATATCTAGACATGTTCTTCCTTTTCTTCAGTCTTATCTTCCATTATATAGAGGCTGATTTCTTTGGCTTATTTAACTATATACATTCTACTTTCACTTCTATATTGGTTGCCCTTATTCTATTAAGATACATATTTATATTTATTGTTCATTATTAGTGTCCCACTATATAAAATACCCATGTTTTGCTTCCATTTAGAAAAGAACCTCAGTACCTCAAATGATATTTTCCCCTTTCTCTCCTCCATACCTGTTTAATTCACCATATCCCCTCATTGATACTAATATACTTTCTTATGTTTTCATCTTTATCTATGTTTTTCCTTCAACTCATTATACTTCTGTTCCTCATCATTCTCCTCTTCACCCTTTTCCTTTATTATTTACTCTGACCCAGCACAGCTGGTATCCAAGGAAATAAGCACAAAAGTAACAACTATAAAGGGTAAATCCAACCTCACTCCTGCCTCCACACCTACTGCCTTGCTTCTTTCTTACCTTGTACTGCCATATTAAAAAACAAACAAACAAAAATCTATCAACTAGATAACCTCAACAACAAACACTTATTTCTCATAGTTCTGGCAGCTGGGAAGTCCAAGATCAAGGTGCCAAAAGATCTGGCTCTTGAGAAGAGACCTCTTTATAGTTATCTTCTCGTGTCATAACATGGCAAAGAGGAGAGAATGAAGGAAGCTCTTTCTTTCTGTTTTATATAGGAGTGCTAATCCCATCATGAGGGTTCCACTGCCATAATCAATTTACCTTCCAAAGGTCTTATCTCTGAATACCATCATATTGAGGATCAGGATTTCAAAACACAAACATGCTATCCATAACACCCCCCCCCCAACACACATACACACACACATGTCCAACTATATTCTATCATGTTAGGCACCTCATTCAAGACTGGGTTTGTTGTGAAATGCATCTCTGAATCTGAATCTGATCAACCTCCCTATTTCACCTATAGTAATTCAGGGTTGGGCTGTGGAAATTAGATAGTAGCCTAGCTTCATTCACCATCTTATCAAGAACAACTCTGTCAGCTTCTCATTTATTATTCACTTCAACAAAAGCCTCTATGTCAACTTTCTCTCCAGTCCCCTGAACACTGTTTCTTCCCTTCACATCAGGTTTGGTACCTGTATGTCATTTTTAAAATATTAGCAAATACTGACATAGAATAACATAGTAAAAAGAATATGGGCCCAGAAATCTTATGTGCAAGTCACAACTCATCATAGGCCTTATTTAATCCCCCATAATTTATTTTTCTGGGCTCCAAAATCACTGCAGATGGTGACTGCAGCCATGAAATTAAAAGATGCTTACTCCTTGGAAGGAAAGTTATGACCAACCTAGGCAGCATGTTAAAAAGCAGAGACATTACTTTGCCAACAAAGGTCCATCTAGTCAAGGCTATGGTTTTTCCAGTGGTCATGTATGGATGTTAGAGTTGGACTATAAAGAAAGCTGAGCACAGAAGAATTGATGCTTTTGAACTGTGGTGTTGGAGAAGACTCTTGAGAGTCCCTTGGACTGCAAGGAGATCCAACCAGTCCATCCTAAAGGAGATCAGTCCTAGGTATTCATTGGAAGGACTGATGTTGAAGCTGAAACTCCAATACTTTGGCCACCTGATGCGAAGAGCTGACTCATTTGAAAAGACCCTGATGCTGGGAAAGATTGAGGGCAGGAGGAGAAGGGGATGACAGAGGATGAGATGTTTGGATGGCATCACCAACTCAATGGAGATGGGTTTGGGTGGACTCTGGGAGTTGGTGATGGACAGGGAGGCCTGGCGTGCTGTGGTTCATGGGGTCGCAAAGAGTTGGACACTGAACTGAAATGAACTGAACTGAATATGGGGCGAAAATAAAATTGCCGCTATCGTAAATGAGATTGTTGGAAAGCACAAATTAGAAAATGGATGGGCTTCCCTGGTGGCTCAGATGGTAAAGCATCTGCCTGAAATGTGGGACACCTGGGTTTGATCACTGAGTCAGGATCCCCTGGAGAAGGAAATGACAACCCACTGCAGCACTCTTGCCTGGAAAATTCCATGGACAGAGGAGCCTGGTAGTCTACAGTCCATGAGGTCGCAAAGAGTCAGACAAGACTGAGCGACTTCCCTTTTCCATACATGTCTTTGGATACTGTTACGTAATACACAAATTCTATGTGATATATCAACTGTTGTTGCTGTGATCATGTGAAATAGGGAGCCAGAGCTTGCCCTGAGCTCAGCCACAGACATTCAATGATATCCAACAACCCAAATGTCAGTCTCTGGGAAGTTTCCATATATCCCCAAGAAGGAATTGTTCTCTTTCTTCTTTGACAGCTTACACTTATTTGTTTTTGAAAACTGAACTTACTGCAAAATCTGGCTTTTTACTTCATCCAGATTAACAGTAGCCTTCAGCAAGGAGATCAAACCAGTCTATCCTAAAGGAAATCAACCCTGAATATTCATTGGAAGGACTGATGTTGAAGCTGAAGCTCCAATACTTGGCCACCTGATGTGAAGAGCCAACTCATTGGAAAAGACCCTGATTCTGGGAAAGATTGAAGGCAGGAGGAGAAGGGGATGATAGAGGATGAGATGGTTGGATGGCATCACTGACTCAGTGCACATGAGTTTGCACAAACTCTGGGAGACAGTGAAGGACAGGGAAGCCTGGAATGCTGTAGTCCACTGGGTCACAGAGTGAGACATGACTTAGCGACTGAACAACATCTCACAAAAATCCTTGTTAAGTTTATTATAGTTTGTATAACAATTGTCTAATATTTTTCTCTATGACCAAACTCTCATAAGCCCCATGAAAAAGACCATGTGTCTAAATCACATGGTGTCTAACCAATGTAGTTCTTGGCCCTGATAAGGTTCAGTTCAGTCACTCAGTCGTGTCCGACTCTTTGCGACCCCATGAATCGCAGCACGCCAGGCCTCCCTGTCCATCACCAACTCCCAGAGTTCACCCAGACTCACATCCATCGAGTCAGTGATGCTATCCAGCCATCTCATCCTCTGTCATCCCCTTCTCCTCCTGCCCCCAATCCCTTCCAGCATCAGAGTCTTTTCCAATGAGTCAACTCTTCACATGAGGTGGCCAAAGTACTGGAGTCTCAGCTTTAGCATCATTCCTTCCAAAGAAATCCCAGGGCTGATCTCCTTCAGGATGGACTGGTTGGATCTCCTTGCAGTCCAAGGGACTCTCAGGAGTCTTCTCCAACACCACAGTTCAAAAGCATCAATTTTTCAGTGCTCAGCCTTCTTCACAGTGCAACTCTCACATCCATACATGACCACAGGAAAAACCATAGCCTTGACTAGACGAACCTTTGTTGGCAAAGTAATGTCTCAGCTTTTGAATATGCTATCTAGGTTGGTCATAACTTTCCTTCCAAGGAGTAAGCATCTTTTAATTTCAAGGCTGCAGTCACCATCTGCAGTGATTTTGGACCCCCAAAAAATAAAGTCTGACACTGTTTCCACTGTTTCCCCATTTATTTCCCATGAAGTGATGGGACCAGATGCCATGATCTTTGTTTTCTGAATGTTGAGCTTTAAGCCAACTTTTTCACTCTCCACATTCACTTTCATCAAGAGTCTTTTTAGTTTCTCTTCACTTTCTGCCATAAGGGTGGTGTCATCTGCATATCTGAGGTTATTGATATTTCTCCTGGCAATCTTGATTCCAGCTTGTGTTTCTTCCAGTCCAGCGTTTCTCATGATGTACTCGGCATATAAGTTAAATAAGCAGGGTGACAATATACACCTTGATGTACTCCTTTTCCTATTTGGAACCAGTCTGTTGTTCCATGTCCAGTTCTAACTGTCACTTCCTGACCTGCATACAAATTTCTCAAGAGGCAGATCAGGTGGTCTGGTATTCCCATCTCTTTCAGAATTTTCAGATTGTGATCCACACAGTCAAAGGCTTTGGCATGGTCAGTAAAGCAGAAATATATGTTTTTCTGGAACTCTCTTGCTTTTTCCATGATCCAGTGGATGTTGGCAATTTGATCTCTCGTTCCTCTGCCTTTTGTAAAACCAGCTTGAACATCAGGAAGTTCACGGTTCACATATTGCTGAAGCCTGGCTTGGAGAATTTTAAGCATTACTTTACTAGTGTGTGAGATGAGTGCAATTGTGTGGTAGTTTGAGCATTCTTTGGCATTGCCTTTCTTTGGAATTGGAATGAAAACTGACCTTTTCCAGTCCTGTGGCCATTGCTGAGTTTTCCAAATTTGCTAGCATATTGAGTGCAGCACTTTCACAGCATCATCTTTCAGAATTTGAAAGAGCTCCACTAGAATTCCATCACCTCAATTAGCTTTGTTCGTAGTGATGCTTTCTAAGGCCCACTTGACTTCACATTCCAGGATGTCTGGTGCTAGGTGAGTGATCACACCATCGTGATTATCTGGGTCGTGAAGATCTTTTTTGTACAGTTCCTCTGTGTATTCTTGCCACCTCTTCTTAATATCTTCTGCTTCAGTTAGGTCCATAACATTTCTGTCCTTTATCGAGCTCATCTTTGCATGAAATGTTCCCTTGGTATCTCTAATTCTTTCCCATTCTGTTGTTTTCCTCTATTTCTTTGCATTAATCGCTGAGGAAGTCTTTCTTATCTCTTCTTGCTATTCTTTGGAACTCTGCATTCAGATGCTTATATCTTTCCTATTCTCCTTTTTTTTTTTTTTTTTTTTTTTTCTTCTTTTTCACAGCTATTTGTAAGGCTTCCCCACATAGCCATTTTTCTTCTTTGCATTTCTTTTTCATGGGGATGGTCTTGATCCCTGTCTCCTGTACAATGTCATGAACCTCAGTTCATAGTTCATCAGGCACTCTATCTATCAGATCTAGTCCCTTAAATCTATTTCTCACTTCCACTGTATAATCATAAGGAATTTGATTTATGTCATACCTGAATGGTCTAGTGGTTTTCCCTACTTTCTTCAATTTAAGTCTGAATTTGGCAATAAGGAGTTCATGATCTGAGCCACAGTCATCTCCTGGTCTTTTTTTTTTTTTTTTTTTTTTTGCTGACTGTATAGAGCTTTCCATCTTCGGCTGCAAAGAATATAATCAATCTGATTTTGGTGTTGACCTCTGGTGATGTCCATGTGTAGAGTCTTCTCTTGTGTTGTTGGAAGAGGGTGTTTGTTATGACCAGTGCATTTTCTTGGCAAAACTCTATTAGTCTTTGTCCTTCTTCATTCTGTATTCCAAGGCCAAATTTGCCTGTTACTCCAGGTGTTTCTTGACTTCCTACTTTTGCATTCCAGTCCCCTATAATGAAAAGGACATCTTTTTTGGGTGTTAGTTCTAAAAGGTCTTGTAGGTCTTCATAGAACCGTTCAGCTTCTTCAGCATTACTCGTTGGGGCATAGACTTGGATTACTGTGATATTGAATGGTTTGCCTGATAAGGTACTGAGTAATTATTTAGTGCCACTGACATAAAACAGTATTACAATCTGGAGATGCTATTTCCACTTTGTGCCAAAGCTATGGGCACTGGAAAGGCCTAAATGTTAACTGTGGTAGGAACACAGGGCCTTCGTGAGCCACACACTCACTAGCCCATCTCTGAATCATGAGTATTTAATTAATTTGTGCTTTTGTTTACATCCAAATTCACTGAGCACATTTCCTAGTCTCTGTAACTCTCCCCTACAACATCTGTGAGATTGGGTTTGAGATTTGTATCATCAAAACTGAGATTAATAAAAGAAACTATTTCTTTAGAACATGGTATATCATTTAGACCAATTATTCGTAATCCAAAGGAATACATTCATTTAATAATATTCCTTCTGATAGCACTGAAAGAACATCAATTTATTGCCAAATTACACTGTAAAATTCTTTCAAAATAGGAATAAATGAATGTATTTAGTAATAAAATCAAATAATGCTTCGGAGGACAACCTATATTAAGCATCATACAAGTCAAATAATAGAAGTATAAAGGACAATGAAATTAGTATTTTTTTATTTGAAAGCAATTGAGATAGATGTTTTTAAGTGATCATTATTCTTTATGGTCACAATAGATGTGACCAGGTCACATATATTGTATGGTCACAATAAATGAAACAGATTAATTTTAACTGAAGATAATAGAATAATAGAGGGAAGAGGATTTATAAGTATAATTCATTCAGAGGAAACATTATTTGTTATTTGGGGGTTATAATGAAGTTTATGTTAAAAACATTTGTGCAAGAGTGGATGTTGGTATATTTAATTGAAACAATGAACATTAGAGTAATCTCCATTTTCACCTTCAAGACATCAAAAGGACTTTTCTTTATACTGAATCTTGAAAAACTAAGAACTTATCTAAATGAAAATAGATTATCTCTTTATTATATTAGCAGCAGTTAATTTCTGTGAATGATTTTTACTGAATTATGAATAAACTATTTAATATGTTTGGTTTGCTGCAGTTAAATCTAGTAGTTGTAAATCTAGAACATTAAGCTTCGTTTTGCTTAATAGTAAAAATCTATGCTTCCTCAAGCCAATTTAATCAATTATTTTCAAGAATGATTCTTTTGCCATGAATGCTTTGACTGTTTACTGAACCATCCTTAGTGATTATATCTTTGCACAATTAGTTACATAAGAGAAAAGTAATGATTATTGGTTCGCTTGAATTTGTGCCTTTTATATGCCAGGCGCTTAACTAGGTGAATCATTTGCATGCATTCTTTCTAGTGATAATATAGTGATTTCGTACCTGTTTGAAATTGTGACTTTCTTGTTTGATTTTATAATGATACATGCGAAATATAGGGCTCATTGGACTCTTCCCAGAGGACTAAGTTTGGGATTCAAATTGTAAGAGCTCCTATTTTTTTAAGACAAAATCTCCCAATAAGATATCCTCATACAAATCTCATACAGTAGATGGTGTGGCCATGAATGATATGCTGATTTCCAAGATCAGCTCTGGAATAGTCTTCAATCACAGAAACCCATACCTCACACCATGTACAAAATATAACTCAAAATGGATAAAATATCTAAATGTAACAACTAGTACTATAAAACTCCTAGAAGAAAACACAGATGTAAGTACTTGGGGCTCTGGATTGGTAATAGTTTTCCAGATCTGACACAAGAAATGCAAACAATCAAGGAAAAAACAAATACAAACAGATAAATTAGACATCAAATTTTTAAAAACTTTTAAGCATCTTATATGATATTATACACATATAATATCATATAAGAAACGAATCACCAGTCCAGGTTCGATGCAGGATACAGGAAGCTTGGGGCTGGTGCACTGGGATGACCCAGAGGGATGGTATGGGGAGGGAGGTGGGAGGGGGGTTCAGGATTGGGAACACATGTACACCCGTGGTGGATTCATGTTGATATATGGCAAAACCAATACAATATTGTAAAGTAATTAGCCTCTAATTAAAATAAATAAATTTAAATTAAAAAAATAAAATATAATAAGTTCACATCAAAAAAAAAAAAAACTTTTGAGCATCAAAGTGAAAATCCTCTTCAAATTTCTTTTGATTAGTGAAAAAAGGTACCAATGTAGGTCTTTCATAAAAGCAAAGTGGCATAAAGCAAACTTTGAAAAAGCCAGGGATACCTATATTCCCAGATAAAGATCCTTGGTCACTTCTCCAAAGTCCCTTTTGCCTCATAAGCTAATACATTCACAGGTTCCAGGGATTAGGGAGTAGACAAATTGGAGGAGCCATCACTGATATCACATTCACAGTTATGAAAAACTACCTTAGCAGCACTTTAGTGTCCCTCATATCTTCCTCCTCCCCACAGATAATCAATATCCTGATTTTTGAGATAATAATTATTCTCATTTTCCCCTATATTTCTGCCACTTAAGTATGTATTCCAAGGTAATAATTTGCCTCATGTTGAAGAACTGAGTAGCAAGCATAAAATGAGCTATGTCAGAAAGGAGAACATCACCACTATTAAAGAAAGACTCACAGGGTTAAAGCTGAAAAGTCAGTTCTCAGGTTCCCTGAAATTTTGTAACATTCTCCGTTGGGAAAATCAGTACACAGATTCGCAGTGAGTCCCAGGAAATATAGAGCCAACCAAGTTCAAGACATTTGCCAGATGTGTAGTATGAACCAGGTACCGAATGTCGGGCAGAGATACAGTCAGGTTGAAAGAGCATTTTCTTCATAATTTAGAACTCCCTGCTCCATTATCTTGATTCCAAGGTTGTTCTTTAAGATCTTTGTCTTATAAACATGCCTACATATTCAGGATTAAAATTCAATAAGTCTTTTGTACTTTACAGTACAAATTATTTTGTAACTGCAGACTGATTTTTATGGTCAATCTCCATTCAATTGCATCTTACAATTGCATCTTATACTTATGCATTTAGTTGATGTGAAAGTTCGGAAATCAGAGTTCTATTCAGACACTGATTCTCTTCTAAAGCATGCTTTGCCTACAGTTGAAGAGGATTCAAGTTGACTGGTGTTCATTGCTGACTGGTATCATAAGATCACTTCTCCTCCACCTTGCAATACTACCTTGACCTTTGAGCAACATGAGTTTAAATTGCATATGTCCAGTTATACATGGATCTTTTGCAATAATAAATACCAGAGTACTACATGATCTGCATTGGTTCAATCTATGGATATGAATGAACCAGTGATACAGAGAGCCAACTGTCAGTTATACATGAATTTTTGATTGTGCAGAGGGTCAGCACCCCTAACTCCCTCATCCCTGCTGTTCAAGGGTCAACTGTACCATTATTTCACACAGAGCTCATATGTATACCCATATGTACACTCAAATACAACTAGCCAAGGCAGAGCTCATATATAACCTGGACAATTGCTTGGAGCACAGAGGGCTGATCTACTTTCCATTTAGGCTGGTGTTGCCTGTGGTAATCAAAATAGCAGAAAACTAGATGGGGATTAGAGTCTATTGACTGAGAAACTCAGGCTAATTTCTTGTGGAACAATCTAAGGTAAATTTTATTAAGAGTCAGATCAGTTGCCTAGAATAGGTTTCTGACAAAGGAATCAAAAATAATGGTACAGTGAAATCACAGAACATTTCCAAGGACTGAATTTTTAAATTTTATATGTCCATGAAGCACTATATTGAGAAAATAAAGCCTTTATGGGCATTTAGGGACTTTTCAACAAGAACATACATGCAAGAAAAAACTATATGACAAACCACTATGAAACATTCCAGTAACGTTAAATGAAGAAAGCTGAAGTATTGGGGAAAACAATACTTTATTAGCATTGATGTAGAAAAGAAAGCGTATAAAAGGACATACTGTGCATAGAAAGTACCTTATTTTTATGACTAGTACTGATGCATACACTTCCATTAGCTCTTCAAGTTACTTTAAATGGAATCAGAGAGGAAAGCTTGTTAGTGGAGTTCTGCCACTTAAGTATATAAAATAAAAAATAAAAATGTCTTCAGAAATGAGCCAGATCTTTGAAGCTTTGCTCTTTAGTCTAGACCAGTAATACCAAGGCGAAGAATTGACCTTGACCTCAAAATGCCATCGTTTTGAAAGGGCATGCCTGATTTTTTAGCAAGAAATAATCCTTACCCACAGAACAAAAGGCAAAGAGACTGAAAAATATTTTCAGATATTTTCTTTTCTCCACATCATAGCTGCAAAGTCAGAATAAATCTGGGTTTCTGGACAGTAGGAGAACTGAATTGGATATGATGAAGTACTACCCTTGAGGCCAAAGGCTTCCTTTTTGAAGTCTCTTAAAATATAATTATCTTAGTTGATCACTCACTATGTCAAAAGCTTTATGCATTTTATATATACTAACTTCCTTAATCAAACAATCTCCTCATGAGAGAGAAACTCTTCAATTTTATCCCCATTTAGCTGATGAAGATAGCTGTGTCAAATGTGAATAACTCACACCATAAATCCAAACTAATAGCAAATTCTGTTGCTTCTACTTTCAAAATTAATCAGACTTCCATCATTTCTCAAAATCACTACCTCTACCAACATCATACAACACTTGGTAATTATAATAGTCTTACAACAATCTTCCAATTTTCCAGTATGGTAACTGAAATGAGAAGGGCTGGATGGCTCCCACAAGATGATACGACTGCTCACTTGAACCAGAACGACACATATACTGCTACTCATTTCCAACACTCAGAAAGTTTTCTTCAACAAGATGATGCTTGTTTCTAAACTCAATGGAAATATATGAATGATGAAATAATGATCTCGTGTGTGAAGCTGCTGCTGGAAAGATTTTTGCTTGAGTGTTTCCTTTGCTTTTTTTTTTTTTTTTTTTTTGGGGGGACACTTCTATGGAGTGGCAATCATACTTTTTAAAAAGCACTGTTATTTAAATACAGATATCCTCTCAAAAATTTTCAGAAAGACTTGGTAGGAGTTACAAGACTGAATGTTTTTATGATGAAAATAGAGATAATAGAAAATAGGCTATTTTAAGGTCAAAAATATCTTGGAACCAATTATCTTCTGTATATTCCCCAAAGTGCCACTTGTGGTAGGGCCAGGAGCCTCCCCAGGCCTACAGTAGTGCCCCTGGGCCCTGGTGCACCCCCCTTTAACCCCACCACTCCTCAAGGGGTCCTAGAGCCACAGGTCATAGCACAGATCACAGAACCTGAGTGTCCTCCCCTTGGAGGCCTCCTAGGTCATGTGAGTCAGTCCCAGACAGGACTTTGACTCAAAGCTTGGCATCTGTAGTTCATTGAGGAATACAGGATATGAGTCACATAAGCAAAATATATAAGTAAGCATTCAACTGCAGCAAACAGAAAATTTTAATCCAGAAACCAATTTTTCAAGATACTACTGGGGTATAAAGCTAACTTCTGTTTTGTTTATGCTCTTCATGATTCATTTGGGTTTCCTTCACCCTGTCACAGTTTACAGTACTTTATTGTCAAAGTTTTCCAAATGTCTGACCCTGTTTTTGCTAAATTGAATGACTATTGCCCACCAGAAAATGTTTTGTCATTAAATCCCGTGTGGGCATCACATTATATTTTAATCACTTCCTAGGGTACTATCTGGAGAAGGCAATGGCACCCCACTCCAGTCCTCTTGCCTGGAAAATCCTATGGACGGAAGAGCCTAGTAGGCTGCAGTCCAAGGGGTCACTAAGAGTTGGACACAACTGAACGATTTCACTTTCACTTTTCACTTTCATGCATTGGAGAAGGAAATGGCAACCCACTCCAGTGTTCTTGCCTGGAGAATCCCAGGGACGGGGGAGCCTGGTGGGCTGCCGTCTATGGGGTCACACAGAGTCAGACACGACTGACACGACTTAGCAGCAGCAGCAGCAGAGTACTATATAAATAAAATTGGTAAACCATTAGTTTTCTAAAGCAAATGGGTAAAAACATAAATAGCAACCAACTTCCACAGCTGATATTCACATAGGAAACATGATTTTTGAGGTTGAGAAGTTAGAGAATTATGATTTGTTTATATATGCTAGTTAAACTGTGGTTTCATTTAAATCTTTTGTTAGTACACAGAGGTTAACCATCATGTAAGAGTGTGAAATATCAGAATATAATGCCATGCAATTTCCCAAAGGACAATTGGAATCTGCTGAGTCATTCTATTCTTCTCTTCAAACTGCTTGAGAAAATTGTTTCAGAAAAAAACTAGTGATATATAAAGGAAAAATCACTAAGCTAGAAGTAAGAACACCTGGACTCTAATCTCAGCTTTGCCTTTTAATATCCAGATCAACTTAAGTTGAATTATTTACTTTTTATAATTCATAACTTTCACATGTTTAAAATAGGTACGTCAATCTGCCTTATTATAAACAGTATTAAGATACAGAGAGAGTATTTCCAAAAGTTTCTTTGTGAAATGATAACCATGGAAAAGGAATTTAACATTCCACCATTTGTAGATAACAGACACAATAAAATAGGGTGGAACCTACATGAGTAGGCAATTAGAGAAAACTGACATATATGTTCCAAAATATTAATTGACTAGTGAGAGGGAGTGAATATCATACACTGTAAGAAATAGGGTTGGAAAAGAGAGTGGATAAGAAATATAGAGGAACCTAACTACTGAGAATTGTTTCAATGGCTACAAACTGACCTTTGAAAGCACCTCGTTACATCAATTACAAAACAAGTAGGACATAGTAGTCCTCTCAGACACTGGTGACAGGACCCCAACCCATTTACCTGCTGTATATAAAGTACAGTAGGGCAAAACACACAGCTGCACATGAACATAATCGATCTTAGAAGGACTTGCACTCTATCATGAGAAAGGAGTAATAACAACATCCAGGAGAAAAGTCAAAGGATCAAATCAAATACTCTGTTCATGTTTATTTGGGTCAATCACAGACCAAGACATCTCTCTTATTTTCCCAAGATAGATAAACATAAAACATAACAAAATCAAAATGATGTCCTGTTATCATAGGTCCTGTATCATATCATAGTTCCCATAGCATAAAACTGAGTTGACTGTAACATTCATAATAGATAAAAAGTATATTAGCCATTGCAGGAAAAAGAGTATGTATTTTCATCTACATCACCTTCTTCAAGCTCAGTATCATTCAAGAAAGCAAAGGCATTATTAAACTAAATGAAAATTAAGGAATAAGCAACAAGATAAAATTAAAAATTAAAGTATAAATGAGAGGTAAAGAAAATTAAAAATGAGATGTCATAAATAATACATGAATTTCTAGAAATTAAAAATTAAAAACTGCATATGAGAAATCCTACATAGAGGAGCCAATGTGTCAGAAGACTAAAGCAATGTTTTGGAAGAGAAATGCAGGGAGCTTCCTGACATACAAATGAAGAGTACAAATAGGGGCAGAAATTTTGCCATTTGAAACAACATGGATGGACTTGGAGGGCACTATGCTAAGTGAAATAAGTTAGACAGAGAAAGACAAATGCTGTATGATATCACATATACGTGGAATCAAAAAATAAAACAAATTAGTGAATATAACAAAAAACAATCAGATTCACAGATATCAAGAACAATCTTTGTTATCAGTGGGGAGAGGGAAAGGAAGGAGATTAAGGGAATTAATGGTACAAGCTATTATGTATAATACAAATAAGTTACAAGGATATATTGTACAACACAGGGAATATAGCCAATATTTTATAATAACCATAAATAGAATATAACCTTTTAAAGCTGTAAATTACTATATTGTACAATTGTAACAAATAATATTGTACAGAAACTATACTTCAATTAAAAAATTTCAAAGCATTTGATAATACTAAAGATAATAAGAGCATAGAGGTGAGCACAGAAAGGAAGAATGAAATAGAGTTCATGCCTTTAAAAGAAGTTATTTATATAGAGGGATAAAAATAGAATTCATAAATTTTAATTACAGAATTTTTATCAAAAATAGTAATACTGAATACAAATGGGTTAGATTATGCTACAAAGCACTAAAGACTCTCATGGTGGAAAATGACTAAATATAACATGTAGTGTCAGTTCAGTATCAGTTCAGTTCAGTCGCTCAGTCATATCCGACTCTTTGCAACCCCATGAATTGCAGCACACCAGGCCTCCCTGTCCATCACCATCTCCCGGAGTTCACCCAAACTCATGTCCATTGAGTCAGTGATGCCATCCAGCCATCTCATCCTCTGTCTTCCTCTTCTCCTCCTGCCCCCAATCCCTCCCAGCATCAGAGTCTTTTCCAATGAGTCAACTCTTCGCATGAGGTGGCCAAACTATTGAAGTTTCAACTAGAGCATCAGTCCTTCCAAAGAACATGCAGGAATGGTCTCCTTTAGAATGGACTGGTTGGATCTCCCTGCAGTCCAAGGGACTCTCAAGAGTCGTCTACAACACCACAGTTCAAAAGCATCAATTCTTTGGTGCTCAATTTTTGTCAGAGTCCAACTCTCACATCCATACATGACTACTGGAAAAAACATAGCCTTGACTAGACGAACCTTTGTTGGCAAAGTAATATCTCAGCTTTTGAATATGCTATCTAGGTTGGTCATAACTTTCCTTCCAAGGAGTAAGCGTCTTTTAATTGAATGGCTGCAATCACCATCTGAAGTGATTTTGGAGCCCAGAAAAATAAAGTCTGACACTGTTTCCATTGCTTCCCCATCTATTTCCCATGAAGTGATGGGACCAGATGCCGTGATCTTTGTTTTCTGAATGTTGAGCTCTAAGCCAACTTTTCCACCCTCCTTTTTCACTTTCATCAAGAGGCTTTTGAGTTCCTCTTCACTTTCTGCCATAAGGGTGGTGTCATCTGCATATCTGAGGTTATTGATATTTCTCCCGGCAATCTTGATTCCAGCTTGTGTTTCTTCCAGTCCAGCGTTTCTCATGATGTACTCTGCATATAAGTTCAATAAGCAGGGTGACAATATACAGCCTTGACGTACTCCTTTACCTATTTGGAACCAGTCTGTTGTTCCATGTCCAGTTCTAACTGTTGCTTCCTGACCTGCATATAGGTTTCTCAAGAGGCAGGTCAGGTGGCCTGGTATTCCCATCTCTTTCAAAACTTCCCACAGTTTATTGTGATCCACACAGTCAAAGGCTTTGGCATAGTCAATAAAGCAGAAATAGATATTTTCCTGGAACTGTCTTCCTTTTTCGATGATCCAGCGGATGTTGGCAATTTGATCACTGCTTCCTCTGCCTTTTATAAAACCAGCTTGAACATCTCGAAGTTCACACTTCATGTACTGCTGAAGCCTAGCTTGGAGAATTTTGAGCATTAATTTACTAGCATGTGAGATGAGTGCAATTGTGCAGTAGTTTGAGCATTCTTTGGCATTGCCTTTCTTTGGGATTGGAATGAAAACTGACCTTTTCCAGTCCTGTGGCCACTGCTGTTTTTCAAATTTGCTTGCATGTTGAGTGCAGCTGTTTCAGAGCATCATCTTTTAGGATTTGAAATAGCTCAACTGGAATTCCATCACATCCACTAGCTTTCTTCATAGCGATGATTTCTAAGGCCCACTTGACTTCACATTCCAGGATGTCTGGACCTAGTTGCGTGATCACACCATCGTGATTATCTGGGTCGTGAAGATCTTTTTTGTACAGTTCCTCTGTGTATTCTTGCCACCTCTTCTTAATATCTTCTGCTTCTTTTAGGTCCATACCATTTCTGTCCTTTATCAAGCCCATCTTTGCATGAAACGTTCCCTTGGTAACTCTAGTTTTCTTGAAGAGATCTCTAGTCTTTCACATTCTGTTGTTTTCCTCTAATTCTTTGCATTGATTGCTGAGGAAGGCTTTCTTATCTCTTGTTGCTATTCTTTGGAACTCTGCATTCAGATGCTTATATCTTTCCTTTTCTGCTTTGCTTTTCACTTCTCTTCTTTTCACAGCTATTTGTAAGTCCTCCCCAGACAGCCATTTTGCTTTTTTGCTTTTCTTTTCCATGGGAATGGTCTTGATCCTTGTCTTCTGTACAATGTCATGAACCTCCTCCCATAGTTCATCAGGCACTCCATCAATCAGATCTAGTCCCTTAAATCTATTTCTCACTTCCACTGTATAATCATATGGAATTTGATTTAGGTCATACCTGAATGGTCTGGTGGTTTTCCCTACTTTCTTCAATTTAAGTCTGAATTTGGCAATAAGGAGTTCATGATCTGAGCCACAGTCAGCTCCCAGTCTTGTTTTTGCTGACTGTGTAGATCTTTTCTGTCTTTGGCTGCAAAGAATATAATCAATCTGATTTTGGTGTTGACCATCTGGTGATGTCCATGTGTAGAGTCTTCTCTTGTGTTATTGAAAGAGGATGTTTGCTATGAGCAGTGCATTTTCTTGGCAATACTCTATTAGCCTTTGCCCTGCTTCATTCCATAATCTAAGGTCAAATTTGCCTGTTACCCCAGGTGTTTCTTGACTTCCTAGTTTTGCATTCCAGTCCCCTATAATGAAAAGGACATCTTTTTGGGGTGTTAGTTCTAACAGATCTTGTAGGTCTTCATAGAACAGTTCAACTTCAGCTTCTTCAGCATTACTGGTTGGGGCATAGACTTGGATTACTGTGATATTGAATGGTTTGCTTGGAAATGAACAGAGATCATTCTGCCATTTTTGAGATTGCATCCAAGTACTGCATTTCAGACTCTTTTGTTGACCATGATGGCTACTCCATCCCTTCTAAGGGATTCCTGCCCACAGTAGTAGATATCATGGTCATCTGAGCTAAATTCACCCATTCCAGTCCATTTTAGTTGGCTGATTCCTAGAATGTCTATGTTCACTCTTGCCATGTCCTGTTTGACCACTTCCAATTTGCCTTGATTTATGGACCTAACATTCCAGGTTCCTCTGCAATATTGCTCTTTACAGCATCGGACCTTGCTTCTATTACCAGTCACATCCACAATTGGGCATTGTTTTTGCCTTGGCTCCATCCCTTTATTCTTTCTGGAGTTATTTCTCCACTGTTCTCCAGTAGCATATTGGGCACCTACCGACCTGGTGAGTTCCTCTTTCAGTATCCTATCATTTTGCCTTTTCATACTGTTCATGGGGTTCTCAAGGCAAGAATACTGAAGTGGTTTGCCATTCCCTTCTCCAGTGGACCACATTCTGTCAGACCTCTCCACCATGACCCGCCCATCTTGGGTGGCCCCACATGGCATGGCATAGTTTCACTGAGTTAGACAAGGCCATGGTCCGTGTGATTAGATTGACTAGTTTTCTGTGATTATGGTTTGTGTGTCTGCCCTCTGATGCCTCTCGCAACACCTACTGTCTTACTTGGGTTTCTCTTACCTTGGACGTGGGGTATCTCTTCAAGGTTGCCCCTGCCCCTGCTGGCTGCCCCTGTGCAAAGTGCACTGGCTGCAACAGACTGCACGGCAGAAGCATGCCCAAGAGAAGCTACCCCTTGCCCAAGGTCAGGGGCAGCGGCCAAGAGGAGCTACTGCATGTCCGAGGTCAGGGGCGGTGGCCGAGAGGAGCAACACCATGTCCAAGGAGCAGTGGCTGTGCGGGTGCAGGAGGGCCAAGAGGAGCTACTCCACGTTCAAGGTCAGGAGGGGCGGCTGTGAGGAGCTACCCCTCGTCCAAGGTATATAGTGTAATCCAATTTAAAGTCAAAGGTCCAGTGCCATGTATGCACCTAGAGCCAGAAGGTTATTCTCTGCACTAAAGCTTTTTATCAGTAAAAATGAAAAATGTACATGAACGAATCCCTGACTCATAAAATAAAATAAAGAACTAACAAGTAAGTCAATAGAAAGTGCAAAAAATGAAAAATATATGAGGTAAATAAAAGACTATAAATAATACATCAAAATACTGTGCTTTTTTGGGGGGAAAAACATAAATCACTAGATAACATGATCAACAAAACATGAAGAAAGCACAAAATTGCAAAATGATATGACAGGAAAGAAGTATTGAAATAGAGAAAAAAATTAATAATCAAGACACTAATTTGTAAATATCTTTGCAAATAGGTTTAAAAACCCAGATGAAATGGGTAATTTCTTAGGGAAATACCAGAAGTTATCTTCTTTGTTTAAAAGGCTCAAGCAAATTTCCATTGAATAAATAGAGGAATTTATTAAGTAAGTGCCCCCTCAAAAAGCACCAGGGCAAGGAAGCTTCACAGAAGAAATATAGTGAATCTTTAAATACCAGATAATCAAATGCTCTAGAAATTATTCCAGAGCATTGAAAATAAAAAATAAATCTGAAATTCTTTACTTAACTAAGTATAACATTGTCTAAAGCAGATGGAATAAAACAAAAGACTACAGACATCACTCATGAATACTAAAGAAAAATGCTAAATATTAGCAAATAGAATCCAATACCACATTAAGGAAATAACACATCATAATCAACTGGGATTTGTTCCAGTAATTCAAGGTTAGTTCAACAGTAGGCAAATCATTAAAAGTTTGTACTACAGTAATAATGAAAAGATATATTACTATTTCCATTGGTCCTGAAAAGGCATTTGACAAGCCCCCAAACACAAAAGAAGATACAGGCTTTAGGATATATAGATAAATGTATTCTAAAGTCAGTATCTTATTTAATAGTGAAACATAAGCATTATTTCCATTAAGAAACAAGGCAAAGATTTCTACTATATTGCCTACTGTTTTAATTTATATTAGAATTATTAGTAAATTTAGACAGGCAAAAAACAATTATATATATAATAGGAAATGAGGAAGAATAAAACTACCTCTTCCATTTGATCCATTTTATCCTGAATTTTTTCATTTTCTTGGATCTAAGTTTATTATTATTTTTTAGAGCAGTATTAGGTTTCCTGGAAAAATTGAGCATAGAATACAGAACATTACTTCCCATATACCCCTGCTCCTTACCCTACCCACACAGTTTCCTCTATTATTAACACCGTGCCTTAGTATAGTATATTTGTTACAGTTGATGAGCTATTATTAATATATTACAATTAACTCTACTCCATACATTAGGATTTGTTCTTTGCCCCACACAGTTCTATGTGTTTGAAAAATCCACCATATAATGTGTCTCTCATTACAATATCATATGGAAGAGCTTCACTGCCATAAATATTCTCTGTAGGTTTCTAATGCCCTTTACAGCACAGCATCCAGAAATATATAGTCTGTATGTATATGTAGGAGATTCATACATATCTTCAAATTTCTCAGGATGATAAGGCTGCAAACCTGATGGATTTTTTTTTCCAGAAAAAAAAAAAGGCAAAAAACTGATGGCTTCCAGCTGACTGTCTGCCGTTTCAAAGGAACTCTCTTCTAGAAAAAGCAGTCACTCAAATAATCACTAGATCTATCTTTAAAGTTTATTATTTTTCCCTTCATGATTTTGTTTTTGTGTGTTTATGTTGTTTTAGGTTTTCTTCAATTTCATTTTTTAGCCTACTAATTCACTTCCCTTTTCAGCATTGATCATATTCTTTTCCATTTTGTCTATTGCAATTTTAAATTCAAAATCATGTTCAAATGCAAATCAAAAGTATTTGATTTTATGAATACCCTCATATGAGATACCCTCATATCAGTCAGAATAGCCACATCATTAGGTCTACAAACAATAAATGCTGGAGAGGGTGTGAAGAAAAGGGAACCCTCTTGCATTGCTTGTGGGAATGTAAATTGATACAGCCACTATGGAAGATGGCATGGAGATTCCGTAAAAAACTAGAACTAAAACCACCATATGACCCAGCAATCTCACTGCTAGGCATATACCCTAAGGAAACCAAAATTGAAAAAGACATCCATACCCCAATGTTTATTGCAGCACTATTTACAATAGCTAGAACATGGAAGCGACATAGATGTCTATCAACAGATGAATAGATAATGAAGCTATGGTACATATATACAATGGAATATTACTCAGCCATAAAAAGGAGCCATTTAGTCAGTTCTAATGAGGTTGAGGAACCTAGAGCCTATTATACAGAGTGAAGTAAGTCGGAAAGAGAAATATAAATATCATATGCTGATGCATATATATAGAATCTAGAAAGATGGTACTGATGAATTTATTTGCAGGGCTGCAATGGAGAAACAGACATAAAGAACAGACTTATGGACACGGAATGAGGGGTGGAGAGAGAGGGTGAGATGTATGGACAGTGTAACATGGAAAGTTACAAAACGATATGTAAAACAGATAGCCAATGGAAATTTGCTGTGTGACTCAGGGAACTCAAACATGGGATCTGTGACAATCTAGAGGGGATGAGGAGGGAAATGGAAGAGAGGTTCCAGAGGGAGGGGACATGGATGTACCTATGGCTGATTCTTGTTGATGTTTGACAGAAAACCACAAAATTTTGGAAAGCAATTATCCTTCAATTAAACAATAAAGTGGCAAAAAAATAATGTTCACAAGAAATTTTTGATATATTCTAAATGCATCTCTTCAAGAGCTAACTTCTGTCATCTTTAATTAATTCTATTTAAATGTGGATTGGGCTTCCCTGGTGGCTCAGCTGGTAAAGAATCTGCCTGCAATGCAGGAGACCTGTGTCCAATCCGTGGGTTGGGAAGATACCCTGGATAAGGGAATGGCTACTCACTCCAGTATTCTGGCCTGGAGAATTCCATGGACTGTATAATCCATGGGGTCACAAAGAGTCAGGCATGACTGAGCGATAATGTGGATCATCTATATTGAAAGTTATATTGACTTCCTTCATGTTACTGAGATTCTATAAGAGAGCTATATTTCTCATTACTTAGCCACAGTTTTCTATTCCTCTAGTACCCATAAAAGTCAGTTAGAGTCTCTTTTTGAGAAGTGGCAAATACTCCAGTGGCAGAAGGTAGTGGTTTTGTGGGTCACTATTGAATATAGAGGAAATTAGACAATATGCTGAGATGTAGGAATGAAAAATTTATGCTCCCAAGTTTATTAGAGAGATAAACCAAACTTTTAATTGAAAAGAAAGAGCAATTTCTCCAAATGACCATATTATTTAAAAGAATTGCCTTTTCAATATGTATAATGGACAATAAATTGATACAATGTTTATCACAATTCTCAGGAAAGAATGTTAAACACTATAAAGGTAAAAGAGTAGAATTCAAAGAGAAGATAAAGAGGCTTTTAATGTGCTTCCTTTGACACTAATCAACCACAGGTACAGGCAATGTCTTTGAACCATCCTTCCATTAACGCTTCCTGGATTTCCTCTCTCTGATGTTGAAACTTGGCTACTTTTTTGTGTAGCTGTAGGCCCCCTCATGGACCAGGACCAATTCTTCTAGAGCAGAAACATCCTACCCGAATCATTTTCTCTGGGTTCGTCAGGGATTGGGAAGGACAATCAAGTACTACACAGAAAATTAATAAATATACAAGTTCAGTTCTTCTTTGAGGGGATTCATAGACTGAAGTCCCTTAGGAAACCCTGAAACACTGGATTTTACCTGTAAGCTTTGAGGAGAGGCAAACCTTCTCTTCTGCTGTTTTTCCCTCTACTCTCATTTAGTCTCAAGGAGCTAAAGTCTCCAGAATGTCAGAAAGATCTCAGAAAAACTTCTACCTCAGTTGGACCCTCCATGCTTTACAAACATGGTGATCCTAGTTGGTATTTCACTCCAGATACAAATACAGGAGGAAAGAGAAATCAGCACCTGAAGATCCACCTTTCCATTTCATCTAAAAGGGTAGGGGATAGAGAAAGGAAGGCAACAAAGACCTTGTGAAATTCCCAAATTCAGATCCTTACTCAACTCAGCGAACATCTATCATATTTAGTGTTAAAATGTGAAAATGGTGTCAGGAGGAAATACCATTGTTTTAGGTTAAATGCAGGTGTGTCAATATCACTGAACCGAAATTAACTATGAGATTCAAAATGCATTTTAAATATGTTTACAATAAATAGTCTGTTGTGACTAAACCTATTCAGTAATACTAAAATGAGATATTGCTGCTCTAACCAATTACAACATAAGAGCATTTTTACTGAAACTTTACCTAAAGTTTTTTGGTTTTGTTTTGCAAATTATACTAGTAGAAAAGACTCTGATGAAGAACAAAGCATAAAAAGGGAAAAATCCAATTAAATTTAGTAATAGAAATGTTTATTTCATTGGAATTATGCTTTAATAGTGTTAAGGAATTTCAGTTTTACACTAAATAGAAAACAGTCAGGAAAAAAAAAAAAACTAGAAGAGGCTGGAAATAGGATGATATGTCCTTTTCATTTTTCCAGATAAAATTTCATTCCATTTTCTAGGATTTACAAGGTGAAAAAATAGTTAACACTTGGGTCTTCCCTGGTGGTCCAGTGGTTAAGACTCTGCACTGTCTATGCAGGGGGCACAGGCTCCAAGAATCTGCATGCTGCATAGCACAGCCAAAAAATAAAAAGTTAACACTTGATTTTCCCAAACATTACTTCCTATGGCCAGAAAACCACTTGCTGAGCAACATTATTTTTTAAAAAAAGGGAAACAATCTACTCAATATTAATTTGTATTTCACTGGTCTCATTTTCTTTCATTAGAAAAGTTCCAGCAAAACATGGATCACAGCCATGAATTAGGTCTGTACATTCCAATCAAGTTCCCTGGTTTTTACCTCCTTAGGGATAAAGTAGAAGAGGCTGATGCTAAGATCCCAGAAAACTCATGCTAGGTCAGTGACAAAATGCTATTTTTGAAATCATTAAATCCTATTTAATAAAGTATCAAAGGTAACTCAGTGGGGAAATGATGGTCTTTTAAACAAATGGTTCTAGAACAATTGAATGTCCATATATACAAAAAAGAGAACTTATACACACCCTTTATACTTTCACAAAGATTTACTAAAACTAGATCATAGGCCTAAATATGAAATGCAAAACTATAATACCTCTAATAGAAAACAAAGGAGTTTTAAAGATAAAATACCAACAGAACAACCAATGAAAGAAAAACTGATAGTTGGGCTTCATTAAAATTAAAAAGAAAACAACTTTTGCTCTAGTAAAAAAATTAAGCCACAGACTAGAAGAAAATATTTATAACACACATGTTTAATAAAGGACTTGTATCCAAAATATACATATTAAAAATTTTAAAAATAAGAAAACCCAATTAAGAAAAGGAAAATGATGTAAATAGATACTTTACCAAAGAAAATATATAGATTGCAAATAAGCACATGAAAAAATGCCCAAGATCATATATTATTATGAAACTTCCAAGTAATCAATGATGATGTTCCATTAAACATTTATTGGTATGTTTGAATTTTAAAAAACCTGAAAATAAGAATTTCTGATAAGGATGTGGAGTAAAAGAATCTCTCATCCATTACTGGTGGGAATCCAAAACAGAACAACTATTAGGAAAACAATTTTGCAGGCTCCCACAAAGCTAATCATAGTTGACCACATAATCTAGCAATTTTGTTCCTAGGTATTTACTAAACTGATTTGAAAACATATACCTACACAATTATCTGCATGTGACTATTTAGAGAACTTTTATTCATAATTGCAAATATTGAAAGCAACCAAGAAGTCCTTTAATAAGTGAATAGATATACAAGCTGTGATACATCCATGCAATGGAATATTATTCAACAATACAAAGAAACGACCCATCAGGTAAGGAAAACAGATAAAATGAAAATGTTAGTTGCTAAGTTGTGTCTGACTCTTTGCAACGCTATGGACTGTTGCCCGTCAGTCTTCTCTGTCCATGGAATCCCTCAGGCAATAATAGTGGAGTGGGTTGCCATGCCCTTCTCCAGGGGATCTTCCTGACCCAGGGATCAAACCAGCATCTTCTGTACTGGCAGGCAGATTCTTTACCACTGAGCATCCTGGGAAGCCCAAGGAAGACAAGGATGAATTTCAAAGGCATTTTCTAACTCAGAGATGACTGTCTGAAAAGGCTACCTATTTTATTATTCCAATTATATGACATTCAGAAAAGGCAAAAATATTGAGGCAGAAAAAGATCAGTGATTGACAGGGAGTTCAGAGAGGGTAGATATGTTGAGCCAGTGAAGCACAGGAGACATTATCATCATGGAAAATTAGGTAAAGAGGACACAGGATTTGTCTGTATTATTTCTTTCTTTCTTTTTTTTTTTTTTTTTTTTTTTTGAGTGGTAAGGAGTTTTAATGTATCTATTATTGTGAACTTAAATTGATGTAGACAAACAAAAGGAAGTAACAAACACATAGACATAATTCAATTAACAGTCATTGAATCATATTGTTTATCTTGTCAGAAATTGTTAATTATCTGTAGCTCCAGACTACCAAATCAGGAAACATCTTCTAATTATTATTTCTTAGTGCTGCACGTGAACCTACAATTATCTCAAAATAAAAAATTTAATTAAAAACAAACCAGATGCAACCAAGTCAATAATATATTTCATTTAAAACACATTATTTCAACATGTAATGAATATAAAATAGTAATACGATGTTTGGTATTTTTTGGTACAAGCCTTCAAAGTCTGGTGTATATTTATATTAGATGTGTGTTAGTCACTCAATCATGTCCAACTTTGTGATCCCCGTGGACTATAGCCCGCCAGGCTCTTCTGTCCATGGGATTCTCCAGGCAAGAATACTGGAACAGGTTCTCATTTCCTTCTCCAGGTGATCTTCCTGACGTAGGGATTGAACCCACGTCTCCTGCCTTGCAGGCAGATTCTTTACTACTCTGCCACTTGGGAAGCCCTTTTAGACGGATAGGGCTTCCCTCATAGCTCAGTTGGTAAAGAATCCGCTTGCAATGCAGGAGACCACGGTTTAATTCCTGGGTCGGGAAGATCGGCTGGAGAAGGGATAGGCTACACACTCCAGTATTCTCAGGCTTCCCTTGTGGCTCAGTTGGTAAAGAATCCTCCTGCAATGGGGGAGACTTGGATTCAATCCCTGGGTAGGGAAGATCCCATGGAGAAGGTAAAGGCTACCTACTCTAGTATTCTAGCCTAGAGAATTCCATGGACTGTATAGTCCATGGGGTTGCAAAGAGTCGGACATTACTGAGCGACTTTCACTCATTTCACACTTTATATGGATAGTATATCTCAAATCAGATGCTCATTTTCCTCAGAATACTTGATTTATGCTTGCTCTCTATTTACAGTTCATAAAATCTAAGGTTGAAAAATTAGATTAACATGTTCAAGTAATCCCAAACATACTTAAATATTTACAATAAATGAAAGAGTTACCAAAAAAGCATTTTTTAAATTTCTACCCACATGGCCAAAACTGGCTTATCTTCTTTAGAAAAATTGATTTTACTTTGAGGTAAAAATGCATCAATTTCAAATTACATATGTCCAAATAAATTAAATTCACTAATTCTTATATCGTGGATGAGGGGTATCTCCTCACCACCACCTCTCCTGACCTTGATCGTGGAGTAACTCCTCTCGGCCCTACTGTGCCTGCGCAGCCAATGCCCCTTGGACGTGCCAAAGAAAGGCAATGCCAAAGAATGCTCAAACTACTGCACAATTGCACTCATCTCACATGTTAGTAAAGTAATGCTCAAAATTCTCCAAGCCAGGCTTCAGCAATATATGAACCGTGAACTTCCAGATGTTCAAGCTGGTTTTAGAAAAAGCAGAGGAACCAGAGATCAAATTGCCAACATTCGATGGATCATTGAAAAAGCAAGAGAGTTCCAGGAAAACATCTATTTCTGCTTTACTGACTATGCCAAAGCCTTTGACTGTGTGGATCACAATAAACTGTGGAAAAATCTGAGAGATAGGAATACCAGGCCACCTGACCTGCCACTTGAGAAACCTGTATGCAGGTCAGGAAGCAACAGTTAGAACTGGACATGGAACAACAGACTGGTTCCAAATAGGAAAAGGAGTACGTCAAGGCTGTATACTGTCACCCTGCTTATTTAACTTGTATGCCGAGTACATCATGAGAAACGCTGGGCTGGAAGAAGCACAAGCTGGAATCAAGATTGCCGGGAGAAATATCAGTAACCTCAGATATGCAGATGACACCATCCTTATGGCAGAAAGTGAAGAGGAACTAAAAAAGGAACCTCTTGATGAAAGTGAAAGAGGAGAGTGAAAAAGTTGGCTTAAAGCTCAACATTCAGAAAACGAAGATCATGGCATCTGGTCCCACCACTTCATGGGAAATAGATGGGGAAACAGTGGAAACAGTGTCAGACTTTATTTTTTTGGGCTCCAAAATCACTGCAGATGGTGATTGCAGCCATGAAATTAAAAGACACTTACTCCTTGGAAGGAAAGTTATGACCAACCTAGATAGCATATTAAAAAGCAGAGACATTACTTTGCCAACAAAGGTCCATCTAGTCAAGGCTATGTTTTGTCCAATAGTCATGTATGGATGTGAGAGTTGGACTGTGAAGAAGGCTGAGCGCTGAAGAATTGATGCTTTTGAACTGTGGTGTTGGAGAAGACTCTTGAGAGTCCCTTGTACTGCAAGGAGATCCAACCAGTCCATTCTAAAGGAGACCATTCCTGGGTGTTCATTGGAAGGAATGATGCTAAAGCTGAAACTCCAATACTTTGGCCACCTCATGCGAAGAGTTGACTCGTTGGAAAAGACCCTGATGCTGGAAGGGATTGGGGACAGGAGGAGAAGGGGACGACAGAGGATGAGATGGCTGGATGGCATCACTGACTCGATGGACATGAGTTTGAGTGAACTCTGGGAGTTGGTGATGCACAGGGAGGCCTGGCATGCTGCAATTCATGGGGTCGCACAGAGTCAGACACGACTGAGCAACTGAACTGAACTCAATTCTTGTATCAACTCAATATCATGAATATTGAATTCAAAATGAATATGTCATAAATTGAAAGTACTTTCAACATATCAATAAATATAAAATGTTCTTTATATTTAAGTTTTTGCAGTCAGTGTACAATACATAGTACTATCAATTATAATTAATACTATCATGTTGATTCAGGATAGGAAAATGTGTAATGTCATTACTATTTATACATATTCAGAAAGTGCCTATTTCTGTATAAAGTTGTGTGTGTGTCAGAAGCTTTTACTTTCCTTGGAGCTTCAATTCTATCTCATTGAGATGCAATGTAGTATTGGTGAGAAAATGCAAATCATAGCATCAAATTTGGCTTTGATTATTGAATATTTGGCAAATATCTCCCCTCCTTTTTAAAGGAAATCTTGACTTGAAATTAATGGTGGTGCAGATCTTTGCAAAACTCTTTCACAGCTCAACCAATGGGCATTGGCAAAGACCACAGATCGTTAAAATTGTTGTCTTTCATTACTTTTAAGAGTTCTATAAACTGATGATGATTCATAACACTGCAGGAATATAGTAAACAACTTCACCTCTGTACTCTCTATAGAGTTTACTTCAGAACATTGAGCAAAATAGCTTTAATATGCACCATGCTGAAAATTCAGTAATAAGAGAAACTTCCTTCAATAAATCCAGAGGTTCTACCTGACATAGCTGGAATGCCATCTTTTGTGATAAAAAAATGTTTTTTGTATCGAGTGAAATACTGTTTTGAAAGACGTAAAAGATTCAGATCTATCCCATGAGTTTGATGTTGTAGGCTGCAAACTGATACTTCGTCATAAGTTGGATTCACTCTGACACAAAATACATCTAAAGTGATAACTGGGCAATGTCTTTTGAGTTACATGGAGTTTACCTCTAGGTTGAGACTGATCCCATTAGGTCTTTCAGAGTAGTAGATGGGCTCCAAAACTAGAAGCACAGGGTGAAAAATAAGAGAGTCATGACACACTACTCATTCTGACTGTAAATTTAATCCAAGAGCTCTCTAGTAATTATAGCTCTCTGAAAACAGAGTGTTCTGCGTGGATAGATTGTGATGTTTCCCATATTTGAAGTGTTTAATCGCAGTCAGAGTTTTTACTTGGTAGAGATTCTGCTTGGTCTTTTTGATTGTTACAGAATTTTCAGCAGCCAGCATGAAAGCAGTAACATAACAAAAATGGGTGTCCTCAATCCCGTTCACTTTATCTCAGCACTAGTTAGAAACTGTGGATCTAGAGCATCAGGAAAGATTCTTCAAAGCATCTTTTCCCTTGAGGTTGCCAAAAAGTATTTAATCCTAAACATTAACCATGATGATCGGGTCTAGACAGAGTATTGTTTCTCATATTTTGAAAAGTACTTATCTCTAATTCTTTACCTGTATTCATAACAATTGGAAGTACATTTGAATCCACATTTGCTCAAGCTGCACGTCTTTAGTCTTCTACACGCTTATGAAAATATTTGAGGAGAAAAAGAAAAAAAATATGTTTCATACCACATTCTATCAACTCACGTTACCTAAGATCAGTATACCAAATAGAGGCCACTCTAGGCAGTGAACACAGTTTTTCTCCAGACACAGGACCATCAATCAAATGATTTTGCTTCTTCTCCAGTCCTTGAGCAGTCTGGGACCTAACTGCTGGTCTCTAACAACAACAACAAAATTTGCTTTGCTGCAAAACCAGTAAAAACTTCAGATCCTACCTGTATGTGTTCTTACCATGCAGTAACCTCTTATGCTTAGCTATTCTACCAAACTCTTATCTGTGAGAGACAAGTAGGTGTGTGTGTGTGTGTGTATGTATATATATACATATATATACATACATACATATATATATACATACATACATATATGTATGTATATATATACATACACACACACACACACACACATATATATATATATATATAGAGAGAGAGAGACAAGAATACAGTACACTGCCTGGAAACCAAAAGACACTCACATAATGGAATATGTGATCAGCAAAACTATACTTGACTATAGGCAACTCACATTTCAGAACAGGAAATACCTGTCCAGGGCACTGAGATGGAATATTTGTTTCCATGTTACTAATATTTTATCACCTGAAAAGTCAATCCCCTCCAGGCATATCCACAAGCTCGTCAATGTCAAAGATGAATGTAAGAGACGGGGATTCTCTGCATTGCCTTTATTAGTATGCATTAGTGCTGTTTTGTGGACACATTCATATTTTCAGTGACTCACCAAATATTTGATAGGGATGCTGTTCAATACCTTCAAGTGAGAAAAAGGAATAAAAGACCACATATGGCCTTAGTGTCTTTAGGGCATAATGATAAAGAATCTGGCAAGTTCTGTGTCCCTTAAGTTCATTATAAAGCAACTATTATCCACAAGCTGTTATATAATGAGCAGTTTAGTAGAATTGATGTCCAAATCTGTACCAGCTCTCCTGGTCCAATGATTGCTGTGTGTCTATATGCCATGCTTTTCGAGTTTGTATATTTGCTGAGCATTGGATCTCCCAGGCATACAGAGTCTTCTTCCTGGAGTCCTCCTCTAAGCTCCCTCTGCTTACCTCAATGTTTCCTCAGTTTAATTTTCACCTCCCTGGAGAGGCTTCCTTGATGGCTTAGGCTTTAAAGCTCAGAAAGTCTACAGCAAATTTTGTGTGTGCCACTTGGGTGGTATTTATCTTGTGCTGCTGCCCAAGTCATCTATCTTTCAGCAGACCCAGGACCTAGTACAGAGTACCACAAGTTGAAGTTCAGAGCACACCTCTGCTGTGTGCTCAGCCCCTCACCATTCCAGGGGGAAGAATTCCATTTATTGGATAAAAGAATTTGGGGTGGGATATTATAGAAAAAGAGAAAATGTTCAGATTTACAATTGTGAATATATGAAATTCTACCTATCCACAGTCTACACCATACCTATATACATACTACCATCATCCACGTTGCTAAAACAAATATAAAAACACAAACAAGAACCTGTACAACATGATACTAGTATTATATTTTAGAACCTGACAGCAGGCTATTTTTATCTTTAGCCCAAACCGAATATTGACTTTGCCTTGATTTCACTCCCTTGGCAAGGGCAGAAACAACAGGTAAGAAGTCTCTCTAACCTCCCACAACCCAATGCTTAACCTACAGGTTTATACACAACAATCCTTAGTGGATGTCTGCTAAATCAGTGGGGTTTACTATGAGGTATGTGTTCTTGGGGTACACAGATAATCTCCAAATGGTCCACAGGCATGACTACATCTAAGGACATCACTTTTCAGATCTTCTACCACCTTATGTACCCTTTCTAAAACTAACCTGCATGATGTAGGTTTATGCTGGTTCTCCTTTCACATGTTCACTTCAAAATCTCCCTCCCACTTACAAAATAAAGGCATCCAACTCATAAATCTGGAATCTTACTGTAGTGGCTTCAGTTCTACTGATAGCCTCCCAGATGCCAAACAAGAGAGAAATTTGCAGTACCATAACACTCCCTTTAAACAAAGAATGGAATTGAAATGTGGTATTTGGAGTTATCTTGGAAAGCTCTCAATCAGGATATATTGTAGAAAGGGGTGATGAAGAAAAAGATTGCTTAATGAACTCTCTTCATCCATATCCCAAGTATTTTCAAAGAATTGATTATCAGTAAAGTTTTGTGAGAACAAAAGAAAAAAAAAAACTGTTAAGAAATATTGAGAGCAATGGTACTTAATTTCAGATAGGTGATGAACTCAAGATAGTGCTTTGTGCCTTATCCATCTTAAAAAGTAAGTAAAGTGTTAGTTGTTAGTCATGTTTGACTCTTTGTGACCCCATGGACTGTAGCCTGCCAGGGTCCTCTGTCCATGAAATTTTCCAGGCAAGAATACTAGAGTGCATTGCCATTTCTTTCTTCAGGGGATATTCCCAACCTAGGATTGAACCCAGGTCTCCTGCCCTGTGGGCAGATTCTTTACCTCTGAGCCACCAGGGAAGCCCTACCCATCTTAGATTTAGAATTCAAAAGTAAGATGCAGTAATGGAGAGTATACTAATACTGTTACTTAAACCAGAAAAAAAAAGTTAGACTTTTTCTGACAGAGACTGATTAGTTTGACAATGAAGACTGCCTTTGATAATTAGTTTATTTGACAAGTTGGTTGCCAAATTTTTAATAGGCTAAATCTGCAATCCCACTATTTTGAAAATAAATATATTTAAAGCTCATAACAAGATGAATCATTTTATATCAGACATCTTTTATTTTCAAAAGTAAGTTGGAATTAACAATATTTTCATTATTCAAAGCTTTCCAAATATATATATAAAGGCACCTATAAGTGAGGAATACATTTACCTAGCACTCACTTACAAATTTTCAGAATAGCTATGAGGACATATTGGAGAAGGAAATGGCAACCCACACCAGTATTCTTGCCTGGAGAATCCCACGGACAGAGGAGCCTGGCAGCCTACAGTCCATGGGGTAGCAAGAGTCGGAAATGACATAGCAACTAAACGACAACAATGATGAGGACATATGTTCTGTAATGGCAGGAACCTTTATTTTCTTTGGGTGACTGCTTCATTTTAGCCTACAACAATACCTGACATAGAGTAGACACTCAATAAATATTTGCTGCTAAATTAATAAAGGTTTTTGTATTCTTCTGTGATTGGATCTCAGCATGTTGAAGAAAGAGCAGCACATCAAAATTTGGAATCTTTTTGAACTCCACAATTTTCCACTTACAAAGTTGACCCAGTTGAACCTTTTACATAATTTAGTGCTGTTAGTTTTGTCTTTTTCTTCTGGAATTCACACATAATTTTTTCATTATTTTTTTGTATTTATTGGAAGGAAAGTTTGGTGATATACCTGTTTTGTCTTTTTCTTCTGGAATTCACACATAATTTTTTCATTATTTTTTTGTATTTAAGGGAAGGAAAGTTTGGTGATATACCTGTTTTGTCTTTTTCTTCTGGAATTCACACATAATTTTTTCATTATTTTTTTTGTATTTAAGGGAAGGAAAGTTTGGTGATATACCTAAGTTTTCTTAGAAATCCAAACTTTGGAAAGCTGTTCCATACTTAATGGGAAAATGAAGACAAGGGGATATTCAATGACTTAAACTCACTACTATTTCTACTGCTCTTGACTGTTAACATAATATAGTTAACCAATTGGCCTAATAACAATAACATCAAAAAGAATTTTAAAACAGGAATACATTTAACCAAGATGGTGAAAGAACTGTACACTGAAAACTATAAGACACTGATGAAAGAAATTGAAGGCAACACAGATGGAAAGATATAACTATGTTCATACATTGGAAGAATCAATATTGTTAAAATAACTACATTATCCAAGGCAATCTACAGATTCAATACAACCCCTATCAGAATTCCAATGGCATTTTTCACAGAAATAGAACAAACAATTGTAAAATTTATGGAATAACAAAAGACCACACATAGCTAAAGTTATCTTGAGAAAGAACAAAACTGAAGTAATTATTTTTTTCTGATTTCCAACTATACTACAAAGCCACAGTAATCAAAACAGTATGGTATTGGCATGAAACCAGGAACATGGATCAATGGAACAGAATTGAGATCCAAGAAATAAACTCCTACATATATGGTCAACTAATGTATGGATGTGAGAGTTGGACTGTGAAGAAAGCTGAGCACTGAAGAATTGATGCTTTTGAACTGTGGTGTTGGAGAAGACTCTTGAGAGTCCCTTGTACTGCAAGGAGATCCAACCAGTCCATTCTGAAGGAGATCAGTCCTGGGATTTCCTTGGAGGGAATGATGCTGAAGCTGAAACTCCAGTACTTTGGCCACCTCATGCGAAGAGTTGACTCATTGGAAAAGACTCTGATGCTGGGAGGGATTGGGGGCAGGAGGAGAAGGGGACGATAGAGGATGAGATGGCTGGATGGTATCACTGACTCGATGGACATGAGTCTGAGTGAACTCCGGGAGTTGGTGATGGACAGGGAGGCCTGGCATGCTGCGATTCATGGGGTTGCAAAGAGTCAGATATGACTGAGCGACTGAACTGAACTGAACTGAATTTACAATAAAGAAACCAAGAATATACAATGAGGAAAGATAGTCTCTTCAATAAATAGTGGTGGGGAAAACAAGATAGCCACATGCAAAACAAGAAAAAATAAAACTAGATCCCTATCTTACTCCACATACAAAAATCAAATTAAAATGGATAAAAGATTTGAACATAGGGCCCGAAATCATAAAACTCCTAAAAGAAAGCATAGGGGATAAGCTCCTTGCCATTAGTCTTGGTGATGTTATTTAGATTTGACACCAAAAATAAAAGCAACAAAAGTAAAAATAAATTAATGGGACTACATCAAATTAAGAGCTTTTGCACAGCAAAGGAAACCATCAACAAAATGAAAAGGCAACCTACAGAATGGGAGAAGATATTTGCAAGTCATGTATCTGAGAAGGGGTTAATGTCTAAAAAAGTAATTTTTAAAAATCCTACCACTCAAAAGAAAAACAAACTATCTGATTGAAAAATGGGCAGAAGGACTGCATAGACATTTTTTCCACAAAAAGGTGTACAAATTGCCAACAGGTATATGAAAAGGTGCTCAACATCAGTAATCATCAGGGAAATGCAAAACAAAACAACAAGATAATCACCTCACACCTGTTAAAATGGCTGTCATCAAAAAGACAGGAAATAATTAGTGTTGGAGAGGATGTGGAGAAAAGAGATCCCTTGTATACTGTGTATGGGAATGTAAACTGGTTCAGTCACTGATAAACAATGTGGAAGTCCCTAAAATTTTTTAAATAGAGCTACTATATAATCCAACAATTGGACTGCTGGGTATATATCTAAAGGAATTTAAAACAGGATAGATCAATGGAACAAAATAGAAAGCCCAGAGATAAATCCATGCACATATGGACACCTTATCTTTGACAAAGGAGGCAAGAATATACAATGGATTAAAGACAATCTCTTTAACAAGTGGTGCTGGGAAATCTGGTCAACCACTTGTAAGAGAATGAAACTAGAACACTTTCTAACACCATACACAAAAATAAACTCAAAATGGATTAAAGATCTAAACGTAAGACCAGAAACTATAAAACTCCTAGAGGAGAACATAGGCAAAACACTCTCTGACATACATCACAGCAGGATCCTCTATGACCCACCTCCAAGAATATTGGAAATAAAAGCAAAAATAAACAAATGGGACCTAATTAACCTTAAAAACTTCTGCACATCAAAGGAAACTATTAGCAAAGTGAAAAGACAGCCTTCAGAATGGGAGAAAATAATAGCAAATGAAGCAACTGACAAACAACTAATCTCAAAAATATACAAGCAACTCCTACAGCTCAACTCCAGAAAAATAAATGACACAATCAAAAAATGGGCCAAAGAACTAAATAGACATTTCTCCAAAGAAGAAATACAGAGGGCTAACAAACACATGAAAAGATGCTCAACATCACTCATTATCAGAGAAATGCAAATCAAAACCACTATGAGGTACCATTTCACATCAGTCAGAATGGCTGCGATCCAAAAGTCTACAAATAATAAATGTTGGAGAGGGTGTGGAGAAAAGGGAACCCTCTTACAGTGTTGGTGGGACTGCAAACTAGTACAGCCACAATGAAGAACAGTGTGGAGATTCCTTAAAAAACTGGAAATAGAACTGCCTTATGATCCAGCAATCCCACTGCTGGGCATACACACTGAGGAAACCAGAAGGGAAAGAGACACGTGTACCCCAATGTTCATTGCAGCACTGTTTATAATAGCCAGGACATGGAAGCAACCTAGATGTCCATCAGCAGATGAATGGATAAGAAAGCTGTGGTACATATACACAATGGAGTATTACTCAGCCATTAGAAGAAAACATTTGAATCAGTTCTAATGAGGTGGATGAAACTAGAGCCTATTATACAGAGTGAAGTAAGCCAGAAGGAAAAACACCAATACAGTATACTAACACATATATATGGAATTTAGAAAGATGGTAGCAATAACCCTGTGTACGAGACAGCAAAAGAGACACTGATGTATAGAACAGTCTTATGGACTCTATGGGAGAGGGAGAGGGAGAGGGTGGGAAGATTTGGGAGAATGGCATTGAAACATGTAAAATATCATGTATGAAACCAGATGACAGTCCAGGTTCAATGCACGATACTGGATGCTTGGGGCTAGTGCACTGGGATGACCCAGAGGGATGGTATGGGGAGGGAGGAGGGAGGAGGGTTCAGGATGGGGATCACATGTATACCTGTGGCAGATTCATTTTGATATTTGGCAAAACTAATACAATTATGTAAAGTTTTAAAATAAAATAAAATTTAAAAAAAAAAAAATACAAAAAAATTAAAAAAATAAAACAGGAGCTCAAAGATACTTCACTCCCATGTTTCTGCAGCATTATTCATAATATTGAAGATAATGGAAACAGCCTAAGTGTCCATGGACAAATCAATGGATAAATAAGATATGTGTGTGGGGTGTGTGTGTGTATGCACATGCATGTGTGTTTGTATGTGTGTGTATATCTACACAACAAAATATTATTCAACCTTGAGAAAAAAGGAAATCTTGCTATTTGTGACAGCATGGATGGAACTTGAGGGAATTATGCTAAGTCCCATAAGCCAGACAGAGACAGACAAACACCACATAGTATTACCTATACGTGGAACTAAGAAAAAGTCAAACTCTTAGCAACAAAGAGAAGAAAAGTGGTTGCCAGGGGCCAGGGCAAGTAGTGGGGAAAAAATGGGAGGTTGATAAAATGTTAAAAACTTTCAACTAAAAGATTAACAGGATCTGAGGCTCTAATGTAAAATATGGTGACTATAATTTGATATAATACTATATTGTAAAACTGACATTTACTGAGAGTAAGAACTTATAGACTCTCACTAAAAAAGCATAGATACATGAGGTGATAGATATGTTCATTACTAGAAGGGGAATGTGGCCAAAAAGAAACAAATCCAAGCTCCCTATTCTGATTTGAGCTTACTTTGTATACAGTATTCAAATGTCAAAAAGAATTATATTACATGTAAACTTTTGGTTTAAAATGAAGTTGCTCAGTCATGTCCAACTCTTTGCACCCCCATGCACTGTAGCTTACAGGGTCCTCCATCCATGAGATGTTCCAGGCAAGAATACTGGAGTGGGTTGCCATTTCCTTCTCCAGGAGATCTTCCTGACTGAGGGATTGAACCCGGGTCTCCCACATTGTAGGCAGACACTTTACTGTCTGAGCCACCAGGGAAGTCCTGCTGTTTGGTTTAAAAACCAACAGCCAATCTTAAATTACCTTCTCTGATAACCAGGGCGGAATTTATAGAATTTTATAAATAATAAAGTTTATATGCTTTGTGCATTTTGAAACTAAAGGTTTGTACTCAGATATGAACCTCTTGCTTTCTTTTCTTGTTTTGTGAAATTTGTTTTGATTGATTGCTTCTAGAATGAGAGCTACAATAGATGCCCTCCATCAAGTTTAAGTCCATGTCTATTTCATGGTTTTTTCCCAAGTTTCAAGGATAGGTTCTGACACAGAGACGAATCTCAAAAACATGTGTGTGTTTGCATGTTCTCTACACAGTACAGATCGGAACAGTACAATCATGCAATATGAAGAACAGTGGAAACTTAGTAATTATTATCCTGAAAAATATAAAATTTGTAGTTGGTTGACAGCTATCATCTTGTTATATGAAAGATATTTGTTTGTATACATCGACAGCATTCAAACAAATAAATAAAAATATAAGAATTGTAAACCAAAAGAAAGACATTCCTAAGAACTCAGGCATATAACTAGAAACACTCAATTTTCTATAACTAGAAAAATTCAAATATCCTTATAATGGATGCTGTAGGCTGTATTCATTTTTAAGAACAAAATTAGATGCAGTTAATGCCCACTATTGAACTAAAAATCCCATAATCTTATAAATCCTGTGGTCCTACAACTAACTTGTTTTAAACATTTATTACATGTGTTCATTACCAACAGATAGTTTTACTTAGTTTTTTCTTTGGACCTATGTGATAAAACTTGTTATGATCACTATCTTACATATTAAAAACTAAAGTATTTAAAGTAACTTACCCATGTTACCACAGGTATCAGGTGGGTGAACTGGGTCTTGAAACATGTGAAGGCTGTCCCTAATTTTAGACTGAGTAAAACAACTCTCACCTCTATCATGCCCTTTTATTGTAACAACCAGCTACTTTCAGTGGTTGGGTCCAGTGAGTTACACTTACCACTTTAGAAGAGTGAATGATCAAATATGCAAAGTCTATGGGCAAGCTGTCTAAGAGTACAGCTAATTACTGGCATCAAAACTGGATCTTCAACTCAAAATCCCCAACAGCCAGTGGGGATTTTTATAGTTTTTTTTTTTTTAAGTTTAAGAAGTATGTGGAATCTAAAATATGACACAAATGAACTTATCCAAGACAGAAACAGTGTCACAGACATAGAGAACAGACTTCCAGTTGCCAAGGACGAGGGCAGTACAGGAGGGAAGGATTGGGAGTTTGGGGTTAGCAGATGCAAATGAGTATATAGAGAATGGATAAACAACAAGGTCCTACTGTATAGCAAAGAGAACCATATTCAGTATCCTGTTATAAACCATAATGGGAAAGAATATATATATATATATATATATATATATATGAAAGTCACTCAGTCATGTTTGACTCTTTTGCAACCCCATGGACTGTACAGTCCATGGAATTATCCAGGCTAGAGTACTGGAGTGTGGAGTGGGTAGCCTTTCCCTTCTCCAGGAGATCTTCCCAACCCAGGTCACCCACGTATATGTGTGTGTGTGTGTGTGTGTGTGTGTGTGTGTGTGGTGTATAACTGAATCACTTTGCAGGAGTGCTTAAATTAACACAACATGTAAATCAACTGCAATAAAAATTTTTTAAAAGTATAAGATGGGAAAAGACAAACTCTCTGAACATTTTTTTGTAAATACAATGTATTCAGTAACCCAATGGCAGCTGATGTAGGAGAATTCTTTAGTATTAGCAATTACAATATCCTTGCAGGGTTTAAGCCTTAAAAATCCCTGCCTTTAGCGATGATACATGAACTGAGACAGGAAGACAGAATAACTAAAGGGCTTTGGGGAGATTTACACTCCCAGCACCTGGTAAACTGTCCCATGGATTCTCAGGCTCAGTGAATTTTACATTATGTGAAATTTTAAATCCCCATGCTGAAATTTACAGACATTGTTGTCTTTTGTTTTTGATAGAATTGGGAATAAGTCATCTAAAACTTGTATGATAAACCTTACCCTGCAAAACCTTATACAACTTTAGTAAAACAAATAAGCAAAGCAAAGTGCGTTGGAAATTTCCTGTATTTACAGATAGAACAGTCTTTCATCATATTCCAAGGAAACAGTAAATGATCTGGTACCATTGCTTGGGGGCTTCCCTGGTGGCTCAGTGGTAAAGAATCAGCCTGCAGGAGTTCAGTTCAGTTCAGTTGCTCAGTCATGTCTGACTCTTTGCAACCCCATGAACCGCAGCACGCCAGGCCTCCCTGTCCATCACCAACTTCCGGAGTTTACCCAAACTCATGTCCATTGAGTCGGTGATGCCATCCAACCATCTCATCCTCTGTCGTCCCCTCCTCCTCCTGCTCTCAATCTTTCCCAGCATCAGGGTCTTTTTAAATGAGTCAGCTCTTCACATAAGGTGGCCAAAGTATTGGAGTTTCAGCTTCAACATCAGTCCTTCCAATGAACACCTAGGACTGATCTCTTTTAGGATGGACTGGCTGGATCTCCTTGCAGTCCAAGGGACTCTCAAGAGTCTTCTCCAACACCACAGTTCAAAAGCATCAATTCTGCACTCAGCTTTCTTTTTGTCCAACTCTCACATCCATACATGACTACTGGAAAAACCATAGCCTTGACTAGATGGACCTTTGCTGACAAAGTAATGTCTCTGCTTTTGAATATGCTGTCTAGGTTGGTCATAACTTTCCTTCCAAGGAGTAAGTGTCTTTTAATTTCATGGTTTCAATAACCCTCTGCAGGAGACGTGGGTTCAATCCCTGGATTGGGAAGATCCCCTGGAGAAGGAAATGGCAACCCACTCCAGTATTCTTGCCTGGGAAATCCCATGGACAAAGGAGCCTTTGTGGGTTACTATCCTTGGGGCTACAAAAGAGTCAGGCATGACTTACAGACTAAACAACAACAACCATTTCTAAGGAAGTCAAAAACTTATTTTATCAACTATCTTTTTTAATACAGTTATGTCTTGATTGAACAGTATCCTCATTTTGTTTGCTTGAAAATAAAGAGATGGATTACTTAGACAAAGCTGGATGGATTGCCTGGCAATTTAGAAGTCATCTCAGTAAAAAGAAATGCTGACTGAGTCACAGCTTTGTCTTCCTATCTCTTGGCCATGCAGCTAAGAGATGACATGTCTTGCTTTTCGGGTGCATCACATCAGCCATCTCCGAGCTCTCCAGTCACATTCTCAAGATTAAGCCCTGGAACTGACAGTCTTTTAAAGGTTTATACTCAGCAGCAAGATAATCCTCATGGAAAAGAATGCCCATGAATTAATCTTCCCCAAAAGCCTGAAGTCACATTTTTCAACACTTTTTGAAGCCATTTCCCTCAGATGTTGACTGCATTTTTGAATTGTGGTTTTGGTACCCAAATAAAAATTTATAAGTACCGTAAATCAAATTGTTTTAGAATACTTGTCATATTGGGAAAAGAAAGTAAGGCTATCAGTTGAGATATTACTTTTTAACCCTTAACATAGCCAAGATTAGTTGATTGTGGACTCTGAAGTCATATAGATTAAATTTTCATCCTTGATTACATTAAAATCCATGGGACTATCTTGCATGTTGAATAGGTCATTTGTGATTTCTAACATCCTACATTGGAGAAGGCAATGGCACCCCACTCCAGTACTCTTGCCTGGAAAATCCCATGGATGGAGGAGCCTGGAGGGCTGCAGTCCATGGGGTCGCTGAGGGTCGGACACAACTGAGCGACTTCACTTTCACTTTTCACTTTCATGCATTGGAGAAGGAAATGGCAACCCACTCCAGTGTTCTTGCCTGGAGAATCCCAGGGACAGGGCATCCTGGTGGGCTGCCGTCTTTGGAGTCGCACAGAGTCGGATACGACTGAAGTGACTCAGCAGCAATAGCAACATCCTACATGGGTCATTTGGAAAATGTTCATAGAGTTATATGCTGCTGCTACTGCTGAGTCACTTCAATCATGTCCGACTCTGTGCGACCCCATAGACGGCAGCCCACGAGGCTCCCCCATCCCTGGGATTCTCCAGGCAAGAATACTGGAGTGGATTGCCATTTCCTTCTCCAACGCATGAAAGTGAAAAGTGAAAGTGAAGTCGCTCAGTCATGTCTAACCCTCAGCGACCCCATGGACTACAGCCCTCCAGGCTCCTCCATCCATGGGATTTTCCAGGCAAGAGTACTGGAGTGGGGTGCCATTGCCTTCTCCTAGAGTTATATAGATCCTCCAAATATTGAAATATTTCACTATACAGTATCAAAAATCACATTTATTAAGATTACTACCAGTCTGATCAGAGAAAAACTTCATGTATTGGGAAGCTGTCAAACTTATAGCAACAGACAGAAATTTTCCAAAAGTTTATACTTTAACAGTTGGAAGCTTGATTTTTACTGTTGGGAACAAATGTTGTCAGTTAATTTCCTTGAAGTTATAAGCTCATTTATATCATTTTGATAAAATGCTTGCCAAAGAGGAGAGATGAATGAATGACCATATTTGTCTGTCAGTTACTCTTTCTAGAAACAATAGGATTCTATAAAAGAAAGCAGCCAGTTTGGCTCTCAACTCTGTCATACAAGTCCTTTCTATTAGAAGACAACCTTGATGCTTCAGTATGTGGATGAAGCAGTTTATCCAAAAGGTAGGACTTTCTATCCCCACCTTGACAGACAAGCTAGTGGGGAGCAGTTGCTTCCAGTGAGAGCCCTTCAGGTCAGAAGGCCTCAAAATGGTGGCCAAGGTGGGGACAAAAGAAAATTGAATGAGCCATGTGATAGACCTCTATTTAGAACCATCTAATCTCTAGCCTCTGACTGGTTCCAGAGACTTAATCTTTCAAAAACATCAGAAACTGGAACCTGCAGAGAGGTAGACATGAGTAACTTTTTCAACTTCCTTTTTACCACTATGAGGTTTTACCTTCTTTGTCTATATTACTACTGGGAGAGCTTGACATCCTCTGGAAGCTTTGCAATTGGGGGCCAGGGGGCAAGGTGTTAACCATAATATAAACCCTATATTTCAGCCCAGAGTCAATATGTTTAGTCTTTGTGACAATGCCATGTGTCTCCCTCATTAGGCCTTGAAAAAATTCAACTGCAGACACATGTTATAGTATTTGAATCCTAGAATATTTTATTCTACTTAATAAACCTTTTTTAATTTCAGACTGTTTAAATGACTATATTGCCCACTTTTTCTTCTCTAATATCAGCCACTGTGAGGGCCTGCTGCAGAGTCCTATTGCCTGTCTGTTTCAAATGTAGCTCTGAACACATCCCTTCCTTGCTCAAAAAGTTTTCTTAACTTGCTAGAAATTCCCTTGCTCATCTTCTCTATCCTATGAAGTGAAAGCTCATTCCACAAGGCCAAATATTTGCATTGACTGAAACACAGCAGTACTTAATCAGTGGTAACAATCCAAAAATACCTAAGGTAAAATAACATTTTCTTCCTGAAACCCTCAATGATGATCTAGTCTGTAAGTCATATAATTAAAATATTGAAAAGATAATCTATGAAACACACTGTTCTGGCAACTCATAGAGCAATGACCAATATATATAATGATCCTGCTATCAGAAGACTTACAGTCTACTTCAGAGATGTTTAATCAAAAGATAAATACACAATATAAGCTTGAGTAATGATAAGACCTATGAAGAAAAACAAGTGACTGAGGATTAGAGTGGTGAGTTTATTTCAATGGAGGTGATGAGAATGGCTTCTCTGAGGAGATAGTATGTGGGCAGACAACCAAATAACCAAGAATTGGCCAGCCTTGTAGAAATTCAGACATGTAATTATGGTGGCTTAGACTAACAGTAGAGATAGAGTACATAATTTTAAAACAATTTATCATTTTCATCAAAACTTCTACAGCACTTTGATTTTATACCTATTGTCATATAATACTTGATATATACACAGATGGATTGCAAGCTACTTGAAAGCACAGAATGTATTTTTTCTCTCTTTGTATTCTCGTACCAACAATGGTGCCTGGCACAAAGTAGGCACTTGGTACATGTTTACTTGTTGTTGTCATTCAGTCTCTAAGTCATGTCCGACTCTTTGTGACCCTATTGTCTGTAGCACACCACGCTTCCCTGTCCTTCCCTATTTCCCTGAGTTTACTCAAACTCATGTCCCTTGAGTTGGTGATGCCATCAAACCACCTCATTCTCTGTCGCCCTCTTCTCCTGCCGTCAATCTTTCCCAGCATCAGGGTCTTTCCCAGGGAGTTAGCTCTTCACATCAGGTGGCCAAAGTATTGGAGCTCATGTTTACTGACTGAATCTAAATTTCTAAACCTTCTTGCCTGCCTGCACGAATCTGTGACAGCTGCATGATACCTCTTGTACAGACTGAATCTATTCTGATCCTCTTGCATTCTCCCCTCAGTGTTCTAGGCAAGCTTACAAGACACCTTTATAATGAAAGAGCTTACACAGCCATTCTATTAATCACATACAATTGTCAGTTCCAGATTAACTGCTTGTGGAAAAATTAGATGATCAAATAATTGTTATGCGTAATCGGCTGCTTGAACTCACTAAATAAGGTTTAAGTGGTCAATTGTTCCAGAAACTAGCCCCCAAAGCCAACAGTTGGCTAATTTCATGTGTAATGAACTGTGTCTATTAATTTACCACCTGCAGCTAATTGTCTATAGATAATTATACCTTAAGAATGGAAAACTGCCCTTAGAAGTTGAGCCTAAGTTGGTGTCCAATATACTATATCTAACAGATCTCTTATTATAAGCAAGATAAAAAAGAATCAGGTCAGAAATAATTTAGAGAAATGAAAACTGTCTCCTCTAGCGCTAGGGTCTTTTTAATGACCTCGGTGTTTCTTCAAGTTCATTTGCATATAAGCATATTTGTGTTTATCTAAAGTCTCTGTCTGAAAAGCAGAAGCCACAGGTCATCCTTTAGCATTTCTACTACCAACCTTCACTCATATGATCTGAAGATGTATCCAGATGATTATGGAGAGGACTTCATATTCACAAAATATAGCCATCTAATGTACTGGGCTGCTGCTACTGCTGCTAAGTCACTTCAGTCGTGTCCGACTCTATGCGACCCCATAGATGGCAGCCCACCAGGCTCTGCCATCCCTGGGATTCTCCAGGCAAGAACACTGGAGTGGGTTGCCATTTCCTTCTCCAATGCATGAAAGTGAAAATTGAAAGTGAAGTCGCTCAGTCGTGTCCGACTCTTAGCAACCTCATGGACTTCAGCCTACCAGGCTCCTCGTCCATGGAATTTTCCAGGCAAGAGTACTGGAGTGGGGTGCCACTGCCTTCTCCAATGTACTGGGCTAGTTCTCATTAAATCACTATTCGAACTAACCAGCTGAGATTAAATATTTTCATGTCAAAATAGTCTGTTTTTATTAATAGCAGATGTTTGAGGAACAAAGTAAAAAGGCATGTGGAACTCAAACATTTGACTTTAGATATCATCTGATAAACTACTTCTAATAAATTAGTGGACACACACACACACACAATATACACATATAAATTCCAAAGTGAAAGTGAAGTCGCTCAGTTGTGTCCGACTCTTAGCAACCTCATGGACTTCAGCCTACCAGGCTCCTCGTCCATGGAATTTTCCAGGCAAGAGTACTGGAGTGGGGTGCCACTGCCTTCTCCAATGTACTGGGCTAGTTCTCATTAAATCACTATTCGAACTAACCAGCTGAGATTAAATATTTTCATGTCAAAATAGTCTGCTTTTATTAATAGCAGATGTTTGAGGAACAAAGTAAAAAGGCATGTGGAACTCAAACATTTGACTTTAGATATCATCTGATAAACTACTTCTAATAAATTAGTGGACACACACACACACACACAATATACACATATAAATTCCAAAGTGAAAGTGAAGTCGCTCAGTCATGTCCAACTCTTTGTGATCCCATGGACTGTAGCCTATCAGGTTCCTCCTTCAATGAGATTTTCCAGGCAAGAATACTGGAGTGAGTTGCCATTTTCTTTTCCAGGAGATCTTCCTGACCCAGGGATTGAACCTGGGTCTCCTACATTGTACGCAGATGCTTTACTGTCTGAGCCACCAGGGAAGTCCTAAATTCTAAAATGTTGGTCAAACAACAAACTAACTGATAAATATTTGTAAAGAAGTCTATGTTAACACTCCATCATTGAGATGTTACTTTTGAATGATGTCTTACTGTCAACCTGAAGTTCAATACCAAAAGAAGGTCATTTAAAAATGGTTTTCAACATGTTCATCTTGCAAAACAGATGCCTCAAATCACTGATTGTATAACGGAAGGGGAAAAATATCCACAATCCTAAAGTTGTTCAAATTAACATCTTAGAAGATCTTTGTAAATAAACACTGCCAATGCACTTACTGATATTCATTTTTAAACCAATAAAAAAGCTAATCAATTAATTCACACTGTGGTTAAGTGGGGGGAAAAAATCAACAGATGGTGTGAGAAGTCTGATCAAGATGGAGCTCTATCAGTAAAACTACTTATTAACTTTGTTATTTGGGGCAAAGAATTTAACCTCTCTGAGCCACATCTGTGAAGTGAGAACAATATTGACAATTTACCAGAGCATTTGTGATAATTAAGTGAGATAATATTGTATTTTAAATGCTTTACAAAATGTGATACCCTGTGAAAAAAGTGAAAAGGTGAAATAGAAAAAACACTAAATAGAAATAGAATGAGAAGATGTGTTTGAATCCTAACACTGCCACTAAATGGACTTGTTCTCTTGATAAATATGTAGACAGATGATTGAAAAAAATGAATAAATGAACTGCATCAGCCTTATTCATTGAGTCACGTGGTACTATGTATTTTAATAGTCACTATTGGTATAGACGTGAATCTTTCCCACAGGGAGTTGACACTATGAAGGAACACTAACAAAAAAACAAACAAACAGATGGCTTGTTATGTAGTAATAGATAACTGGGACATTATGGGACCCATTCATGGGCATCAAACATGGAATCCACCTTCACTTGGCATTTTGAAATTAAGCATATCACTTTATATTAATCATTCATGCACCAGGCAATCTTAAAATTGCATAATTCTCACACACCAGGTAAGTAAGGGTTTCTAAAAGAAAAGGATCTAGAGGTTACTATCAGGCTTCTCTGGGTTAAATTAACGAATGTATATGGGATCTTGTAGAGTTGTAAAAATTATTAACACTGCACAACAAAAGGAAAAATAATTAACCAAATCATATCTTGCTACAGATTTATAAGCCAGTTCAACATGGCTCCTCCAATTACACATGAAAGTCCTTTCCAAAATAAACCTCAAACAAAGCGTGTCTTCATAATCATTGTATTTCTTTCCTTTTTGATTAATATTCTTTAATATTAGCTCATTTATGTTATTAAGTAATATACTATTACTTTGCCTACCCACTGATAATCTCCTCTGTTTTAATACTTACTCCTGTTTCTTCAGAATAAGAAAGGAATAATTTTGTGTGAAGTTTAACATATAGTCTTTGAAAATTATAATTAATTTCAAAAAAAGAGAAGTCCACTTTGTTCTAAATCCCAGATGACTTTTTCCCAGTTAATTAAAAGCCAAGAGAATAGAATTTGAGTGCATACAAATTGTGGGGGGGGAAAAGTATGCCTGTTATACCTATGAATGGCAAGCTCAGATATTTCATTTCCTCTGATTCTTATAGCATTATTATCAAAATGGAGAGATCAGAAATTCACCTCCTACTTTAATGGTAATGCCTATATGATAAGGGAATTGATAAAAAGCAGTGAGGATTACTCTGGAAAAAAGATCAAAGACTCCCAAGAAGTATTCAGTAATAACTGGGGTCCAACAAACATTAACTGAGAAGAATGGGGCTAGGGAGTTCCAAAGCACTGGAGAAAGAAGGTTTTCTAATTGCACTGGGCAAGTTTTATAACCTCAGAAGTTAGTTTCTCTCAATTTGCTATCCAAACTTTGAGTTAAAAGTGAAGCAGTGTAATGCATGGGTTTGATAAGAAACATAACATCAGTCAACTATGAGATGTTTTTCCAACTCCTATACGACCTGAAAACAAGAAAATCAGTCCATCTTTGAATATCATATGCCTCAGGTTTATCTTCTCTAGTCTGGAGTAAAGTTGCTCCCACTCATCCTAATCCCAACTGGTAAATAACTGCCCTGTGTTGAATGAGTCTAAGAAAATGATAGGAAATGTATCTACTTCCAAACTATGCTTGGAAGATAGTCTGCAAACTTGTCCTGATTCTTGATCTCTTTTGTTTAAAATTTCTTTTATTGAACTATAGTTGGAATGAAGCCAGTACAGAGGGAAGCAGAGGCAAATGATGGAGAGATTGAGTCCTGAAGACAATGCTTGTGCCCCTGGATCAAACCATGCCTGAAGCTAGTATATCCCCTGGACTTTTCAGTTATGTGAATCAATAAATACCCTTCTTTGCTTAAGTTTAAAAAAAAGTATAGTTGGTTCACAATGTCATGTTAACTTCTACTGTACAGCAAAGTGATTCAGCTATATATGTGCATGTATTATATGTATATATATATAATATACATACAAACAGTCCTTTTCATATTCCTTTCCATTATAATGTATCAAAGGATATTGAATATAGTTCCCTGTGCTATACAGTAGGATGTTGTTATTTATATATTCTGTATATTGATATAATAATCTGACCAATGCTTGCTCTCTTTAGGGAGTGCTGCCTGTATGGATTACAGAAGCACAGACCAAGTTAGGGTTACACATTCTTCTATTGCTCCCATCAAACCAGATGGCTTTTCTCTTTGGTTTGACTCCAAGGCCCAGGGGTACCCAGAGTCACTGCCTTGTCTCTGCTTCACTGTCTATGAACTGATTTGTGCCTCTAACTTTGGATTTTGTGTTAATTAATTTATCTTAATTGAAAGATAATTACTTTACAACATTGTGGTGGTTTTTGCCATACATCAACATGAATCAGCCATGGGTACACATGTGTCTCCTGTCCCAAAACCCCTTCCCACCTCTCTCCCCATCCCATCCCTCTGGGTTGTCCCAGTGCTCGGGCTTTGAGTGTCCTGCTTCAAGCATTGAACTTGCACTGGTTATCTGTTTTACACTTGGTAATATACATGTTTCAAAGCTATTCTCTCATATCATTCCACCCTTCCCTTCTCCCACATAGTACAAAAGTTTGTTCTTTAAATGTGTATCTCTTTTGCTGCCTTGCATATAGGATCATCATTACAATCTTTCTAAATTCCATATATATGCATTAATATACTGTATTGATGTTTCTCTTTCTGACTTACATCACTCTGTATAATAGGATCCAGTTTCATCCACCTCATTAAGAACAGACTCAAATGTGTTCTTTTTTATAGCTGAGTAATATTCCATTGTGTATATGTACCACAACTTCCTTATCCATTCGTCTGCTGATGGACATCTAGGTTGCTTCCATGTCCTAGCTATTGTAAACAGTGCTGCAATGAATATTGTGGTACATGTGTCTCTTTCAAATATGAATTCCTTGGTGTGTATGCCTAGCAGGGGACTGCTGGGTCCTATGGTAGTTCTATTTCCAGTTTTTTAAGGAATCTCCACACTGTTCTCCATAGTGGTTGTACCAGTTTGCATTTCCACCAGCAGTGTAAGAGGATTCCCTTTTCTCCACATCCTCTCCAGCATTTATTGTTGTAGAACTTTTTATGGTGGCCATTCTGATCAGTGTGAGATAATACCTCATTGTGGTTTTGATTTGCATTTCTCTAAAATTCAGACTTAAATTGAAATTAGGGAAGACCACTAGACCATTGAGAAATGACCTAAATCAAATCCCTTATGATTATACAGTGGAAGTGAGAAATAGATTCAAGGGATTAGATCTGACAGACAGAGTGCCTGAAGAACTGCAGACAGAGGTTTGTGATATTGTACAAGGGGCAGTGCTCAAGACCATCCCAAGAAAAAGAAAAGCAAAATGGTTGTCTGAGGAGGCCTTACAAATAGATGATAAAAGTAGAGAAACTAAAGGCAAAGAAGAAAAGGAAAGATATACCCATCTGAATGCAGGGTTCCAAAGAATATCAAGAAGAGTTCAATTTCTAAATGTACACCCATGGCCATGTTGATGTATGGCCATCACAGCTGAATTCTAACAAAAATTTAGAGAAGAGTTAACACCTAAAACTCTTCCAGAAAAAGATAAACTACCAAACTCATTCTAAAACCAGAAAACTGACAAAGATCCCACAAAAAAAAAACTACAGGCCAATATCACTGATGAACATAGATGCAAAATCCTTAACAAAATTCTAGCAATCAGAATCCAACAACACATTAAAAGATCATACACCATGACCAAGTGGGCTTTATCCCAGGATGCAAGGATTCTTCAATATCCACAAATCAATCAATGCACTACACCACATTAACAAATTGAAAAATAAAAACCATATGATTATCTCAATAGATGCAGAGAAAGCCTTTGACAAAATTCAACATCCATTTATGATAAAAACTCTCCAGAAAGCAGGAATAGAAGGAACATACCTCAACATAATAAAAGCTATATATGACAAACCCACAGCAAACATTATCTTCAATGGTGAAAAATTGAAAGCATTTCCTCTAAAGTCAGGAACAAGACAAGGGTGCCCACTTTCACCATTACTATTCAACATAGTTTTGGAAGTTTTGGCCACAGCAATCAGAGCAGAAAAGAAATAAAAGAATCAAATTGGAAAGAAAAAGTAAAACTCTCACTATTTGCAGATGACATGATCCTCTACATAGAAAACCTAAAGACTCCACCAGAAAATTACTAGAACTAATCAATGACTATAGTAAAGTTGCAGGATATAAAATCAACACACAGAAATCCCTTGCATTCCTATACACTAATAATGAGAAAACAGAAAGAAAATTAAGAAACAATTCCATTCACCATTGCAACGGAAAAGAATAAAATACTTAGGAATATATCTACCTAAAGAAACTAAAGACCTATATATAGAAAACTATAAAACACTGGTGAAAAAAGAAATCAAAGAGGACACTAATAGATGGAGAAATATACCATGTTCATGGATTGGAAGAATCAATATAGTGAAAATGAGTATACTACCCAAAGCAATTTATAGATTCAATGCAATCCCTATCAAGCTACCAACAGTATTCTTCACAGACCTAGAACAAATAATTTCACAATTTGTATGGAAATACAAAAAACCTCGAATAACCAAAGCGATCTTGAGAAAGAAGAATGGAACTGGAGAATCAACCTACCTGACTTCAGGCTCTACTACAAAGCCACAGTTATCAAGACAGTATGGTACTGGCACAAAGACAGAAATATTGATCAATGGAACAAAATAGAAAGCCCAGAGATAAATCCACACACATATGGACACCTTATCTTTGACAAAGGAGGCAGAATATACAATGGATTAAAGACAATCTCTTTAACAAGTGGTGCTGGAAATCTGGTCAACCACTTGTAAAAGAATGAAACTAGAACACTTTCTAACACCATACACAAAAATAAACTCAAAATGGATTAAAGATCTAAACGTAAGACCAGAAACTATAAAACTCTAGAGGAGAACATAGGCAAAACACTCTCTGACATACATCACAGCAGGATCCTCTATGACCCACCTCCCAGAATATTGGAAATAAAAGCAAAAATAAACAAATGGGACCTAATTAACCTTAAAAAGCTTCTGCACATCAAAGGAAACTATCAGCAAGGTGAAAAGACAGCCTTCAGAATGGGAGAAAAATAATAGCAAATGAAGCAACTGACAAACAACTAATCTCAAAAATATACAAGCAACTCCTACAGCTCAACTCATAAATGACCCAATCAAAAAATGGGCCAAAGAACTAAATAGACATTTCTCCAAAGGAGACATACAGATGGCTAACAAACACATGAAAAGATGCTCAACATCACTCATTATCAGAGAAATGCAAATCAAAACCACTATGAGGTACCATTTCACACCAGTCAGAATGGCTGCGATCCAAAAGTCTACAAATAATAAATGCTGGAGAGGGTGTGGAGAAAAGGGAACCTCTTACACTGTTGGTGAGAATGCAAACTAGTACAGCCACTATGGAGAACAGTGTGGAGATTCCTTAAAAAAACTGGAAATAGAACTGCCTTATGATCCAGCAATCCCACTGCTGGGCATACACACTGAGAAACCAGAAGGGAAGAGACACATGTACCCCAATGTTCATCGCAGCACTGTTTATAATAGCCAGGACATGGAAGCAACCTAGATGTCCATCAGCAGATGAATGGATAAGAAAGCTGTGGTACATATACACAATGGAGTATTACTCAGCCATTAAAAAGAATACATTTGAATCAGTTCTAATGAGGTGGATGAAACTGGAGCCTATTATACAGAGTGAAAGTAAGCCAGAAGGAAAAACACCAATACAGTATACTAATGCATATATATGGAATTTAGAAAGATGGTAACAATAACCCTGTATGCAGACAGCAAAAGAGACACTGATGTACAGCAAACTCTGAGACACATGAAATATCATGTATGAAACGAATGCAGTCTTATGGATGACTCTGTGGGAGGGAGGAGGGAGGAGGGTTCAGGATGGGGAAGATTTGGGAGATATTTGGCAAAACTAATACAATTATGAAACAAAAATAAAATAAATTAAAAAAATCAATTTAAAAAAACAACATAAAAAAAAATTAAAACAAAAATCACGATACTGAGCAAGTGCTGCCCTCAATACAAAAGCAAATTTGAAAACTCAGCAGTGGCCACAGGACTGGAAAAGGTCAGTTTTCATTCCAATCCCAAAGAAAGGCAATGCCAAAGAATGCTCAAACTACCACACAATTTCACTCATCTCAAACACTAGCAAAATAATGCTCAAAATTCTCCAAGCCAGGCTTCAACAGTATGTGAACTGTGAATTTCAAGATGTTCAAGCTGGATTTAGAAAAGGCAGAGGAACCAGAGATCAAATTGCCAGCATCCGTTGGATCACAGAAAAAGCAAGAGAACTCCAGAAAAACATCTACTTCTGTTTTATTGACTATGCCAAAGTCTTTGACGGTGTGGGTCACAACAAACTGTGGAAAATTCTTAAAGAGATGGGAATACCAGACCACCTGACCTGCCTCCTGAGAAAATGTATGCAGGTCAAGAAGCAATAGTTATAACCAGACACAGAATAATGAATTGGTCCCCAATAGGGAAAGGAGTACATCAAGGCTGTATATTGTCACCCTGTTTATTTAACTTATATGCAGAATTCATCATGCGAAATGCTGGCCTGGATGAAACACAAGCTGGAATCAAGATTGCTAGGAGAAATATCAATAACCTCAGATATGCAGATGACACCACCCTTATGGCAGAAAGTAAGGAGGAACTAAAGAGCCTCTTGATGAAAGTGAAAGAGGGGAGTTAAAAAGCTGGCTTAAAACTCAACATTCAAAAAATGAAGATCATGGCATCACGTCCCATCATTTCATGGCAAATAGATGGAAAACAATGGAAACAGTGACAGACTTTCTTTTCTTGGGCTCCAAAATCACTGCAGATGGTGATTGCAGTCATGAAATTAAGAGATTTGCTCCTTGGAAGAAATGCTATGACCAAACTAGACAGCATATTAAAAAGCAGAGACATGACTTTGTCAACAAAGGTCCATCTAGTCAAAGTTATGGTGTTTCCAGTGGTCATGTGTGGATGTGAGAGTTGGACCATAAAGAAATCTGAGCACCGAAGAATTGATGCTTTTGAACTGTTGTGTTGTAGAAGACTCGTGAGAGTCCCTTGGACTGCAAGAAAATCCAATCAGTCAATCCTATAGGAAATCAGTCCTGAATATTCATTGGAAGGACTGATGTTGAAGCTGAAGCTCCAATACTTTGGCCACCTGATGAGAACTGACTCATTGGAACAGACCCTGATGCTGGGAAAGATTGAAGGCAGGAGAAGGGGGCGACAGAGGATGAGATGGTTGGCTGGCATTACTGACTCGATGGACATGAGTTTGAATAAGCTCTGGGAGTTGGTGATGGACAGGGAATTCTGGTTGGTGCAGTCAATGGGGTTGCAAACAGTGGGACAGGACTGAGAGACTACCCGAACTGATCTGAATAATGGGTGATGTTGAGCATCTTTTCATGTGTTTATTAGCCATGTGTATGTCTTCTTTGTAGAAATATATCTATTTCTTTGGCCCATATTTTGATTAGGTTGTTCATTTTTCTGGTATTGAGCTGCATGAGCCGCTTGTATATTTTGGAGATTAATTCTTTGTTAGTTCTTTCATTTGCTATTATTTTCTCTCATTCTGAAGGTTGCCTTTTCACCTTGCTTATAGCTTCCTTTGTTTTTTCAAAATTTGTAAGTTTAATTTGGTTCCATTTGTGTATTTTTGTTTTTATTTCCATTACTCTGGGGGGTGGGTCATAGAGGATCTTGCTGTGATTTATATCTTTGAATTTTCAATGTGGTGTGAAAACAGAATAGTGTTCTCTAACTCTCCAGAAGATTTAAACACTAGTCTTTTACTATTCATAAAGTGAGCAATATGCTTCCCCAAATATACTTGACTCTTGTTCACCCCTTTGTTTTGAAAACTGTCTTTGTTTCATATATCAAACATTTATATACACCTGTCATGGGCCAGGCACTATCATGTGTTTTATGAATATTAACTTGCTTAAATGCAATAACAATTCTGAAGAAGTTCTGTTACTACCCTATCCTTCAGCAAGGAAACTGAGGCACAAAGAAGTTAAACACCCTGCCCAAGTTCAACAGCTGATAAACTGGCTTCAAGTTCAGTCAGCCTAGATACAGAAACTGTATTTTAACCAGCTTGTATCCTATCAAAGAGCCAAATATTCAGCTAGAAACACAGAAGAGGGATGCAAGGGGTGTTTATTGTGCTGGTCTCCTGTGGAAGGGATTATGAAGTGATTTTAGATGAAGCATGACTTCCTGAGGTAAATAATAAGTATTTTCCACATCCCTTGTATTATAATTATTTTAAGAAAATGTAACATATGTGGGGAGTACAATCTGATTCAAAACTTTTAGTCATCTTCCCCAAGTATCAATCACTCATTGGAATTAGTTAGAGTTTATTTCTGCAATTCTTTAAATCTGTAGTAATAAGTTCTTGATTTTGACAACAATTCCATTCAGAAAGATATTGCACATTCCATAAGAAAAGTAATTAGAATTGTAAAAATCCAATTAAAATGGAATATCTTGATTTTTACATAGTCCTCTCTCTGTAAGACAAACGATCTCAATTTTAGAAAAGCCCCCCAGTATTGTCCTCCAGCCTCCTCTTAATATTCTTTACAAAAATGAGCTGTCCCTCTATATCCATTTGGCTGATTTTCACCAGGCTGAAATACCATTCCATATTAATTTTATCATGTGTTTATTTCATCGGAGTATATAGCACCTTTTCCAGAATGTGAATGAAGACACGTAGCTATGATTTGGAAGAACATTAAATACATAAGTATGATTGACTTTTCCTCCTTTATTTTTTTTTTTGCTCCTGTCTTCATAACGAATGAAAATCCTAAAATCTTGTTTTGGAACGGATTAGTAGAATTTGAAAAGACGGAGTTCATTTTTAGACAACAGCTAGAGAGAAACAATATCAAGGCATGCTGGCTGAAGTATGCTTTGTAAGATGCTAATGAATTTTCAAGCTGGTTTTAGAAAAGGCAGAGGAACCAGAGATCAAATTGCCAACATCCACTGGATCATGGAAAAAGCAAGAGAGTTCCAGAAAAACATCTATTTCTGCTTTATTGACTATGCCAAAGCCTTTGACTGTGTGGATCACAATAAACTGTGGAAAATTCTGAAAGAGATGGGAATACCAGACCACCTGATCTGCCTCTTGAGAAATCTGTATGCAGGTCAGGAAGCAACAGTTAGAACTGGACATGGAAAAACAGACTGGTTCCAAATAGGAAAAGGAGTACATCAAGGCTGTATATTGTCACCCTGTTTATTTAACTTATATGCAGAGTACATCATGAGAAACGCTGGACTGGAGGAAGCACAAGGTGGAATCAAGATTGCTGGGAGAAATATCAATAACCTCAGATATGCAGATGACACCACCCTTATGGCAGAAAGTGAAGAGGAACTCAAAAGCCTCTTGATGAAAGTGAAAGGGTGGAGGGTTCAGGATGGGGAACGTGGGTATACCTGTGGCGGATTCATTTCGATATTTGGCAAAACTAATACAATATTGTAAAGTTTAAAAATAAAATAAAAGAAAGTGAAAGAGGAGAGTGAAAAAATTGGCTTAAAGCTCAACATTCAGAAAATGAAGATCATGGCATCTGGTCCCATCACTTCATGGGAAATAGATAGGGAAACAGTGGAAACAGTGTCAGACTTTATTTTTCTGGGCTCCAAAATCACTGCAGATGGTGACTGCAGCCATGAAATTAAAAGACGTTTACTCCTTGGAAGGAAAGTTATGACCAACCTAGATAGCATATTAAAAAGCAGAGACATTGCTTTGCCAACAAAGGTTCGTCTAGTCAAGGCTATGGTTTTTCCTGTGGTCATGTATGGATGTGAGAGCTGGACTGTGAAGAAGGCTGAGTGCTAAAGAATTGATGCTTTTGAACCGTGGTGTTGGAGAAGACTCTTGAGAGTCCCTTGGACTGCAAGGAGATCCAACCAGGCCATTCTGAAGGAGATCAGCCCTGAGATTTCTTTGGAAGGAATGATGCTGAAGCTGAAACTCCAGTACTTTGGCCACCTCATGCAAAGAGTTGACTCATTGGAAAAGACTCTGATGCTGGGAGGGATTGGGGGCAAGAGGAGAAGGGGACGACAGAGGATGAGATGGCTGGATGGCATCAATGACTCGATGGGCGTAAATCTCAGTGAACTCCAGGAGTTGGTGATGGACAGCAAGGCCTGGCGTGCTGTGATTCATGGGGTCGCAAAGAGTCGGACACGACTGAGCGACTGATCTGATCTGATCTGATCTGAATGAATTTTCTGCAAAAGCAAAACACAACTTTTTATGCCCCCAAATTTTGGTAAAAAAATATATATATATTCTCTTTTTCTGAATATTTACTCTGCATATTGGGCTTCCCTGATAGCTCAGTTGGTAAAAAGTCTGCCTGCAATACAGGAGATCCCGGTTCAATTCCTGGGTTGGGAAGATCCTTTGGAGAAGGGATAGGCTACCCACTCCAGTGTTCTTGGGCTTCCCTTGTGACTCAGCTGGTAAAGAATATGCCTGCAATATGGGAGACCTGGGTTCAATCCCTGGGTTGGGAAGATTCACTGGAGAAGGGAAAGGCTACCCATTCCATTATTCTGGCCTGGAGAATTCGATGGACTGGAGTCCATGGGTTGCAAAGAGTTGAACATAACTGAGCAACTTTCACTTTCACTCTGCATATTGACATAGGAAAAATTCTGAGAAGCCATATAATGAAGGCAAATCTAATTGTATTCATACATTATGGGCTTCCTTGCTGGCTCAGATGGTAAAGAAGCTTCCTGCAATGCAGGAAACTGGGGTTCAATCCCTGGGTCAGGAAGATCCAATGGAGAAGGGAATGGCTACCCACTCCAGTATTCTTGCCTGGAGAATCCCATGGACAGAGGAGCTCAGAGGGCTAGAGTCCATAGGGTTGCAAAGAGTTGTAACACAAGTGAGCCACTAAAACTTTCACTTTCATTATTCCCTAAGAAGCAATCTATTGATATTTCTAAACATATAGTATGTCCTAGAAATATAGTTGCATAAAGAGAGACAAGTTTCCTGGAGATGAGAATGGGTATACAAGGCAATGAATATGAAGTCTCATAGAAGCAATACGTGGACTCTGCTAGCCAGAAGTGCTGTTCTGCACAACCACTGCTCCCTGAGGATGTCTGATACATCCATGCATTAGAAAGCCAGAGCAGTAGTCCTGGTAACATGTAATCTGGACTTTAGCAAGAATACTGATAGTAAGATTACAAAGGCAGGGCAAATGCAAGTGGCATTGAGTAGATTCTGTAGAAATTACAGATAATCAGTGTGAGGCAGGACAGATTTCATCCAGGTTTGGATCTTAATGGAAATGTGCTTCTCAGGAAATATTTCTCTGGTCAAATCATTTTGGGAAGTTTCAAAGTTTGTTTGTTTCTCAGAGATTCATAGTATACATTAGCACTTGCATGAAAGCTCTCATGTAAAAAAGGCTGCTTATATTTATTTAAACTTAATTTTCCAACTCTATATGTTCACATCCCTTTCTACTATTTCAGCAAACAATTGAATGGGGGATAAACCTCAATTGATTTTGCTGTTCAAATAGTGTAAAATTATAGCATCTTAAAACTAGAAGAGAGATAATTATCAGCAAGAAAATGATAGCCCTTAACTTTAAGGCATTATTGTTTTGGTGGTAGGGGATCAACACAGTAGCACTTTTCTGCCATAAAGATAGGGCATGATGAAGTTCCTCAAATAGCCTGATTCTAAAATGGAATGAGGAAAATAATAAATGAGAAACATGAATTTGATGCAACGGTTTATTCTTTTTTAATTAAATTTTTGTCTCACAGGGCTGGGGATGTATTTTTCATTTTTGCATCCCTATTCATGATGCTGGAGAAGGCAATGGCATCCCACTCCAGTACTCTTGCCTGGAAAATCTCATGGACAGAGGAGCCTGGTAGGCTGCAGTCCACGGGGTCGTGAAGAGTCGGACATGACTAAGCAACTTCACTTTCACTTTTTACTTTCATGCATTGGAGAAGGAAATGGCAACCCACTCCAGTGTTCTTGCTTGGAGAATCCCAGGGACAGGGGAGCCTGGTGGGCTGCCGTCTATGGGGTCGCACAGAGTCGGACATGACTGAAGCGACTTAGCAGCAGCAGCAGCAGCATTCATGATGCTTGATAAATATTTATTAAGTGAATCAGTGATGGAGGCCACTTAATACTTGTTTATATTTCTACATATGAAAGTGAAATCCAAAAGAGCTCAAAAATCTACCCCAGGTCAAGTAGGTAGACTACAATAGACTATAGGTAAAGCAAGACGGCTTCAACAATTAGAAACAGGTATATCCACAGTGTAGCATTTCAATGACTCCAGAATGAGTTGTTCTACCACCAAAAATTACATGTCCAAATACTACAGTTCAGTTCAGTTTGGTCGCTCAGTCGTGTCTGACTCTTTAGGACCCCATGGACTGCAACACACCAGGGTTCCTGTCTTTCATCAACTCCTGGAGCTTGCTCAAATTCATGACCATCGAGTCAGTGATATCATTCAACCATCTCATCCTCTGTCATCCCCTTCTCCTCCTGCCTTCAATCTTTCCCAGCATCAGGGTCTTTTACAAGGAGTCAGTTCTTCGCATCAGGTAGCCAAAGTATTCGAGTTTCAGCTTCAGCATCAATCTGTCCAGTGAATATTCAGGACTGATTTCCTTTAGGATGGACTGGTTTGACCTCCTTGCTGTCCAAGGGACTCTCAAGAGTCTTCTCCAATACCACAGTTCAAAAGCATCAATTCTTCGGCACTCAGCTTTCTTTATGGTCCAACTCTCACATCTATACATGACTACTGGAAAGACCATAGCTATGATTAGATGGAACTTTGTTGGCAAAGTAATGTCTCTGCTTTTTAATGTGCTGTCTAGTATGGTCATAGCTTTTCTTCCAAGGAGAAAGTGTCTTTTAATTTGAAGGCTGCAGTCATCATCTGCAGTGATTTTGGAGCCCCCCAAAATCAAGTCTGCCATTGTTTCCATTGTTTCCCCATCTATTTGCCGTGAAGTGATGGGACTGGATGCCATGACCTTAGTTTTCTGAATGTTGAGTTTTAAGCCAACTTTTTCACTCTCCTCTTTCACTTTCATCAAGAGGCTCTTTAGTTCCTCTTCACTTTCTGCCATAAGGGTGGTGTCATCTGCATATCCGAGGTTATTGATACTTCTCCCTGCAATCTTGATTCTAGCTTGTGCTTCATCCAGCCTGGCATTTTGCATGATTTATTCTGTTTATAAATTAAATAAGCAAGGTGAAAATATACAGATATTACAAGATACTACTAAAATAAACCAAATACTTACAGTCTATTCCTGATTCAATGAATTATGGAGTATATCTTACACAGCACTACCAGATTTTGAAGCCAAACTCTCTCAGCAAGAGTGTTTTCCAACACATTATAATGGGCAACAGAGCAGAGGAATTAGAATGCAAAGTGTGAGTAACCAACAGAACTACAAAACAAGTGGATGTAATTTTCCCTAGATAATCACATCATTGCTGGTGTCTGCATAGTAATCTCTATTCTGTTTTATTTCCTCTCTGTATAAACTTTAAAAATGGCTAAACATGTATCAAGACTGAAGTGAAAAGTGAAAAAATACACAAAACTTGCATTATATTTCTGATAGAATGTATGAGATATTAGGTATTAAACAGGTACAACTCAGAAAAAAATATATTTTGTACAGTAAATGACATATCTGATATAAAATTTCTAGGAAGTTATACCACTTCTAACGAGGTTTATGACTTACAGTTTTCACTGTATGATAAACACTATTGTATGGAATAATATATAAGGGTTTTCATCCTGTGCATGTATTCCAGCTATCTCAAAATTGTTTTGTGTATGCCATCATGGCCTTGCCAATAAATACTTTCTTCAATTACTTGCATACAAATTTGCATCCATTAGAATTGTCCTAGAAATTCATTTTATGAAAATGTAGAGCCTAACTTACTCCCAGATTTTCTTTATATAGGAAGGTTTTGTTTTTCCCTTTTAATATAAATACCATACACATACCTGAAAGTACTCACATCATAAGTAAGCAGCTAAAAATATTTTCAAAACTGAACAAACTTATGCAATTAGCCCCTAGATCAAGAAACAGAGGAGGGCACGGCAATCCAATCCAGTATTCTTGCCTGGAGAATCCCAGGGAAAGAGTAGCTTGGCAGGCTACAGTCCATAGGGTCACAAAGTCAGACACAATGGAAGCAATTTAGCACACACACACAAGAAACAGAATATTACCAACACCTCACAATACACTATTGTGCTAATTCCAACATACTATTTTCCCAAGAGTAACTACTCTTCTGATATCTAACACCATAGAGTTTTGCCAGTTTTCATCTCGATATAAGTGGAATCATAGAGCATATATTATTTGTGTCTGGCATTTCACTCTACACTACGTCTGTAAGGCATTCATGATTTTGCATGTAGTTCCAAATTGCTAATTCTCATTGTTGTATAATATTACAGTACAGAGTGGCTTCCCAGGTGGTGCTAATGGTAAACAACCTGCCTGCCAGTGCAGGAAACATAACAGACACAGGTTCGATCCCTGGGTCAAGAAGAAACCCTGAAGGAGGGCACAGCAATCCACTCCAATATTCTTGCCTGGAGAATTTCATGGACAGAGGAGCCTGGTGGGCTACAGTCCATAGGGTTGCAAAGAGTCAGAACAGCTGAAGCAACTTAGCACACCAAGTACATAGTATTCCATTATGTGACTATACCACAATTGAACTATTCATTCAGCATACAATTAACTTTTATGAATAGGAATTTTGTGAAAATATTTCACATACGAAAATATTTCATATGGGTATATACCTAAGAATGGGATTCAAGGACAAGAGGTATGCATGTATTCAAATTTATCATTATAATTCAGTGTTCCTTTAGTTACAAATCAGGCTTCCTAGTAGCTCAGCTGGCAAAGAATTTGCCTGCAATACAGGAGACCCTGGTTCAATTCCTGGGTCAGGAAGATTCCCTGGAGAAGAGATAGGCTACCCACTACAGTATTCTTAGGCTTCCCTGGTGCCTCAACTAGTAAAGAATCCACCTACAATGCAGGAGATTTGGTTTGGATCCCTGGGTTGGGAAGATCTCCTGCAGAAGGGAACAGCTACTGACTCCAGAATTCTGGCCTGGAGAATTCCAGTGACTGTATAGTCTATTGGGTTGCAAAGAGTTGGACATAACTGAGCGACTTTCACTTATTCACAAATCAAGTAAACATATATAGGTAGGTCTGCTTCTGAAATCTCTATTCTCTTCCATTTTTCAGTCTGTATAATTTCCGGATGTTCCAGCTGGATTTAGAAAAGTCAGAGTAACCAAAGAACAAATTAGCAACATCCGTTGGATCAACAAAAAAGCAAAGAGAGTTGCAGAAAAACATCTCCTTCTGCTTTATTGAGTATGCCAAAGCCTTTGACTGTGTGGATCACAATAAACTGTGGAAAATTCTGAAAGAGATGGGAATACCAGACCACCTGATCTGCTTCCTGAGAAACCTCTATGCAGCTCAGGAAGCAACAGTTAGAACTGGACATGGAACAACAGACTGGTTCCAAATTGGAAAAGGAGTACTTCAAGGCTGTATATTGTCACCCTGTTTATTTGACTTCTATGCAGAATACATCATGAGAAGCACTAGGCTGCATGAAGCACAAGCTGGAATCAAGATTGCTGGGAGAAATATCAATAACCTCAGATATGCAGATGACACGACCCCTATGGCAGAAAGCAAAGAAGAACTAAAGAGCCTCTTGATGAAAGTGAAAGAGGAGAGTAAAAAAGTTGGCTTAAAACTCAACATTTAGAAAACTAAGATCATGGCATCTGGTCCCATCACTTCATGGCAAATAGATGGAGAAACAGTGGAAACAGTGACAGACTTTACTTTTTTGGGCTCCAAAATCACTGCAGATGGTGACTGCAGCCATGAAATGAAAAGATGCTTGCTCCTTGGAAGAAAAGTTATAACCAGCTAGACAGCATATTAAAAAGCAGAGACATTGCCAACAAAGGTCCATTAGTCAAAGCTATGGTTTTTCCAGTAGTCATGTATGAATGTGAAAGTCGGACTATAAAGAAGGCTGAGAGCCAAAGAATTGATACTTTTGAACTGTAGTGTTGGAGAAGACTCTTGAGAGTCCCTTGGACAGCAAGGAGATCCAAACAGTACACCCTAAAGGAAATCAGTCCCAAATATTCATTGGAAGGACTGATGCTGAAGCTGAAACACCAATGCTCTGGCCACCTGATACGAAGAACTGACTCATTGGGAAAGACCCTGATGCCAGGAAATATTTAAGGTGGGAGGAGAAGGGGATGACTGAGGATGAGATGGTTGGATGGCTTCACTGATTCAATGGACATGAGTCTGAGTAAACTCTCTGAGTTGGTGATGGACAGGGAGGCCTGACATGCTGCAGTCCATGGGGCTGCACAAATTTGGACATAACTGAGCGACTGAACTGAACTGTCCTTTCACCAATATCATACAATTTTAACTACCATGGCTTAATAATCTTTATATGTACTAAATTCTTGGAACTTGGTTCTTCTGTTTAAACCTGCATTGCCTACTTATAGTTGGTCCTTTGAATTTCCATTAAAATCTTGAAGTCAGCTTGTCAGTTTCCACAAAATAAACCTGTTGGACTTTTGATTGGGATTATGTTGAACCAACAGATTCATTATCAATGAAATGATATTTTATATATCAAAGTGTCCCATCTATAAACATGGAATGGTTTCCATTTTATTTAAATGATCCATATAATTCTTGTCAACAGTATTTAATAGCTTATTTGTAGAGGTCTTTTACATATTTTGTTAGAGCTACTCCTAGTTTATGTAAGTCTTTCCAAGTTTTTTGTTCCTTCTCAAGATTGTTTAGCCTATTCTAGGTCCCTCAAAATCAATTACATTTATGGAATCAATTTTCTAGTGTATTTAATAACCTACTTGGAATTTTGATTGAAATTACTATAAATCTATAGGCTAATCTGAAAAGAATTGAAATATTTGAAATAATAAGCCTTCCCACCAATAAGAATGATGTATCTTTCCATTTTTAGTATCTTCTTTCATTTTTATCTAACTTTTCTCATAATTTCATGTATATAGATATAAAATTCTTAACAATTTATTAGCAAAGCAAATTCTACAATGTATAGAAAGAATTATATACCACTAGCAAGTGGTGTTTATTACAGGGATACAAGGCTTGTTCAACACTGGGAAACTGAGCAATGCAATCTACCACATCAACAGAGTAAATTGTAAACACTATAATATCACACAGTCACACAGGTGTTTTTCAAAGTCCATATTCAGCTAATCAACACTCTCTCCACCTTGTCATCCTAGGCTTTTAGCATAGTCTATGGTTTTTGCCAACTCTAATCTTTTGCCCATGGTGGAAGCTAGTAATCTGAGATGAAGTGTTGGCAAGGTTGGTTCATTCTGAAGATTGAATAGACAGCCTTGAAATTAAATAACAAAACTGAGAGGATTCACACTTTCCAATTTCAAAACTTGCTACAAATCTTCAGTAACCACAATAGTGTATTAAAGGCGTAAAGATAGACATGTAAACAAATACATTAGAATTCATGTTTCAGAAACACTGCCATGTATCTATATTCAAGTGGTTTTTGACTAGGGTATCAAGATCATTCAATGGGGGGAAATAGTCTCTTTAAGAAATGGTCCTATGTATATATTCAAATGGAAAAGAATGAAATTGGACTTTACTGCACACTATCTGCAGAATTTAACTTAAGATAAACCAAAGATGTAGATATAAGTATTAAAATCACAAAATTAAAAAGTAAATATATGATGAATAATAGGCTAGGCAGAACACTACAAACCTGGAGAAGCACAACAAATACTTAGGAAGATCTTGGTTTTGGTAAAACTTTCTTAAATATGACAACAAATACATAAGCAACATAAAAAATTTCACATAAATTGAACATCAACGTTAAAAAACTTTTGCATCAAAGGACACTAGAAAAAGAGTTAAAAAGACAACCTCATATATCTGATAGGATTCCCTGGTGGCTCAGATGGTAAAGAATCTGAGACCCAGGTTCAATCCCCTGGAGAAGGAAATAGCAGACCACTCTAGTATTTTTGCCTGGGAAAACCCATGGACAGAGGAATCTGGTGGGCTACAGTCCATGGGGTCAAAAAGACACATATGTGATATGGATCTAGTATCCAGAATTTCAGAAAATCTCTTAAAACTCAACAAGAATGAACAACTCAATTAAAAACAAAAATGTACAAAGGTCATTAATAATTATTTCTCCAAAGAATACATACAAATGGCCAACAAATTCATGAAAAGATGTTCAATATCATTAACTAGAAAAATGCAAATCAAAACCACACTGAAATATTACTTCAAACCAAGTAAAGTGTTAGGCACTCAGTTGTGTCTGACTCTTTGTGACTCCATGGACAGTAGCCCATGAGGTTCCACTCTACATGGAATTCTCCAGGCAAGAATCCTGTAGTGGATAGCCATTCCCTTCTCCAGGGGATCTTCCTGACCAAGGTTTCCAACTTGGCTCTCCTGCATTGCAGGCAGATTCTTTACAGTTGAGCCATCAGGGAAGACTTCACACCAAGAAAGAGGGATACAATTTTTTTAAATTAACATAACAAGTGATGGGGACAATTCAGAGAAATAGCATCCTCATAAATTGGTGAACAGGAATATAATATGGTGTACTTGCTATGCAGAGTTCCAAAGAATAGCAACGAGAGATAAGAAAGCCTTCCTCAGTGATCAATGCAAAGAAATAGAGGAAAACAGTAGAATGGGAAACACTAGAGATCTCTTCAAGAAAATTAGAGTTACCAAGGGAATATTTCAAGCAAAGATGGGCACAATAAAGGACAGAAATGGTATGGATCTAACAGAAGTAGAAGATATTAAGAAGAGGTGGTAACAATACAGAGAAGAACTATACAAAAAAGATCTTCATGACCCAGATGGCCACGACAGTGTAATCACTCATCAAGAGACAGACATCCTGGAAAGCAAAGTCAAGTGGGCCTTAGGAAGCATCACGACAAACAAAGCTAGTGAGGTGATAGAATTCTGGTTGAGCTATTTCAAATCCTAAAAGATGATGCTGTGAAAGTGCTGCACTCAATATGCCAGCAAATTTGGAAAACTCAGCAGTGGACACAGGACTGGAAAAGGTCAGTTTTCATTCCAATCCCAAAGAAAGGCAATGCCAAAGAATGCTCAAACTACCACACCTTTGTACTCATCTCACACACTAGCGAAGTAATGCTCAAACTTCTCCAAGCCGGGCTTCAACAGTACATGAACCATGAACTTCCAAATGTTCAACTTGGTTTTAGAAAAGCCAGAGGAACAAGAGATCAAATTGCCAACATCCATTGGATCATTGAAAAAGCAAGAGAAGGAGGCGGTCCTAAGATGGCAGAGGAATAGGATGGGCAGATCACTTTCTCCCCCACAAATTCATCAAAAGAACATTTGAACACTAAGTAAATTCCACAAAACAACTTCTGAATGCTGGCAGAGGACATCAGGCACCCAGAAAAGCGCCCATTGTCTTCAAAAGGAGGTAGGAAAAAATATAGAAGACAAAAAGAGAGACAAAAGAGTTAGGGACAGAGCTCTGTCCTGGGAAGGGAGTCTTAAAAAAGAGAGAAGTTTCCAAACACCAGGAAACACTCTCACTGCCAAGTCTGTAGCAAGCCTTGGAACCACAGAGGGCAATATATATATATATATATATATATATATTTTATACACATACATATATATATACACACACACATGTGTATATATATATATACACATGTATATATATACACACATATAAATATATTATATATAATTTAAATAATTAATTGTTGGTTAAAATTAATTAATAAATTATTAATAATTAATGAATCAATTATTAATTAATTAAAATTACTATATTTGTATATTTAAAAATATAATTTAAATAAATAATTAAAACCCACAGATTATGTGCCCAGTGGTAACTCCCCCAGCAGAGAAGCAGCCCAGATGCCTGCATCCACCACTAGCAAGTGGGGGCTGGGCAGGGAGGCACGGGCAGCATTGCTTAGAGTAAGGACCGGGCCTGAATGCCCCGAGGGAAACCTGAAGGAACTAACTTGGGCTAGCAAACCAGACTGTGGGATAGCTACCACACAAAAAGCTCATTCTATGAGTCCAAACTCGTTCTATGAGGCCACCATCACCTTAATACCAAAACGTGAAAAAGATGCCACAAAAAAAGAAAACTACAGGCCAATATCTCTGATGAACATAGATGTAAAAATCCTTAACAAAATACTAGCAATCAGAATCCAGAAACACATTAAAAAGATCATACACCATGACCAAGTGGGCTTTATCCCAGGGATGCAAGGATTCTTCAATATCCGCAAATCAATCAATGTAATATACCACATTAACAAATTGAAAAATAAAAGCCATATGATTATCTCAATAGATGCAGAGAAAGCCTTTGACAAAACTCAACATCCATTTATGATAAAAACTCTCCAGAAAGCAGGAATAGAAGGAACATACCTCAACATAATAAAAGCGATATATGACAAACCCACAGCAAACATTATCTTCAATAGTGAAAAATTGAAAGCATTTCCTCTAAAGTCAGGAACAAGACAAGGGTGCCCACTCTCACCACTACTATTCAACATAGTTTTGGAGGTTTTGGCCACAGCATTCAGAGAAGAAAAAGGAATAAAAGGAATCCAAATTGGAAAAAGAAGAAGGAAAACTCTCACTGTTTGCAGATGACATCATCTTCTACATGAAAAACCCTAAAGGCTCCACCAGAAAATTACTAGAGCTAATCAATGAATATAGTAAAGCTGTAGGATACAAAATCAACTGGCAGAAATCCCTTGCATTCCTATACACTAATAATGAGAAAATAGAAAGAGAAATTAAGGAAACAATTCCATTCACCATTGCAATGGAAAGAATAAAATACTTAGGAATATATCTACCTAAATTAAAGACCTAGATATAGAAAACTATAAAACACTGGTGAAAGAAATCAAAGAAGACATGAATAGATGGAGAAATATACCGTGTTCATGGATCGGAAGAATAAATATAGTGAAAATGAGTATACTACCCAAAGCAATCTATAGATTGAATGCAATCCCTATGAAGCTACCAACAGTATTTTTCACAGAGCTAGAACAAATAATTTCATAATTTGTATGGAAATACAAAAAAAAAAAACCCGAATAGCCAAAGCAATCTTGAGAAAGAAGAATGGAACTGGAAAATCAACCTGCCTGACTTCAGGCTCTACTACAAAGCCACAGTCATCAAGACAGTATGGTACTGGCACAAAGACAGAAATGTAGATCAATGGAACAAAAGACAAAGCCCAGAGATAAATCCACACACCTATGGACACCTTATCTTTGACAAATGAGGCAAGAATATACAATAGAGAAAAGCAATCTCTTTAACAAGTGGTGCTGGGAAAACTGGTCAACCACTCGTAAAAGAATGAAACTAGAACACTTTCTAACACCATACACAAAAATAAATTCAAAATGGATTAAAGATCTAAACATAAGACCAGAAACTATAAAACTCCTAGAGGAGAACATAGGCAAAACACTCTCTGACATAAATCACAGCAGGATCCTCTGTGACCCACCTCCCAGAATATTGGAAATAAAAGCAAAAATAAACAAATGGGACCTAATTAAAATTAAAAGTTTCTGTACAACGAAGGAAACTATAAGCAAGGTGAAAAGATAGCCTTCAGAATGGGAGAAAATAATAGCAAATGAAGCAACGGACAAACAACTAATCTCAAAAATATATAAGCAACTCCTGCAGCTCAATTCCAGAAAAATAAATGACCCAATCAAAAAATGGGCCAAAGAACTAAACAGACATTTCTCCAAGGAAGACATACAAATGGCTAACAAATACATGAAAAGATGCTCAACATCACTCATTATCAGAGAAATGCAAATCAAAACCACAATGAGATAACACTTCACGCCAGTCAGAATGGCTGCTATCCAAAAGTCTACAACATATAAATGCTGGAGAGGGTGCAGAGAAAGGGGAACCCTCTTACACTGTTGGTGAGAATGCAAACTAGTACAGCCACTATGGAGAACAGTGTGGAGATTCCTTAAAAAACTGGAAATAGAACTGCCATATGACCCAGCAATCCCACTACTGAGCATACACATCAAGGAAACCAAAAGAGACATGTGTACCCCAATGTTCATCGCAGCACTGTTTATAACAGCCAGGCCATGGAAGCAACCCAGATGTCCATCAGCAGATGAATGGATAAGAAAGCTGTGGTACATATACACAATGGAGTACTACTCAACCATTAAAAAGAATACATTTGAATCAGTTCTAATGAGGTGGATGAAACTGGAGCCTATTATACAGAGTGAAGTAAGCCAGAAAGAAAAACACCAATACAGTATACTAACACATATATATATGGAATTTAGAAAGATGGTAACGATAACCCTGTATGTGAGACAGCAAAAGAGACACATATGTATAGAACAGTCTTTAGGACTCTGTGGGAGAGGGTGAGGGTGGAATGATTTGGGAGAATGGCATTGAAACATGTATAATATCATATGTGAAATGAATCTCCAGTCCAGGTTTGATGTATGATATAAGATGCTCAGGGCTGGTGCACAGGGATGACCAGAGGGATGGTATGGAGAGGGACGTGGGAGGGGGGTTTAGGATGGGGAACACATGTATACCTATGGCAGATTCATGTTGATGTATGGCAAAACCAATACAATACTGTAAAGTAAAATAAATAAATAAATAATTCAACTAAAAAAAAAAAGAAAGAAAGGAAAAAGTAAGAGAGTTCCAGAAAAATATCTACTTCTGTTTTATGACTATGCCAAAGCCTTTGATTGTGTGGATCACAGTAAACTGTGGGAAATTCTTTAAGAGATGGGAATACCAGACCACCTGACCTGCCTCCTGAAAAATCTGTATACAGGTCAGGAAGCAAAAGTTATAACTGGACATGGAACAACTGACTGGTTCCAAATTAATAAAGGAGTACATCAAGGCTTTATAGTGCCACCCTGCTTATTTAACTTCTGTGCAGAGTACGTCATAAGAAACGCTGGACTGGATGAAGCGCAAGCTGGAATCAAGATTGCCAGTAGAAATATCAATGACATCAGATATGCAGATGACACCACCCTAATGGCAGAAATTGAAGAACTAAAGATCCTCTTGATGAAAGTGAAAGAGGAGAGTGAAAAAGTTGGCTTAAAACTCAACATTCAGAAAACTAAGGTCATGGCATTCAGTCCCATCACTTCATGGCAAACAGATGGGGAAACAATGGAAACAATGACAGACTTAATTTTGGGGGGGCTCCAAAATCACTGCAGATGGTGAGTGCAGCCTTGAAATTAAAAGACACTTGCTCCTTGGAAGAAAAGCTATGACCATACTAGACAGCACATTAAAAAGCAGAGACGTTACTTTGCCAACAAAGTTCCATCTAATCATAACTATGGTTTTTCCAGTAGTCATGTATGGATGTGAGAGTTGGACAATAAAGAAAACTGAGCACTGAAGAGTTGATGCTTTTGAACTGTGGTGTTGGAGAAGACTCTTGAGAGTGAGTCCCTTGGATTGCAAGGAGATCCAACCAGTCCATATTAAAGGAAATCAGTCCTTGAATATTCATTGGAAGGACTGATGCTGTAGCTGAAACTCCAATACTTTGGCCACCTGATGCAAAGAACTGACTCATTTGAAAAGACCCTGATGCCGGGAAAGATTGTAGGCAGAAGGAGAAGGGGATGACAGAGGATGAGATGGTTGGATGGCATCACCAACTCAGTGGACATGAGTTTGAGGAAGCTCCAGGAGTTCGTGATGGACAAGGAAGCCTGGCATTCTGCAGTCCATGGGGTTGCAAAAAGTCAGACATGACAGAATGACTGAACGTACTGTAGCTGCTATGGGATAACTTTGGTGGTTTCTCAAAAGTTAAATAGAATATGACTCAGCAACTCTACTCCTCCTTGTATATCTCAAATAATTGAAACCAGTTGTTCAAATAATATTCGTACTAGTGCTATTCACAACTGCTTCAAAGTAGAAACAACCCAAATGTTTTTGCTCCTCCATATCCACAGTTCCACAATCACAGATTCCACCAACTGTGGATAATATAGTACTAGAGTATGTATTTATTGAAAAAAAGTGCATGTATAAATGGACCTGTTCAAACCTGTTTGTTCAAGGGTCAAATGATATATGTGCTGATACATGCTTCAACATAAATCAACCTTTGACAATAATACACTAAGTGAAATAAGTCACTCACAAAATGTCACATGTTGCATGATTCCATTTACACGACATATCCATATAGGTAATATCCATAATAGGTAAATCCAGGGACAGCAGATTAGTGGTTGTCTGGGGCTGAGACAGACCTAGGTAAAAGTGTGTGTATGAGGGAAGAATAGTGGCTTGACTGCCCACCTAGAAGCTCACAATTTAAACACAGATTTGCAAGAAGAGCCTAAACCAGTGGAGAGTGGTAGATTTTCAAAAGTATCCAAGAGGAATTTGATTCACTCTGTAGAAGTAGATGGGGGTAGGCTTGAATTAATATTAGAGAATCTTGATAGAATAATTAAAATGGACATATTTCCATACACGTGTAATAAAGACTGACTAACTTAAATATTTGGTAGGGAAAAGTACATTAACATGAGTATTCACTCTTTCTCCAAATAAATTTTGCTTTGGCTAGGTCAGCTCTTTCCCTTCCCAACACCATAAGTATGGGTCAGTTTTTGCCAAACTGACACATGAGATTTTAGTGATGCAATATCAAAGAGGGAAAAAGAAAACCAGAAAAGAACCCAGATGATCTATTTAATCAACTTCATTAAGACCCAAAAAAGAGAAGCAAGCATGAACAGTAGTAACTAGCTGGTTACCAGAGAAAACCTGTGGTTTGGTGAATGAGAAACTATGAAGTAGTTTCCAAGAATGAGAGAGTTTGGATAAAAAGGAAAGATAAAGTGTTGTTATGGTGCATGGAGAGAATACTTTATAATGTTTTTCAAGGTGATGAAAATCAATGTGGAGTTCTTTATAAATTTCTTTTAGCAACTATACTAATTCTGTAATGCAACTCCCTGCAGAGACTTGGCCACATAGACCATAGATTATGCTAAGAATTCTACACTGATTTTCTCTAGTTGATGGGATTTATTTCATGGGATTTATTTCAGGTGATTCTCTTTCCACATTTCTCATTTATTTTTAAAAAAATACTTTACAGGTATAATGCATTTTTTATATTCAAAGCTTCAAGTTTTTTAAAGACCAACATTAATTTTCACTAGTTGAAATAGTAAACAAAATATATACAAATGTGAGGTGGGGTAGAAAAACTGAAAGTTTGTAAAGTGCAAGAAACTTTTCAAGTCTAATATTTATTTAATACATTGCAAAAATTTTCACACTCACTAAGTTCCTAAGAGTATCTGTTTCATTGCATAGTAACGTACTGTACACATTATATTTTAAAGTAAATATTTAACACATATTTATTCTATTTTAAATTACTTATATGAATGTATTTGTGTATATATTCAAAGTTATTTGTGTTACATGAAGAAAACATTATTTAAAAAATATAGGGGATTTTTAAAACATCACAATTTCCTTTCTACCCAGTTCAGTCCAATTTATAATTCTATACTTAAAATGCTATTGTCAACATTATCAATGACATCCATATTACTAACCCTATAAAAATGTCTCTTTTCCTTATACAATCATCCTCAATAGCATTCTACAAAGTTAAACTATCTTTCGTGGAGTGATTTTCCTCTTCTGGAATTCCCTTAAAAAAATTAATCCACAAGTAGGACCTTTTTTTTTTTTTTTTTTTTGACATTTTGATCTTTTTAACCAAATCGCAAATGACTCACATGTGTCCTCATATAGGTCAACAACACATGTATAGATCTTATTTTCATTTCTGTGAATCAGGTCAATTTTTTTCTGATTGGCTTTTCTTATTGCTCCTTTTCTATTTACACATAAAATAAAATGTACTCTTTTTACATCTGCTGCTGCTGCTGCTAAGTTGCTTCAGTTATGTCTGACTCTGTGCGACCCCATAGACGGCGGCCCACCAGGCTCTCCCGTCCCTGGGATTCTCCAGGCAAGAACACTGGAGTGGGTTGCCATTTCCTTCTCCAATGCATGAAAGTGAAAAGTGAAAGTCAAGTCACTCAGTCATGTCCGACTCTTTGCGACCCCATGGACTGCAGCCTACTAGGCTCCTCCATCCATGGGATTTCCCAGGCAAGAGTACTGGAGTGGGGTGCCATTGCCTTCTCCCTTTTTACATCTAAAGTGTTAAAATTTAGTGGCCTTTATAATAGTCTGGAGTCCATCACTGGGTTTATTCTACACAGCTGGCTTCAGACAAATACGGAGGAAATATGTAGGCAAATAACTGCCCTAGTGCTCTGGTTCTACATGTGATGCTATCACTCACACTGGAAAGACAATAGTCACAGGTTCAAACTTGAGCATCATATTGGTTCTTCAGAGTCTACCTCATACTGCCTCATAAGAAATATATAAAATATGTTTATACATGGCTAATAAGCTTCTTTTTGTGGGGAACTGTAACTCAAGATGCCGAACTATCCCTGAACCTCACCAGGAAAACTTGTGAAAGACTCTGAACTGGACCAAAAGAAGCTTATTCAGGGAAATTAGTCATTATCTAACTCTGATTTTAGAAAGTTTGCCTCTCTCATTGTCTTTTGAGGTACTTACAACTCTTAATATTGTAGGTAACTGATAGAAATGCAAATATGGTCCAAATGAAGTTCAGTTTGCATTACATGAACACGTGGATAAGGAGGGCCAACTGTACTCCCCCCTTTTATATAAGGGACTTGGGCACATTTTGGTATCCAATGGGGTCCTAGAATCAATCCCCAGTGAATATGGAGGGACAACTTTAGCCCCTATCTGAAGACTTCTTTCCTTCTGGTGGAAAAACAAATCACTTCTCTATCCAGTGGATAAAATCAATTTCGCATCTGCTGTACTTGTAAATTCTGTAAGTGTGGTACTCAGATTTCTCCTTTCAATCAGCTGTAACATCTTACTAGATCCTTTGCTAATTAAAGAATTAAATGAAATCGTAATTTTATATGTGTGTGAGTCATGGTTTTATCATTTACTTTTGCAGTATCTTCAACAGTTTTGAAGGTCATTTTTCAGTACTCCCAGTGGATTGTCACTGGAGAAGTATACCTGACTAATAGCTTAAACCATATCATCTCTTTTCTTGGCTCCCAAATGTGAATCCCAAGTGTCCTTTTAGTCTTTTTTCCCACCTCTCTGATGATTTAACATTTTTTTTTCCTTTTATGAATGATTCCGTTGATGGCAGGAATGACTGGGAATTTGGTCTTATGGTTTATTTGGTGATCTCTGTAAATGAACTGTGGAGAAGGCAATGGCACCCCACTCCAGTACTCTTGCCTGGAAAATCCCATGGATGGAGGAGCCTGGTAGGCTGCAGTCCATGGGGTCGCGAAGAGTCGGAAACGACTGAGTGACTTCACTTTCACTTTTCCCTTTCATGCACTGGAGAAGGAAATGGCAACCCACTCCAGTGTTCTTGTCTGGAGAATCCCAGGGAAGGGGGAGCCTGGTGGGCCGCCGTCTATGGGGTCGCACAGAGTCGGACATGACTGAAGTGACTTAGCAGCAGTAAATGAACTGGGCTTCCCTGGTAGCTCAGCTGGTAAAGAATCCATCTGCAATCCAGAAGACCCCAGTTTGATTCCTGGGTCGGGGAGATTCCCTGGAGAAGGGATAGGCTACCCATTCCAGTATTCTTACCTGGGGAATCCCCATAGACAGAGGAGCCTGGTAGGATACAGGACACAGGACATGGGGTCACAGAGTCAGACACAACTGAGCGACTAAGCACAGCAAAGTAAATGAATTAATGGGTTACAAAGTTCTTATCTCTGGTGGGTGAAAGAAACCAAAGAATCTAGCTTGCTAACTTTTGTCTGTATCTATTAAGATAAAATAAATTAAGAACTTCGTAACCACTAGGAAGGAATTGAATTTTTTGGTATCTGGACTATGAGTTTATTGTGTTTCTAAATCTCTTGTGCTTCTTGATTTCAAGATAAAGTTAGACAATTTAATAGCAAGTTCCTTCTATCTCTGTATGATAATCCAGAAAGGCTATTATGTCTCATTGTGTTGAGTGTGCAATGTTTTATCTTTCAGAGAGAACTAAAAAAATTAGATTATAAGGACACTTAAGTTAAGAGAGATCTGTCCTTGTTTGTTTATACAGATAAATAAGCACATACAAAATCAAATATACAGTAAATTCCCAGAAAATAGAGAAATTGAGCTTCTAATTCATTAAATATGCTAGACTTAAAAATAATTATTCTTATAGAAACTAACTCAGAAACCTTTTAGGAAATTCAACTTTACATAATGAAAGTAAATCTTTGGTAAACAAGAGTAGTTTAATAACTTGAAATAAAATATCTATGTCTTTTCTAACTTATCAGCATTAAGTATACTGCAGGGATATATTTTATCCTACCCTACTCAGATTTGTCCTTGATCAAGTAAAGTAATATCACTTCTCAATAATTAAAATTATGAAAACTGCAACCTGTGCTCAAAAATATTGAATCATTATTCTGCCAGACTTTATTTCAACAGTAATTATATTTTGTAGAATGTCACTGTGTCAGCTTAAGGATAATTGCCCGGGTGGTTATGTAACTTAAAAACCTTGGACTGTCATTAAATTTAGTAAAAATATGAAAAATTGTTGAATATATATATTATTTCTAAGCAACAAGAATATTGAAATATTATTAAGAATAATTTTAGCTTATATGCTTTTGCCTCATTTTTTATGTTATAGGGTTTTAAAATATGGACCATGTTAATGTGTTGATTTCTGCAACTTAAAAGTCTGTGTAAAAGATATGTGTGGCTATTCAAAATAGTGCTGTGTGTGCTCATGAATTTTGGTAACTGGCTAAAATATTTCTATAATATAGTTCTCAAGTATTACCCCAAATTTTCCCTATGAAATAGTATTTTGGTACATGAGTGTTTTTATTTGTGGGTATCCTCCATCATGTCCAACTATTTGTGACCCCATGGGAATAATTAACACTATATTTTGGAGTAAAGGTTATAGAAGAATACAAATATGCACTTGTGTGTATTGGAAAGAATTTGAACTTGCCTAAAAAGAAGGTCTGGCCTTTATTCTTGGTATCTGTGAAGTCACCTCTAGGGTCTTGGAAAACATCTGCTTTTGTTTGCCTGGGAGCCTTGCATCATACTGGATGGTATAACAATGTAATTTGACTGGGAGCTAGCCACATCCATATAGTCTTAAGGTGAATGCTAGTCACATCAAAAAGATCAACAATGTGACTTAAACTGGGGGTCGTATGGTATCAGTCTACCTGGATGCTGAGATTATTAGTTAATCAGTCACACCTACATGATGATGCCCCAATAAAATCTCTGGACACCAAAGCTCATGTGAATTCCCCTGGTTGGCAATATTCCATGCATATTATCACAAATCAATTCCAAGAGAGTAATGTGTCCTGACTTCATAGGGAAAGGAAAATGGAAACTCTGACCTTGGTAGTTCTCCTGGACTCTGCTCTATGCATTTTCTCCCATGCCTAATTTTATTCTGTATTTTCTCCTTGCAATAAACCATAATGGTAAGTATAACAGTTGTGGTGAGTCCTGTCATTTCCATCCAGTGAAATATAAAACTTCAGACTGATTTGGGGAAGCCTCAAATTTGCAGATGATGTCAGAACTGAGGATAGTTTTCTCTAATTTTGTAGTTGGTCCTAGACTTCATTATGCTTTTCAAAAAAAGGACATTCTGTCCTATAGCAGATATTCTCAGCCTTTTTGGGGGTCTCTGGATCCATCATACTCCTGGAAATTACTGTATATTCCAAAGAGCTTCTTTTCCCATAGATTATAAAAGTAAATATTTACTGAATTAGACATCCAAAACTGAGAATTTTTAAACATATATTTATTGATTTATGTGAAAATAGGAATGATAAATGTTCCAAATGTTAACATAAATAACATTTTAGAATTAATGTGAAATTAATTTTGACATCATGGACCCCAGAGATATGTCTTAAATTATCACTTTATTCCAGGTTATGGAAAAGCATAATGAATGTCAAATCCTGGAAAGAATATTTACCATGGTTTGTATTAACTGTTACTGAAAAGAAGCTATTAAAATTTCAGCAAAGTTTACTCAATTTTGACGTTTCTGCTTCTTTGGTTTACTAATTAGTGTCCTCTTCTGCTTCTATATTTATTTTTAAATGTTTTGTCACTTTGATTAAATAGGCAACTGGGAATTATAATAGGCCCAAAATGGAATCACTTGTGCTAAGGCCCCATGACAGCAAATCAAGACTTAATACCTAACCTAATTGCAGTTACAACCACCCCAAGGACTGTAACCTTTAACCAATCAACCTGAAATTATCTGGTCAGCACTAATGAAATATCCTGTCCTATAGGTCCCTTAGCAGGGTGACCTTGCCTGAAACAATGCATCCTTGCTAATAATATACTTTTTCTACTTCTTTTACACCTAGCCTTTACTTTTTGACAAATCCATGGAGCAACTTTCTGTTTCATGATGGGATGTTGCCTGATTCATGAACCATTTAGTAAAGCCAGATTTACTCAGTTGAATTTTTGCTTAAACACAGTTAATTTCTGAGACACTCATGGTCCTAATCTAGTGTTCAAATCTCCTCTCAACAACTTAATTTTTTTTTTCTTTCCATTCCTTCGATCCTAAATAGAAAAACAAACAATGTAAGCTTTCAGGGTATCTTTATACAAAAAACTATATCTGAAATTTCACAGAGGGAAAGATTTCTTTTGCCTTATAATCAGAGAGGCTTAAAAATAAGTAGTTTGCTTCATATTGTCACTCTTTCAAGTGTTACATGAGAAGAGCTGTCAAATCACAATATAAATTCAACCTCCCCTATGTTAAATTTGTATAGGTAAAATAAGATTTATATAAATATTTCAGAAAGTATATGCTTTATAGGAAGTCCCTGGAGATCTGTTAATGCCTTTGCCTTCTATAGTATGTTGCAGTTTCATGAGAAACACTGATCAAAAATATTAGGAAATAGTTCTGTCAAGTTTTCCTGTACTATATATCAGAGTGCTGTTATTTTCTCTGATGATATTATATAAGAAATCAGTATTAGGTTACCCCTCATAATTTCAGTGATTATCTAAAATGTTGATTAGTCAGAATTTTTCCCCTTTAATTTGAATCTAGCGTTTTCAAGGGCAGTAGTTTCCAACTGTAGATACACATCAGACTTAACCATGGAGTTTCATAAAAATGCATACACATAGGCCTTACTCTAGTATTACTGAATTGATTCATATTAATGATATTGGTATAAAACTTATTTGATGTTACATCTTAAGATTTTTTCCCTCTAAATATTAGGCTTGTCCATTTTAATAAACTATTACTGTTGTAGCATTCATGTCTGCTTTGAAATTAGGCTTAATCATTTTACTTGGATACAAGTTATATCTGATTTTCTTAATGATTTTATTCCATTTGTCTTATATGCCACCAGACAACCAAATTTCCTTGTCAGTTGCATTATTCTTATTGTGAATGTCATAATAAATATCACACTTGAAAAACTGTCAATAATACATTAACCACAGCGATTTTAAGTGTGTGCTTTCTATAGATAATTTTTGCTTTGTTTTGATGCTTGTATGAAGGCTCTTCAATAAGCTAGAGGACAGAGTTTTTATCTTCAACAAAGGACAGTCTCAGTCTTATGAAGAAGGACTGTACCAAATACTTCAAACTATTGACACTTGAAAAAGAAAAAATATCTCAACTTTCAAACTGACATCAGTTAGACAACTGTCATGTTGTACCAGTAGACTGAGTTAGGACACCCTGGACTTTTTTAGCAGAGAATCAGATAGCTTCACAGCAACCCAAGATTCAGAAGAATGAGAATTAATTATGTAGACTGAAGGAAATTTTATTGCAGCTATTTTCTTGAAATATTGTTGATACTATTTTAATGCTTTATATTCTAAGTATATAACGTAGCCTTTTCTTCTTAAAGCTATCGCTAATTAAACAATAATTTCATAAATTTTGCTTTTGTAATCTGAAATTAAATATTTTAAAATTACATCCATTTTCACTTACTTGTGTCTCAGATGGTAAAAAATTTGCTTGCAATGCAGGAGACCCGGGTTCGATCCCTAGGTCGGGAAGATCCCCTGGAGGAGGAAATAGCTACCCACTCCAGCTTTCTTGCCTGGAGAAGCCCCATGGACAGAGGAGCCTGGCAAGCTACAGTCCATGGAGTCACAAAGAATCAGACACAACTGAGTGACATTCACTTTATTTTTCCAGAAAGTGTACTAAAAGTTTACCAAATCACCTAACTTTTCATTACAATATTGATACTTACATTGGCTCAGTAAGAATCTACCTTCCTTCTTATAGGGAGATTATTAACAAGTTGATTATACAACCAAGGCACTACCTGAAAGGCCATATAGGAGAGCAATGCTCTTTAATTCATGTATAACAAATCACTTTTATTGAAATAGTTTGGCTTTAACTTTGATGTCAATGCCTATAAAACCTTCCTAGGAAAACTGGCTTGCTACCTGAATTTCAGGGTGCCAGACTTAGAGGCTTTAAGAAAAGTCTTTCTGTTAGGCCAAGAAGCTTGAGACATGTTGAGGACCCTGAAAAAACAGAAATTCACTCAAATCCATATGAAGTATACATACAATCTCGTGAAGAGGGTTTTTGAGATTTATCCCCTAGAATTAGAATAGCAAAAGAGAGACTTGGGAACACCAGAGCCTTTTAAAAATTCAATCTGAGATTAATTATGTAAATATCAAGATAGAAACTGATTTTGTGGCCTTCATAATTTTTTCAACAAGGTATGTCTCTAGATTTGCAAAACAAACTCATGGAAGACTATATGAAATTAACACCATTGCTGCACCTATGTAAACAGGACAAATCTACTGAAACCAGTCTTATTTTGTGACTAAGAACGATTTTTCTATGACATTATTAAGATTACAGGTGACACTGTTAAGAAAGATTGTGAAAAACTTTGAAATGGACCAAAAAAATCTGTATATACAATGGAAATCTAAATACTGCCTAAATGAATTTTTGGATTCTATGGGTTTTGCCTTTAAGTTTTTTACAATTCTGTACTTTGGAGATAACTGATAGCCATGTAAATGGCTCTTGCTCATAGACATGCAAATAAATTCTGTCCAGTAGGAGAACAATTGATTTGCCTTTGTGGGGACAAAAAATAGACTTAGGTCTATTTCCCAAAAATATACAGCCACTGGACCCTTTTCTCTGTGGACAGTGGAAAACATTTTGTAACTGTTAGGTTTAGTTCAGAAGTCTAGCCTCTGCCAGAATCTTACTATTCCAATACCCTTTTCAATGGGCCCTCTATTTGCCTCTTTCATAGCTAATTACAAGGTAAGTTGTGAGGTATGTGAAGCAAGAAATCCAAAAAGCCCAGATTTTAGGCTGTTGTGATTTTTATTGGACTGACTCTTGGAGAGTCATGAAATTTGTCACTGTGTTCCCATACCACCTACATGTGGATACCCAGGGAGCTTGATAAAAAATACAAATTTTCTGAATCTGCATTTACTAAACTATTCAAGGCATTCATATATACATGAAATAGGGATAGAATCACTAATTACTATGGCTTCTGTTACAGTTCATAAAACTTCAGAGAACTTAGAGGATTTGGGTCAAACATTTCTGTTATCCATGACACTGACCATATTACATCACCAGAGGAGTCATCTAACTGTAGCTATTTTTCATCTTTAAAAAGATACAGTACAATTGACCATCTAAGTCTTAATTGCAGCTCCATCATCATTACTTTTCATACTGTAATTTTCTTTTCATACCTGAAGCAATTTTCTTCAAGAAAAATTGAGATACCAAGGGAATATTTCATGCAAACATGGGCTCAATAAAGGACAGAAATGGTATGGACCTAAGAGACCTAAGATGAGGTGGCAAGAATACACAGAAGAACTATACAAGAAAGACCTTCATGACCCAGATAATCACAATGGTGTTATCACTCACCTAGGGCCAGACATCCTGGAATGTGAAGTCAAGTGAGCCTTAGGAAGCATCACCATGAACAAAGCTAGTGGAGGTGATGGAATTTGAGCTGAGCTATTTCAAATCCTAAAAGATGATGCTGTGAAAGTGTTGCACTCAATATGCCAGCACATTTGGAAAACTCAGCAATGGCCACAGGACTGGAAAAGGTCAGTTTTCATTCCAATCCCAAAGAAAGGCCATGCCAAAGAAAGCTCAAACTACCACACCTTTGTTTTCATCTCACACACTAGCAAAGTAATGCTCAATATTCTCCAAGCCAGGCTTCAACAGTACATGAACTGTGAACTTCCAGATATTCAAGCTGGATTTAGGAAAGGCAGAGGAACCAGAGATCAAATTGCCAACATCTGCTGGATCATGGAAAAAGCAAGAGAGTTCCAGAAAAACATCTACTTCTGCTTTAGTGACTATTCCAAAGCCTTTGATTATGTGGATCACAACAAAGTGTGGAAAATTCTTCAAGAGATGGGAATACCAGACCACCTGACTTGCCTCCTGAGAAATCTGTATGCAGGTCAGGAAGTAACAGTTAGAACTGTACATGGAACAGCAGACTAATTCCAAATAGGGAAAGGAGTATGTTAAGGCTGTATATTGTTACCCTGCTTATTTAACTTATATGCAGAGTAAATCATGAGAAATGCTGAGCTGGATGAAGCACAAGCTGGAATCAAGACTGCTCGGGGAGAAATATCAAGAAACTCAGATATGGAGATGACACCACCCTAATGGCAGAAAGCAAAGAGAAACTAAGGAGCCTCTTGATGAAGGTGAAAGAGGAGAGTGAAAAAGCCGGCCTAAAACTTAATATTCAGAAAACTAAGTTCATGGCATCTGGTCCCATCACTTCATGGCAAATAGATGGAGAAACAGTGAAAACCGTGGCAGACTTTATTTTTTTGTGCTTCAAAATCACTGCAAATGGTGACTGCAACCATGAAATGAAAAAATGCTTGCTCTTTGGAAGAAAAGTTATGACCAACCTAGACAGCATATTAAAAAGCAGAGACATTACTTTGCCAATCACAGTCAAAGCTATGGTTTTTCCAGTAGTCACATATCAATATGAGAGTTGGACTATAAATAAAGCTGAGCACCGAAGAATTGATACTTTTGAACTATGGTGTTGGAGAAGACTCTTGAGAATCCCTTGGACTGCAAAGAGATCCAAACAGTCCATCCTAAAAGAAATCAGTCCTGAATATTCATTGGAAGGACTGATGCTGAAGCTGAAACTCCAATACTTTGGCCACCAGATGCGAAGAATTGACTCATTTGAAAATACCCTGACGCTCGGAAAGATTGAAGGTGGGAGGGGAAGGGGACGACAAAGGATGAGATGGTTGGATAGCAGCACTGACTCAATGAACATGAGTTTAAGTATGCTGCAGGAGTTGATGATGGAAAGGGAGGCCTGGCCTACTGCCTTCCATGGGGTCACAAAGAGCTGGACACTACTGAGCGACTGAACTGAACCGAACTTCATTACTTTCATACTGACCACTCTACTCACTTTGTAGATACAGGCATAACTTCTTTAGGGGCAAGAGAGCATTGGACTAGAATGTCCAAAAGTACCTGTGTCACCACCTGGAAATCTTTCCAGTGAAGATATTATTTTGGTAAGGTTTCTCAATGCAATAACACATTCAAATACCTGGACAATGGGAACTGTAACTGAGAACAGTTTTCAGAATATTAGTATCTTTTTTTGCAGTAGAGTTATTTACTAAAGACAGTTTATGTTTTTTGTGGTCAACTTTTGGTCGGGTCAAATTTAAGTAGGCATGAAAAACAGGTGGGGAGAGGGGGACTGTTTCATGTAGGTCCTCTAGAATATATCAATCATGATGGAAGAAATTCTGTTATTCATATTAATACCAGTCTTTCTGTTTTAAAGATTAACAATCTAGTTATCTTATGGGGACTGTTACAGTGTTATGTTGGGGTATTCATATTTTAATGAATAGATTATTATCCTATGGGCCAAGTGATGTGTACTATGCTTAGTCTTTCAGCCATGTCTGACTCTTTGGACCCCCTATACTGTAGCCCACCAGACTCCTCTGTCCATGGGATTCCCCTGGCAAGAATACTGGATTGGGTTGCCATTTCCTATTCCAGGGGATCGTCCTGAACCAGGGATTGAACCTGCGTGTCTGTGTCTCCTGCATTGGCAGGCTGATTCTTTACCACTGAGCCACCTAGGAAGTCAGGCCAAGTGATCCAGCATAATTTATCTGTTAATGTTCACTCATGCTTGGGATAATTTTTACAAGTATTGAATCACTTCTTTAATTCCTTAACAAGTGAAAATTTAGTAATTCTTTGAATCTCTGGTTAAGGCAGGACATGGTCCATTTTTCGACATTAGTAGCTTGTAGAGAAGCCTACTTCTCTACGTCTATGGTTATATAAGCCATACTGAGCCTAGAACTAGAAATTCTGAATCACTACAGAAAACTGATGCAAATATCCCTTGAAAAGAAGCATCCTACATTTTGCAGAAAACTGTGTTTTGAAAGGTAGGCACATGGAAGATGCATATTTTACCATTACACACAAATGGAAAGATATTGACCTTCAACCACATATTTGCACAGTGGGAAACACCTTTCAGTGACTCTGAAATAAAAGGTCACTTGTCTCCTATAATCTTGTAATAAAAATGCTGTAATCCCACAAAAAAAGACAATTCAAACAATTCCAGTGGTTAAGCTATGAACTTCTCTTGCTTGTCACATTATATGATGTGACAAGATTTTATAAAGCTTAATGGGATGTAAACACTGATATGTCCCCATTTGCAGAAGAGAGACAACTCCATTTATGTTATATCTATTTTCTAATGAGGTATAATTAAAATAGAGCAAACACAATTATCTCCTTCCAGCTAGCCAATCAAATATTTCTCCCACATACAGAACATGAAAAGCAAAGAAGAGATAAGAAGTAGACTTCTCTTTCTGATCCTGACAGCATATACAGATTTTTCAAAAAATACCTATTAAGCACCTACCATGTGTCAAGCCAGTGGGAAAGTGAAATAGTAAAGGTATAAATAAAAAAATACAAGTTGGACAAACATCCTACTTTCAATGAGCTCATTATCTGGTATTGGAGACAGAAAAAGAGAGAAAAGTAGTAAGACTAGGGCAATGGTAACCCACTCCAGTACTCTTGCCTGGAAAATCCCACGAAAGGAGGAGCCTGGTAGGCTGCAGTCCATGGGGTCGCTAAGATTCGGGCACGACTGAGTGACTTCACTTTCACTTTTCACTTTCATGCATTGGAGAAGGTAATGGCATCCCACTCCACTGTTCTTGCCTGGAGAATCTCAGGGACAGCAGAGCCTGGTGGGCTGCCATCTATGGGGTCGCACAGAGTCAGACACGACTGAAGTGACTTAGCAGCTTAGCAGGGGAGCAAAGGATAATAATTAGGCCAGGTAAGGCAACCCAAGGAAGTGAAGTGAAAGTCGCTCAGTCATGTCCAACTCTCTGCGACCACATGGACTACACAGTCCATGGGATTCTCCAGGCCAGAATACTGGTGTGGGTAGCCTTTCCCTTCTCCGGGGGATCTTCCCAACCAAGCTAGGGATCAAACCCATGTCTCCCACATTGCAGGCAGATTCTTCGCTGAGAAACAAGGGAAGTCCAAACCAAGAAAGACTCTGTGGGAAAAAGGTTCTCTGAATTGTGTATCTAAATGAATAAGAATCCATTACAAAAAGTGAACTTAATCAACTTTCCTACATTCTACATTCAAACTGTGCTTTTATATATAAGGTGTTTCTTGTCACGTAGTTTGCCTTATCTAGTCTCAAAATCTCTGCCTGTTACATAGCTTAGTTGTTTTTACATTTACTGTAACTATTGACACATTATTTCCTTAGGTGGTTCAGACACCTAAGTATCTGCCTGTAATGCAGGAGACCTGGGTTTGATCTCTGGGTTGGGAAGATCCCCTGGAGAAGGAAATGGCACCCCGCTCCAGTACTCTTGCCTGGAAAATTCTATGGTCGGAGGAGCCTGGTAGGCTACAGTCCATGGGGTCGCAAAGAGTCAGACATAACTGAGCAACTTCACTCCACTTCATTGACACATTTGCTCTTGTCTGACATGTTTTATCCTATTTGTTGCATAGTGCTTTTTTTCTTATTTTCAGCCCTTATTCATTTGAAATTTATGCTTGTGTCCAATGAGAGAAATAGAAGGAATTATATTCTTTTGTCCAAATGACTATCCATTTTCCCAACATCATTTATTAAAAATCAATCTGATTAAAAGATTTAAGATACTATCTTCACTATATACTAAATTTCTGTGTGTACTTGGGTCTATTTCTGGACTTGCCATTCTATTCCTTTGATCTATTTGTCCACTCAATTGCTAGTAACACAGTTTTAACTATACAGGCTTCATATTATGTTTTAGTGTCTGGTAGTGCTATAACCCCTAATATCCTTTCATTCAGTGTTTTATAGTTGAGTGTGCACATTTATTTTTCACATAAACTTCAGTATCAACTTCTCTAGCTCCCTAAAGAAATTTAATATATTTTTGTCAGGATTGTGTTATATTTATTAAGTAATTTAGATAGAACTGACATTATGAGGATATTGAGACAACCTGGTGGCTCAGATGGTAAAGAATCTGCCTGCAGTGCGAGAGACCCAGGTTCGGTCCCTGGGTTGGGAAGAACCCCTGGAGAAGGAAACGGCTACCCACTTCAGTATTCTGACCTGGAGAATTCCATGGACTGTATAATCCACGGGGTCACAAAGAGTCAGACATGACTGAGCAACTGTCACTTCACTTCACCTCAACTAAGAATAAGTGATGTGTTTATATTTGTTCAACCTTATTTTTTGTTTCCTTCAAGAATGGCTAATATTATAGCTTTCATTATATATAGTTATAAAATTTCTTTAAAAAATAAATTAAATGTCTTATTAAATTTATTTTTAGATATTTTATCTTATTTGTTGCTCTCATAAATGGGATTTTCTCTTCCATTATATCTTCTGAAAAGGAGAGTGTTAGTTACTCAGTTGTGTCTGACTCTTTGAGACACCATAGACAGTAGCCCACCAGACTCCTCTGTCCATGGGGTTTCCCAGGCAAGAATACTGGAGTGGGTACTTATTCCTTCTCCAGGGGATCTTCTCGACCCAGGGATCAAACACAGGTCTCCTTCATTGCAGGCAGATTCTTTACCAATTCTAGTTGGTTATAATTTGTGAACATAATGGTTATTGCTTTTCCATGTTAATTTTGTATACTACTACCATGCAAAACTATTTTATAATCTTAATATAGATTTTCTAGGATTTTCCAGAAGTACTATTTGCCATTTCATAATAAATATAGTTACATTTCTTCTTTTTTTTCCCCGCAAGTCTTGGGCTTCTAATTTCTCCTGACTAATTTCACTAGTTAACACTTCCAGAACATGTTAATTGGGCATCATTGCCTTATGGGAATCCCTCTAATAGTTCCTTATTAAATTATGTGTGTGTGTGTGTATACAGTTGACACTTGAATAACACAGGTTTGAATTGCTCAGGTCCACTTATTTATGTACTGTTTTCAAGAGTAAATACTATAGTACTACACAATGCATGATTTGTTGAATGCACAGATGCTGAACCACAGATACGGAGGAACCATGGATACAGTGGGCCAACTATAAATTATACCCAGATTTTTTTGACTGTGCAGAAGGTTGGCACCCTTAGCCCATGTATTATTCAAGGGGCAACTGAGTATATATACTTAGAATTTAAGGAAATAGGAACTATACATCCATTTCTAATTTCTCAAAAGCTTCTGAAGAATGGAGAGTGATTTTTGTCAAAGACATTTCAGTCCATTATTAGCATGAATACAGACAAATAGATCAATGGAACAGAAGAGGGACTCCATATATATACCCAAACTAAAGTATGTATTTGATTGTTGAGATAAATTCCAATGAAATTAAATGCAAAATAGAAAGCTTTTCAACAGATGGTACTGGAACAATTGGTATCTGAATGGTAAAATGAACCACAACCCTTAATTCACAGAAAGGCCCCAATTCTTTTTATATGATCAGGGACATAAATATAAAATCTAGAATCTATACAGATTTTGAAGAAAAGAAAAAACAATAATTTTTTAACCTTAGGGAAGCACATTTTGCCTTAAAAAGATATAAAAAGTGATTAGCTGTAAAAGAAAATTGATCAATTGGGTTTCATCAAAATTTAAGAATTCTTCTCATCAAAAGATATGGTTAAAGTAATAAAGAGTCGAGCCATAGACTGAGATAAATATTTATCATAGAGTCAATTTTTGTTATGTGTAGCAGTTATGTTCTATAAAGTAACCGTGAGCACTGAATTAGCAAATATTGAGCTATTGCTCCTAGGGGGAACACAAGGTTAGTTTCCTGTCAGCCTCAGCTCAAAACAATTTTGTCAACAGATCAATACATAACAATGTTTTATGTGTGTTTCTCTATAAAGACATCTTATTTAATATATAGTGTTGATTAATTAACATTGAACTCACAGCCAACAGTACTATAACTCATCCCTGAATGAAGTTTATTTAACACACATATTTTCTCCTTAAGATACATCTCAGAATTATTTCACTTAAGAACACAAGACAGCACCTCAGCACTACACTTGGGGGCTATTATAAAACAGTGAAATCACCAAGAAAAAGCATGAGAAGGTGAAAAATGTGCTACTAAATAGACTGCAAAAAAGATGCTTGTTTACAGTATTAGAGCTGAAACAAAAGCAGAGAATTCCCTTCTTTGCCCTCAACTAGGAACATGGGTGTCAAGCAACTCAAATTTTCTGCCACTTCATACATCACTGTGAATGACTAGGAAAGTACAACAAGTGTTGATTTTGGATTTAACAAATAAATTTTAGTGAGGAGGCAAACTCACAAATATGAATCTGTCAATAGTACGGATTGACTGTATGTATCCCTGAATATATAACAGATGGTTAGACTTTTTAGTAAAATCAAGAGGCAGAAGTAATCCATGACTCTAGAAATCAGAGCACTGTTTTCCTTTTTGAGGGATACAGACAAAGCAAGTTTCTGGGATGATGGAAGTGTTTCATATTTTCATTTGGATGATCTGAGCTTGTGCAGTTTTCAGAACTTATCAAACCATGTGTTACATATTTGTAAATAATGTCTCAGCAAAAATAAAGCATTGAAGACAGTTGTTTTCTCTCATATCTCTTTCAATGTACATGTATCACTGTACATAAAGTGTCTTGTATTCAATATACAGCTGACTTATTTTTATTAGCCTAAAATTTTCTTTCAATTGGAGTATTCTTATTTGTTTTAATATGATTCTAGGATAATTATTTTTAAGCCTATCAAGTTATTTTTTTTTAATTTGTCTCATGTGATATTTGTCAATTGCTTCCTTCTATCTATCCTGTCTGTTTTTGGACTAGTCAGTTATTTTTTTTCCATTATTCCATTTTTTTCTCTATTTGTTTTATATTTCCATGATCTTTGTTATTCTTTTATGATTTCCTTAGTGACTAAAATATGTAACAGTGACTCATTACAGTCTGAAAGTGAAAGTCGCTCAGTTACTCCGACATTTTGCGACCCATGGACACTTCCATGGAATTCTCCAGGCCAGAATAGTGGAGTAGGTAGTCTTTCCCTTCTCCAGGGAGTCTTCCCTACCCAGGGATTGAACCCAGGTCTCCCGAATTGCAGGCAGATTCTTTACCAGCTGAGCCACAAGGGAAGCTACAGTCTAACTTAAGCTAATACTCTTACCACAACAGGAAAGTGCCTACAAACAGTTAATCTCCATTTATTACTTCTTGCTTTTTCTTTCTTTTTTGTCCTGTACTTTACTTCTAGATATAACAGGAATCTTTTAAGACACTACTGCCTTAGTTGTTTCAAAAGACCAATTTTATTTATTTATTAAATTTATTTAATTGGAGTCTAATTACTTTACAATATTGTAGTTGTTTTTGCCATACACTGACATGAATCAGCCATGGGTTTACATGTGTTCCCCACCCTGAACCCCCCTCCTACCTCCCTCCACATCCCATCCTTCATGGTTATCTCAGTGCACCAGTCCCGAGTACCCTGTCTCACGCATCAAACCTGGACTGGTGATCTGTTACAAATATGATAATATACATGTTTCAATGTTATTCTCTCAGATCATCCCACCTCGCCTTCTCCCAAAAGACTGTTCTATACATCTGTGTCTCTTTTGCTGTCTCTCATATAGGGTTATCATTACCATCTTTCTAAATTCCATATCTATGCATTAGTATACTGTATTGATGTTTTTCTTTCTGACTTATTTCACTCTGTATAATAGGCTCCAGTTTCATCCACCTCATTAGAACTGATTCAAATGTATTCTTTTTAATGGCTGAGTAATATTCCATTGTGTATATGTACCACTGCTTTCTTATCCATTCATCTGCTGATGGACATCTAGGTTGGTTCCACGTCCTGGCTATTGCAAACAGTGCTGCGATGAACACTGGGGTACATGTGTCACTTTCATTCTGGTTTCCTTGGTGTGTATGCCCAGCAATAGGATTGCTGGGTCATATGGCAGTTCTATTTCCAGTTTTTTAAGGAATTGCCACACTGTTCTCCATAATGGCTGTGCTAGTTTGCATTCCCACCAACAGTGTAAGAGGATTCCCTTTTCTCCACACCCTCTCCAGCATTAATTGTTTGTAGATCTTTGGATATCAGCCATTCTGACCGGCGTGAGATGGTACCTCATTGTGGTTTTGATTTACATTTGAGTGATGTTCAGCATCTTTTCACGTGTTTGTTAGCCATCTGTATGTCTTCTTTGGAGAAATGTCAGTTTAGTTCTTTGGCCTATTTTTTCATTGGGTCATTTATTTTTCTGGAATTGAGCTGCAGGTGTTGCTTGTATATTTTTGAGATTAACTCTTTGTCAGTTGCTTCGTTTGCTATTATTTTCTCCCATTCTAAAGGCTGTCTTTTCACTTTGCTTATAGTTTCCTTCCTGTGCAAAAGCTTCTAAGTCCCGGGGTCCAGCCCCGGTTGGATCCAGGGATTCCCTCAGGAGGACGGCTTAGGCAAAAGGATAGCAAAAGGGGAGAGAAAGAGGCTTGATCTGACTGGTTTACGTGGGAAATTAATAAAACCTGTGACACCAGGTTTGCTCTGACCGCGGAGGCTGCAGGCGCCCTCTTGAATCGTGGAAGGTACCCCACCTTAGGCACCTTCTCGAGTGGATTTTAGAAGCCCAGGCAAGTAAGTGGTCTCAGAGAGCCCCCGCGCTCCAAGTCAGTCATCCTGAAGGAAGAACAGAGGAGAAAAGGAGAGAAAAGGAAGCAAGAAAGAATGACACAGGGATACCAAGCCTGATGAGCAAGGCCCGTAGCTTTATTTTCAAAGGGAGCTTATATACCTTAAGTTGTGCATAGAGGATAATAGGGAGTGTAAAATCATGCAAAGTCAGCAGTCCTTGATCCTTATCAGACCAGGCTTTCTTTTCTGCAAACTTATCGTATACAAATGGTTTAGGTGATTTACATCATCTTCTGGCCAGATGGCCTGTTAACATTTTATGACTCTGATAAAGGTTTGTCAACCATAAGACTTATTTTCTCTAAGAGTAATTATTTTAAAGTTTGGCGCCATCCTCCGAAGGTGTAAGATAAAGTTGCATTCCTATAGGCCAAAGGTGCAGTGGGCTTACAACAAAGGAAATAATTTATTACCTTAAGGGTCTAAAGTTGTTAGCACCAAGGCCACTATTAATTTTTCCAAATACCAACTATATTAATTAATATACTTCCAAGGATACAATATAGGGGATGTGGAAACTTGGCAGCAAGCATTGGCTCAACAATGAAATCCTCTACTAGTTCTATTCTAACAATTTCTAACTCCCTGAGAGGCTCTATACTATTTGAATATCTTAAGCTTCCCATGCCTCTCGCGGTTGGGAGACTGTAAACAATCTTATGTGTAGCTGTAGGAGTCCAGATAAACCTGTCAGGCAAGTTAGAGAGCCATCTGAGGGGTTTGGATTGAAACATTCCTATTATGCCCAGGAGGCTAATTAACTAGAGCTCTAAGTTGATTTCCTTCAGAGAAAGGTGGTCGGGAATAGCCCCCCGTTAATGTCAGAGGAGTTGGTGAAAATCATAAAATAGTAAAACAGACAGATTCTGGATTATCAGAATCCAGATCCAGGCAGATCCAGGGGAGGCCCCTCGAGTCCTGACTCACCTTTGCATATCAGGCCTCTCCACATGACCTTTGTCATGGGTGGGAACTCCCGTGCTGGCTCCCAGCATCTAAGCTTAATTAGGTCCCATTTGTTTATTTTTGCTTTTATTTCTATTACTCTGGGAGGTAGGTCAGAGAGGATCCTTCTGTGATTTATGTTGGAGAGTGTTTTGCCTATGTTTTCCTCTAGGAGTTTTATAATTTTTGGTCTTACATTTAGATCTTTAATCCATTTTGAGTTTATTTTTTGTATGGTGTTAGAAAGTGTTCTAGTTTCATTCTCTTACAAGTGGTTGACCAGTTTTCCCAGCACCACTTGTTAAAGAGATTGTCTTTTCTCCATTGTATATTCTTGCCTCCTTTGTCAAAGATAAGGTGTCCATAGGTGTGTGGATTTATCTCTGGGCTTTCTCTTTTGTTCCATTGATCTATAGTTCTGTCTTTGTGCCAGTACCATACTGTCTTGATGACTGTGGCTTTGTAGTAGAGCCTGAAGTCAGGCAGGTTGATTCCTCCAGTTCCATTCTTCTTTTTTGAGATTGCTTTGGCTATTCGAGGTTTTTTTGTATTTCCATACAAATTGTGAAATTATTTGTTCTATTTCTCTGAAAAATACCATTGGTAGCTTGATAGGGATTGCATTGAATCTATAGATTGCTTTGGGTAGTATACTCATTTTCACTATATTGATTCTTCCAATCCATGAACATGGTATATTTCTCCATCTATTTGTGTCCTCTTTGATTTCTTTCATCAGTGTTTTATAGTTTCCTATATCTAGGTCTTTTGTTTCTTTAGGTAGATATATTCCTAAGTATTTTATTCTTTTGTTGCATTGGTAAATGGTGTTGTTTCCTTAATTTCTCTGTTTTCTCATTGTTAGTGTATAGGAATGCAAGGGATTTCTGTGTGTTAACTCATAGAATGAGTTTGGAAGCTTACCTTCCTCTGCAATCTTCTGGAAGAGTTTGAGTAGGATAGATGTTAGCTTTTCTCTAAATTTTTGGTAAAATTCAGCCTTGAAGCCATCTGGTTCTGGGCTTTTCTTTGCTGGAAGATTTCTGATTACAGATTCAATTTCTGTGCTTGTGATGGGTCTATTAAGATTTTCTACTTCTTCCTGGCTCAGTTTTGGAAAGTTATACTTTTCTAAGAATTTGTCCATTTCTTCCAAGTTCTCCAATTTATTGGCATATACTTGCTGATAGAAGCCTCTTATGATTGTATTTCTGTGTTGTCTGTTGTGATTTCTCCATTTTCATTTCTAATTTTGTTGATTTGATTCTTCTCCCTTTGTTTCTTGATGAGTCTGGCTAATGGTTTGTCAATTTTATTTATCTTCTCAAAGAACCAGCTTTTAGCTTTGTTAATTTTTGTTACGGTCTCATTTGTTTCTTTTGCATTTATTTCTACCATAATTTTTAAGACTTCTTTCTTTCTACTAACCCTGGGGTTCTTCATTTCTTCCCTTTCTAGCTGATTTAGTTGTAGAGTTAGGTTAAATATTTGACTTTTCTCTTGTTACTTGAGGTAAGCCTGTATTGCTATCAATCTTCCCCTTATAACTGCTTTTACAGTGTCCCATAGGTTTTGGGTTGTTTTCATTTTCATTCGTTTCTATGCATATTTTGATTTCTTTTTTGATTTCTTCTGTGATTTGTTGGTTTTTCAGAAGCATGTTGTTTAGCTTCCATATGTTGAAATTTAAAAAAAATTTTTTTTTTCCTGTAATTGACATCTAATCTTATTGCATTGTGGTCAGAAAAGATGCTTGGAATGATTTCAGTTTTTTTTTTTAATTTGCCAAGGCTAGATTTATGGCCCAGAATATGATCTATGGTGGTGAAGGTTCCATGTGCACTTGATAAAAAGGTGAAATGCATTGTTTTGGGGTGAAATGTCCTATAGATATCAATTAGGTCTAACTGGTCCATTGTGTCATTTAAAGTTTGTGTTTCCCTGTTAGTTTTCTGTTTAGTTGATCTATCCATAGGTGTGAATGGAATATTAATGTCTCCCACTGTTATTGTGTTATTGTTAATTTCCCCTTTCATACTTGTTTGCATTTGCCTTATATATTGTGGTGCTCCTATGTTGGGTGCATATATATTTATAATTGTCATATCTTCTTCTTGGATTGATCCTTTGATCATTGTGTAGTGTCTTTCTTTGTCTCTTTTCATAGCTTTATTTTAAAGTCTATTTTATCTGATATGAGTATTGCTACTCCTACTTTTCTTTGGTCTCCATTTGCACAAAATATCTTTTTCCAACCCTTCACTTTCAGCCTGTGTGTCCCTTGTTTTGAGATGGGTCTCTTGTAGACAGCATATATAGGGGTCTTATTTTTGTATCCATTCAGCCAGTCTTTGTCTTTTGGTTGGGGCATTCAACCCATTTACATTTAAGGTAATTATTGATAAGTATGATCCTGTTGCCACTTACTTTGTTATTTTGGGTTCAAGTTTATATACCCTGTCTATGTTTCCTGTCTAGAGAATATCCTTTAGCATTTGTTGGAGAGCTGGTTTGCTGGCACTGAATTCTCTCAGCTTGTGCTTGTCTGTAAAGCTTTTGATTTCTCCTTCATATTTGAATGAGATCCTTGCTGGGTACAGTAATCTGGGCTGTAGGTTTTTCTCTTTCATCACTTTAAGTATGTCTTGCCATTCCCTTCAGGCCTGAAAAGTTTCTGTTGAAAGATCAGCTGTTATCCTCATGGGAATCCCCTTGTTTGTTATTTATTGTTTTTCCCTTGCTGCTTTTAGTATTTGGTTTTTGTGTTTGATCTTTGTTAATTTGATTAATATGTGTCTTGGGGTGTTTTGCCTTGGGTTTATCCTGTTTGGGACTCTCTGGGTTTTTTGGACTTGGGTGGCTATTTCCTTCCCCATTTTAGGGACGTTTTCAACTATTATCTCCTCAAGTATTTTCTCATGTGTCTTCTTCTTCTGGGACGCCAATGATTCGAATGTTGGGGTGTTTCACATTGTCCCAGAGGTCTCTGAGGTTGTCCTCATTTATTTTTTTTTTCTTTTTCCCCTCTGCTTCATTTATTTCTACCATTTTATCTTCTACCTCACTTATCCTATCTTCTGCCTCCATTGGTTCCCTCCAGAGTGTTTTTTATCTCATTTATTGCATTATTCATTATTGATTGACTCTTTTTTATTTCTTCTAGGTCCTTGTTAAACATTTCTTGCATCTTAATCCTTGTTTCCAGGCTATTTATCTGTAACTCCATTTTTTTTCTCAAGGTTTTGGATCATTTTCACTATCATTATTCTGAATTCTTTTTCAGGTAGACTCCCTATCTCCTCCTCTTTTGTTTGGTTTGGTGGGCATTTATCATGTTCCTTTACCTGCTGAGTATTTCTCTCCCTTTTCATCTTGTTTAGATTGCTGTGTTTGTGGTGGGCTTTCTGTATTCTGGCATTTTGTGGTTCCTCTTTATTGTGGAGTTTCCTCCCTGTGGGTGGGGTTGGACGAGTGGCTTGTCAATGTTTCCTGGTTAGGGGAGTTTGCCTCAGTGTTCTGGTGGATGGAGCTGGATTTCTTCTCTCTGGAGTGCAATGAAGTGTCCAGTGGTGAGTTTTGAGATGTCTATGGGTTTGGTGTGACTTTGGGAAGCCTCTATATTGAAGCTCAGGGCTATGTTCCTGCATTGCTGAAGAATTTGGATGATACATCTTGCTTTGGAACTTGTTGGCCCTTGGTTGGTGCTTGGTTTCAGTGTAGGTATGGAGGCTTTTGGATGAACTCTTATAGATTAATGTTCCCTTGAGTCAGGAGTTCTCTGGTGTTCTCAGGTTTTGGGTCTTACTTCTGGTTTTCAGTCTTAGTAGCCTCAAGACTTCTCCATCCATACAGCACTGATGATAAAACTTCTAGGTTAATGGTGAAGATTCTCCACAGTGAGGGACACCATGAGAGGTTCACAAAGTTACATGGAGAAGAGAAGAGGGAGGAGGGAGATGGAGGTGACCAGGAGGAGAAGAGCGGGAATGTAAAGGGGAGAGAGCAAGCTAGCCAGTAAACAATTCCCTATGTGCTTGCCACAGTTTGGAACCCTCAGAGAGGTTCATGGAATTACATAGAGAAAAGAAGAGGGAGGAAGGATATAGAGGTGAGCAGGAGGAGAAAGGGGGGAATCAAAAGGAGAGAGATAGATCTAGGCAATACTCTGTTCCCTAAGTGTTCTCCACATTCTGGAGCACACAGAGAGATGCACAGATTTGGGCAGAGAAGAGAAGGGGGAAGGAGGAGATAGAGGTGACCTGGGGGAGGAAAAGGAGAGTCAAAAGGGGGAGAGAGTAATCAAGCCAGTAATCACACTCCTAAGTAAAAATGGGTACTGAAGATTGGAATCTTAAATGTACAAAATTGATAACAAATACCAAAAATCAAAGATTAAAAATCTAGAGTAGAGGTTAGACTCTCAAAAATACAATATTAAAAAAACACACACAAAATATAAGAAATATATATGAAGTTTGCTTAAAAAATAGGGTCTTTTTTTTGCAAGGTAATAGTAGTTTGTAAAAATGAAAATTAAAGGAGTAATAGAGGACTTAAAAAAAAGAAAAAAAATTTAAATGATAATAGTAAAAATATATCTAGGAATTTCTCTGGAGCTGTTGCAGGCAGTGTGGGGTCAGTTCATTTTCAGATAGTTCTTTGTTCCATCTTATACTTCTCAAGATCTATAGGCCCTTTCCATTGTAGTCAGTGTTAACTACAGGGATTTTAATATGTTGCACCTGTCACTTCCAAAACGATTCCCTCTGTTTATTTGGCTTCTTCTGTTTGCAGGTCTCCTCAGTGTCTAATTTCTGCCCTGACACAAGGAGGCGAAGGTGGTCTCTTGTTTAGGCTCACTTGTTCAGTCGTGCTATGGGGAGGGAGGAACACTGCAAACAAATACCACTGGCATGTGTGGGGAGTGCTCACAGTGTTTTGGCCACACTGGGTTTGCCCCTGCTCATGGCAGGTGTGCTTTCTCAGTCTACACTGCTCAGGCTTCAGGTTGCTCTACAGGGAATGGGCCCTGGGTTGCGTGCACTTCCCAAGTCTAAGCCACTCTGGTTCAGGTTCTCAGGTACTCCACAAAGGCACAGACTTGGTTGGGCCTGCATTCTGTGCCCTTCCCAGGTCCTAGCAGCTCAGGTGACTGAGTTCTAGGTGAACGCACTCTCCTCAGGCAGCAAGTGTGTCGTATTGACTCCCTGGTCCCAGCCTCTCGGTTTCCTGGGTGGCAGCAGGCACGCCAGTCTCCAGTGTGCTGTGTGTCTCTTCTGGGGAGCTGATCTCTGGCTGCAACCCTCCCAGCGGATTTCAACTATCCAGAATCCCAGGAAGTCTTGGTTAGAAACTGAAGTCCTGTTCACAGTTTGGTAGGGGATGGCATCTCTGGGGCCGAGTTTGCTCCTTTCCAGCTCTAGCTGGCGCCTGCCTGCCCCCTGCCTCCAGTGGGAGACGGGCTGGTCTGCAGCCTGCTAGCTCTCCTCTGGTATTTGCTCAGTCCTTTTTCTGTGAGTTGCCTGGCAGTGCCTTAGGTTAGGGCTTTTCATAGGATAGTTCTCCCTCTCTCTCTCTCTCTTTTTTTCCCTCTCTCTCTCTGGCTATCCCACAGTTTAGGTTGCTATCTCATGTTAGCTCCCTCAGATTGCCCTCAGGGCATTCAGGCCTGGTCCTTACCCTAAGCAATGTAACCCGCTCCTCTTCATTCAGCCCCCCACCTGCTGGTGGCGGATGTGAGTGTCTGGGGTACTTCTCTGCTAGGAGTTGCCATTAGGCACGTAATCTGTGGCTTTTTTAAATTTATTTTTCCTCCCAGTTATATTGCCCTCTGAGATTCCAAAACTCCCCACAGACCCCCCAGTGAGAGGGTTTCCTGGTGTTTAGAAACTTCTCCTTTTTTAAGACTCCCTTCCTGGGATGGATCTCCATCCCTAACTCTTTTCTCTCTCTTTTTATCTTTTATATTTTGTCCTACCTCCTTTCGAAGACAATGGGTTGCTTTTCCGGGTGCCTGATGTCCTCTGCCAGTGTTCACAAGTTGTTTTGTGGAATTTGCTCAGCATTCAAATGTTCTTTTGATTAATTTGTGGGGGAGATAGTGGTCTCCCCATCCTATTCCTCCACCATCTTAGGACCGCCTCCCCCCACTAATTTTAATTTATAATTACCTACATGTCTTTCTTTTGCATTCCTCTTAAAACAACAATTTTAAAAAAGAGGCATTTCTGGTTCCAACCATTCTCAGCCAGTCCCTCATTTCATCTTAACTAGTTCTATTTTTGCACAATATTAATGATGCTAACAAATATTCCTGTTCTTCCTTTCCTGGCACATTTTCTCACTACCCCTAAGAGCAGCAAAGCATCACTGAGAGTGAATTTGTGTGTACACACAGCACTTAGCAACGCCCCTGCCCTAGAGAAATAGGTGCTCGACCCACATTCATTAAATGATCCTGGCACCCCAGCATTTCCCTGTTAAGCCTTTCAATTTCTCATCCCCACACCCAAAGTTTAATCAGGGCTCTGGCTTTGTGATGCCCTCTCCAAGGAAGACTAAGGAGCCTGAGGTTGGAGACAGAGGGCTAAGAGGGAGGATGTGTCATAAGATGGTACATAAAAACCTGAACACATTTTTTGGCCAACCCAATAGTATATACTAGGGGTAATTAAGATTAACTACTTCAGAAAACCCTCAAAGTACAGAAAGAAGGAATGTAGACACTGTGAGGAAGAGAGACAGGTTGTCCTCCAGCAAACATGTCTGGAAAGAATAACAAATTATTTCTATCCTTGTCAAAAACCTAAATTCCTCCAAGTATTGGGGTATGGTGTGGCATGAGGCTGTTTTGAGATTAGTAGCAAAACTGTACAAACATATTATTCATAAAAAACCCTGACTTAATCAAAGGGAGATCACATCACACATGAGTGGCCGTAAAGATCTTCCCCTATTTTTCAACACAGAGATGCAACATTGACAATCTACTTCCCAAATTCACATATTGCTCAGATGTGGTAGATGGTCTACAATAGTCTGATGCTTGCTGTTTCCATCCATCTGTCTGACTGCCTCTCTCCTTTTCCTCTTTCTCTTTCCTATCGGCATTAGGTTAAGAGTTAAGAAGCATCACCATACATGAGGATAACAGCCTAGGCAATACCTCCTGAATATTGGTTCTATTGTGTCCTCATATTCTTCAAATATAACTTTAAAATATTTTTTAAAGAATATTAAAAAATCAAAAGTTTCCTGGGAGACTAAGCTTAACCCCTAATAAACTGGTAACAAATGTTTAAAGGGTATTTTCAAAATCAATTAATAAGAACATAAGAAAGGAAACTCACAAACTTGGAAGCAACTGAGAGAGCTATCCAAAGAGTGGAATAAGTGAGACAGAGAAAGAAAAATACTCTATGATTTCATTATATGTAGAATTGTCAAATTCATAGAACCAGAGAATGGAATGATGATTGCCAGGTTCTGGAGGGTGGGGGAAATGAGATGTTAGTCAAAGAGTACAAAGTTTCAGTCATAAGATGAGTAAGTCCTGGGGATCTTCTATATTAATACAATCATAGTGGCTGTAGTCAATAACACTGTATCTTACATTTGAAATTTGCCAAGAGAGTAGACCTTAAGTGTTATCAACACACACACACACACACACACACACACACACACACACACACACTGTCACAAGGTAATTACATGAGGCAATGGATACATTAATTAACTTGATTTTGGTAGTCATTTCACAATCTATATATATTTCAAACCATCATATGGTATAGCTTAAAAAATCATATTGTCCAACCTAAATATATACAAATTTCATTTGCCAATAATACTTCAATAAAATTGGGAAAAAATAAGAACAGGTTTCAGTCTTTGAGAGGAAAATCAATGTTGGGCTTCAGCAGTAGAGAAATCTGAGACAGGAGAGTATTTGAGGAGCTCTAAAAGAGAAGCATGGCCAATGAGAAGTTGATAGGTGGAAAAAGGTTAGGGAATTTTGCAATATAGGGGTAAATGCCCAGCTGAAAAAGGAGGACTGTTTTCTCAAAACAATGTTTTTCCAGTTTTAGTCAAGCCTCAACTTGCAAAAGTATAAATTCTTGAAGGACCTAAGTGGAAGTGCCTTCCCAGGAGCCCATAGTTTCCATGTATATTCTCTTAGAATAAAATAGTTAGAATAAAACGTAGAATAAAAAGTTCCTCGAGGTAGTCCAACCCTGAAGAGTGGGTGCCTGCACTCCAAAAGAGGCACGTGTGCTCACAGCTAAAGCCCGACCCCCAGACTACCACCATGCCCTGCATGTTGTACATTACTCTTCACAAAAAAGTGGCATTCAAATTGTAGACCACATGAATGACACCTTCCTATGAAAGGCACTGTACACTGAATGGCTTAGTGTGGTAGCCCAATCAAAATATGATCAATCTATTTAATATCCAGTGGGAAAAGTAAGCATCTAGTATGAAAACATGGGGAATTTTAGCACAGTGATAGAAACTGTAAAAAAGTTAAATGGAAAGGCTTTTATTTAAGTTTTCACAGGTTTCTGCCTTTACATGGCATTGAGATAATAATTATGAGCACATCAAAATTACCCTTTATCTCTGAAAGAAGTCTGTTGTTTTTCTGCATATGTAGTATTTTCTTTTACCTCTTTCTTATGGTCTTTGTTTCTATGCTAAAATTATCCATCTGCTCACACAAGATGTCTACTTGTTTTATTAAATATTTAAATACATCATAGTTATGGTAAAGTCCTGGTCTGATAGGTGGAATGGGGCTTCCCTATTGGCTCAGGCAGTAAAGAATTCACCTGCAATGTGGGATACCTGGGTTCGATTCCTGGGTTGGGAAAATCCCCTGGAGAAGGGAATGGCTCCAGTCTTCTTGCCTGGAGAATTCCATGGACAGAGGAGCCTGGTGGGTTAGTGTTCATGGGATCACAAAGAATCTGGATGATCTTGGAATCTGGTTTTATTCTTTTCTTTGTCTCTTGATAGGAGCTTTTTTTTGTCTTTCTTTAGAGTGTGCATTTTAAAACTTTCATGTGATGCTGAACATCATGTGTACCTACAACAGTGAAAAATGAGATTAATCTTTGCACTTGGAAATGAACATACCACTTCTGCTATCAGGTTTTGCTTCTGTGATGGGGCAGGTGAGTCAGTCTTGTCAGTTATTAACTTGGGAATGGTGTCAATATCTAAGCAGTATTAACTTAATCACTGTGGTAGTTAGCTTACATGCTACACCAGGTTTGAATTCTTCAAGCACTGTTTTGTGCTTAAGGTTATGTCAGGGTTCCAGAGGGTTTTTCTCAGTACTTTCTGCTTTAGTCCTTGATCTCAGACACCCATCACACCTAAACCACACAGTGATCTCTCTCCAGGCCCCTACCCCTTTCCCAGGGGTGCTCTTGTTTGCATCATGGATGCTTTCTAGGCCAGTACAATTCATTTACTTTTGCTTGCACTGGTAAACCAGTCCCTGTATCCCATTTCTCATGGGAGGGGATATCTGTCCTTAAAATCAAGCTACTTAGCAGATCTAAGACCTTAGACCCCCAAGGGGTTCAAGAAAAATTATGAGTCTGTTGTTTATCTGACTCTCTCATGTCACATCATTCACTGTTCTATATACCATGCAGAAGCAGAATTGGATGTATGCCTTCTAGTTGTTATTTCTTAGCTTCTCCTCCATTTATTTTGGAATAATTTTAGATTTATAAAAAAGTTGTATATAACTAGAGTATGGTGAGTTCTCATGCACCCATCACCCAGCTTCCCATAAGCTTCTCATCTTATATAACCATGGGACATTAGTAAAAACTCAGAGATTAACAGAAGCATAATAATATCAACAAAACTATACACATTGCTTGGCATTTTCCCCACTAACTTCTTTTAAAATATTATTTATTTATTTTAATTGGAGGTTAATTACTTTACAATATTGTAGTGGTTTCGCCATACATTGACATGCATCAGCCATGGGTGTACATGTGTCCCTCATCCTGAACCCCTCTCCCACCTCCCTCCCATCCCATCCCTCAGGGTCATCCCAGTGCACTGGCCCTGAGCACCCTATCTCATGCATTGAACCTGGGCTGGTGATCTATTTCACATATGTTAATGCACATGTTTCAATGCTATTCTCTTAGATCACCCCACCCTCGCCTTCTCCTACAGAGTCCAAAAGTCTGTTCTTTACATATGTTTCTCTTTTGCTGTCTCACATATAAGGTCATCATTACCATCTTTCTAAATCCCGTATATATGTGTTAATATACTCTATTGGTGGTTTTCTTCATGACTTACTTCACTCTGTATAATAGCCTCCAGTTTCATCCACCTCATTAGAAATGATTCAGATGCATTCTTTTTTAATAGCTGAGTAATATTCCATTGTGTATATGTACCACAACTTTCTTATCCATTCCTCTGAAGATGGACATATAGGTTGCCTCCATGCCCTAGCTATTATAAACAGTGCTGTGATGAACATTGGGGTACACACGTCTCTTTCATTTCTGGTTTCCTCAGTGTGTATACCCAGTAGTGGGATTGCTGTGTCGTATGGCAGTTCTATTTCCAGTTTTTTAAGGAATCTCCACACTGTTCTCCATAGTGGCTGTACTACTTTGCATTCCCACCAACAGTGTAGGAGGGTTCCCTTTTCTCCACACCTTCTCCAGCATTTATTGTTTGTAGACTTATTGATAGCAGCCATTCTGACTGGCATGAGATGGTACCTCACTGTGGTTTTGATTTGCATTTCTTTGATAATGAATAACTTCCTTTTCTATTCCTCTGACAAGTAAAATTTCCCAGTCCTTTTTTTTGTTTGTTTTTCATGCCATGTATAGTGTTTAGTAGTACTGGTCAAGCATTTTCTACAGAGTCCCTCAAGCTGAGTTCTTCTGATGTTTTCTTTTGAATATACTGGGGTTCTGAGTTTGAGGGAATACCACAGAGATGAAGTACTCTTCACATTGCATCTTATCAGGAGGTGTATCCACATAATTTAATTACTGGTAGTATTAACTTTAAATTCTTGTTTAAGATAGTATCTGTGTGCCAGATTTCCATAATGTAAAGTCACTACTTTCACCTTGCCTACACTATTCATTCTGGAAGTGAGTCACTAAGCCTACCCAACATAGTGCAGAGGCATTAAAGTACACCTCTTGGAGAAGGAAGTATCTACATATATTATTTAGAATTCTTCTGTACCTTCTCCCACATGTATTCACTTCTTAAATAATTTCATTATATCACTATGGATTCATGAGTATTTTATTATTTGGGTTTTAATCAAGTGCTATTGTTATCAGGCTCCTTGGAAAAGACCCTAATGCTGAGAAAGATTGAAGGCAGGAGGAGAAGGGGACGACAGAGGATGAGATGGTTGGATAGCATCACCGATTAGATGGACATGAGTTTGAGTAAGCTCTGGGAGCTGGAGATGGACAGGGAAGCCTGGGGTGCTGCAGTCCATGGAGTCACAAAGAGTCGGACCCGACTGAATGACTGAACTGATTGCTATTTGCCAATCAAAGTATTCAGCTTTGGGAATTAGAAGTTCTTTCAGGTTGAATCATTTATCATGCCCCATGCTTTTTGGGGAACACTTCTTTAATTACTGATACTCCAAGCTGCTCAAGATTTGTCTTATATTTCATTTCAGTTCAGTTCAATCATTCAGTCATGTCCGACTGTCTGTGACTCCATGGCCTAGCATGCCAGGCCTCCCTGTCTATCACCAACTCCCAGAGTTTACTAAAATCATGTCCATTGAATCAGTGATGCCATCAAACTATCTCATCCTCTGTCATCCCCTTCTCCTCTTGCCTTCAATCTTACCCCAAATCAGGGTCTTTTCAAATGACTCAGCTCTGTGCATCAGGTGGCCAAAGTACTGGAGTTTCAGCTTCAACATCAGTCCTTCCAATGAATATTCAAGACTTATTTCCTTTTGGATTGACTGGTTGGAACTCCTTGCAATCCAGGGACTCTCAAGAGTCTTCTCCAACACCATACTTCAAAGGCATCAATTCTTCAGCACTCAGCTTTTCTTATACTCCAACACTCACATCCATACATGACTACTGGAAAAACCATAGCCTTGACTAGATGGACCTTTGTTGGCAAAGTAACATCTCTGAATTTTAATATGCTGTCTAGATAGGTCATAACTTTTCTCCCAAGGAGTAAATGTACTTTAATTTTGCAGCTGCAGTCACTATCTGCAGTGATTTTGGAGCCCCCAAAACATAGTCTGCCATGTTTCCACTGTTTCTCCATCTATTTGCCATGAAGTGATGGGACCGGAGGCCATGATCTTTGTTTTCTGAATGTTGAGCTTTAAGCCAACTTTTTCTCTCTCCTCTTTCAGTTTCATCAAGAGGCTCTTTAGTTCTTCACTTTCTGCCATAAGGGTGGTGTCACCTGCATATCTGAGGTTATTGATATTTCTCCCGGCAATCTTGATTCCAGCTTGTGCTTCATCCAGTCCAGTGTTTCTCATGATGTACTCTGCATATAAGTTTAATAAGCAGGGAGACAATATACAACCTTGACGTATTCCTTTCCCTATTTGGAAAGAGTCTGTTGTTCCATGTCCAGTTCTAACTGTTGCTTCCTGACCTGCATACAGATTTCTCAAGAGGCAGGTCAGGTGGTCTGGTATTCCCATCACTTAAAGAATTTCCCATAGTTTACTGTGATCCACACAGGCAAAGGCTTTGTCATAGTCAATAAAGCAGAAATATACCATTTTATGGATTCCCTTCTTTTTTCAATGATCCAATAGATATTGGCAATTTGATCTCTGGTTCCTCTGCCCTTTCTAAATCCAGCTTGAACATCTGGAAGTTCACGTTTCACATACTGTTGAAGTCGGGCTTGGAGAATTTTGAGCATTACTTTACTAGCGAGTAAGATGAGTACAAGTCTGCAGTAGTTTGAGCATTCTTTGACATGGCCTTTCTTAGGGAATGGAATGAAAACTGACCTTTTCCAGTCCTATTGCCACTGGTGAGTTTTCCAAATTTGCTGGCATGTTGAGTGCAGCACTTTCACAGCATTATCCTTTAGGATTTGAAATAGCTCAACTGGGATTCCATCACCTCCACTAGCTTTGTTCATAGCAATGCTTCCCAAGGCCCAACTGACTTCGCACTCCAGGATGCCTGGCTGTAGGTGAGTGAGCATTATCGTGGTTATCTGGGTTGTGAAGATCTCTTTTGTATATTTGTTCTGTGTATTCTTGCCATGTCTTCTTAATATCTTCTGCTTTTGTTAGGTCCATACCATTTCTATCTTTATTGTGCCCAAGTTTGCATGAAATGTTCCCTTGGTATCTATAATTTTCTTGAAGAGATCTCTAGTTTTTCCATTCTATTCTTTTCCTCTATTTTTTGCTCTGATCACTGAGGAAGGCTTTCTTATCTCTCCCTGCTATTCTTTGGAACTCTGCATTCAAACGGGCATATCTTTCCTTTTCTCCTTTGCCTTTAGCTTCTCTTCTTTTCACAACTATTTGTAAGGCCTCCTCAGAAAACCATTTTGCCTTTTTGTATTTCTTATGCTTGGGGATGGTCTTGATCCCTACCTCCTGTGCAATGTCATGAACTTCTGTCCATAGTTCCTAAGGCACTCTATCAGATTTACTATGGTATTCAGTTCAGTTCAGTTGCTCAGTCACGTCCGACTCTTTGTGATCCCATGAATCACAGCATGCCAGGCCTCCCTGTCCATCACCAACTCCCTGAGTTCACTCAAACTCATGTCCATCAAGTCGGTGATGCCATCCAACCATCTCACCCTGTGTCATCCCTTTCTCCTCCTGCCCGCAATCCCTCCCAGCATCAGGGTCTTTTCCAATGAGTCAACTCTTCGCATGAGGTGGCCAAAGTATTGGAGTTTCAGCTTCAACATCAGTCCTTCCAATGAACACCCAGAAATGATCTCCTTTAGGATGGACTTGTTGGATCTCCTTGCAGTCCAAGGGACTCTCAAGAGTCTTCTCCAACACCACAGTTCAAAAGCATCAATTCTTCTGTGCTCAGCTTTCTTTATAGTCCAACTCTCACATCCATACATGACCACTGTAAAAACCATAGCCTTGACTAGATGGACCTTTGTTAGCAAAGTAATGTCTCTGCTTTTTAATATGCTATCTAGTTTGGTCATAATTTTCCTTCCAAGGACTAAGCATCTTTTAATTTCATGGCTGCAATGTGGTATTAGATCTGGGCAAAAATTTCACAAACATAATTGCTAATTCAACCCTTAAAATGGTTTGAACAAGCTTATATCAGAGGTGACACCAGTTTTTAATCCCATTCCCCAACAGAAGAATACAAAATTTACAACATACCTTTCAGGCACTATTCCAGTCCTGTGATCATGTCCAAAAGTGTGTGGCTCTTCGGTCACTCATTCTCTTTCTCTTTTATGTAGCATTTTTATTAAGAAATAACAACTGTAGGAAAAAATAGGGCAAAAGTCAATGTATTATTTATTCACATTTAAGAACGCTGCAATATTTATCCAGACTTAAGTGATCCTGTTGCCACTTCATCCCTTCACATGTAGTATTTTTATAATTAACATTAAAATTGTAAGGAGATAAACTGAAAAGATGTGGGCACCATATTTTCCTTTCTCTCAACCAATCAAAGTCACTTCAGTTCAGTTCAGTCACTCAGTCACGTCCAACTCATTGTGACACAATGAACCGCAGCACACCTGGCCTCCCCGTCCATCACCAACTGCCGGAGTCCCCCCAAACCCATGTCCATCCAGTCAGTGATGCCATCCAACCATCTCATCCTCTGTTGTCCCTTTCTCCTCCTGCCCTCAATCTTTCTCAGAATCAGGGTCTTTTCAAATGAGTCAGCTCTTCACATCAGGTGGCCAAAGTATTGGAGTTTCAGCTTCAACATCAGTCCTTCCAATGAACACCCAGGACTGATCTCCTTTAGGATGGACTGGTTGGATCTCCTTGCAGTCCAAGGGACTCTCAAGAGTCTTCTCCAACACCACAGTTCAAAAGCATCAATTCTTTGGTGCTCAGCTTTCTTTATACTCCAAATCTCACATCCATACAAGACCACTGGAAAAACCATAGCCTCGACTACATGGACCTTTGTTAGCCAAGTAATGTCTCTGCTTTTTAATATGCTGTCTAGGTTGGTCAAAACTTTCCTTCCAAGGAGTAAGCGTCTTTTAATTTCATGGCTGCAGTCACCATCTGCAGTGATTTTGGAGCCCAGAAAAATAAAGTCAGCCATTGTTTCCACTGTTTCCCCCTCTATTTCCCATGAAGTGATGGGACCAGATGCCATGATCTTCATTTTCTGAATGTTGAGCTTTAAGCCAACTTTTTCACTCTCCACTTTCACTTTCATCAAGAGGCTTTTGAGTTCCTCTTCACTTTCTGCCATAAGGGTGGTGTCATCTGCATATCTGAGGTTATTGATATTTCTCTTGGCAATCTTGATTCCAGCTTGTGCTTCCTCCAGCCCAGCGTTTCTCATGATGTACTCTGCATATAAGTTAAATAAGCAGGGTGACAATATACAGCCTTGATGTACTCCTTTTCCTATCTGGAACCAGTCTGTTGTTCCATGTCCAGTTCTAACTGTTGCTTCCTGACCTGCATACAGGTTTCTCAAGAGGCAGGTGAGGTGGTCTGGTATTCCCATCTCTTTCAGAATTTTCCACAGTTTATTGTAATCCACATAGTCAAAGGCTTTGGCATAGTCAATAAAGCAGGAATAGACCTTTTCTGGAACTCTCTTGCTTTCTCTATGATCCAGTGGATGTTGGCAATTTGATCTCTGGTTCCTCCGCCTTTTCTAAAACCAGCTTAAACATTTGGAAGTTCACGGTTCATGTATTCCTGAAGCCTGGCTTGGAGAAATTTAAGCATTACTTTACTAGTGTGTGAGATGAGTGCAATTGTGCGATACATTGACCATTCTTTGGCATTGCCTTTCTTTGGAATTGGAATGAAAACTGACCTTTTCCAATCCTGTGTCCACTGCTGAGTTTTCCAAATTTGCTGGCATATTGAGTGCAACACTTTCACAGCATCATCTTTCAGGATGTGAAATAGCTCAACTGGAATTCCATCAACTCCACTAGCTTTGTACATAGTGATACTTCCTAAGGCCCACTTGACTTCACATTCCAGGATGTCTGGCTCTAGGTGAGTGATCACACCATTGTGATTATCTGGGTTGTGAAGATCTTTTTTGTACAATTTTTCTGTGTATTCTTGTCACCTCTTCTTAATACCTTCTGCTTCTGTTAGGTCCCTATTGCCAAATTCAAGTCACTTATTATGTTCTAATAATCAATGCTTAAAATTGATTATATTCAAATAAAATTTTATAGTAGTCTAAAGTTTTTTCTTAGTTTTATTGTATGTTGTGCCCAGTGATTTTATTTTTTTTATATAATTGAAGTATAGTTGATTTGCCTGTGTATAACAGTGATTCAGAATTTTTACAATTACACTTGATTAAATGTTATTATATGATAATGGCTATAATGACCTGTGCTATACCATATATTCTTGTTGCTTAACTATTTTATACATAGTTTTAATTTAGATTTCTCTAATAATTGGTGATGTTGAGCATCTTTTCATGTGCCTATTAGCCATCTGTATGTCTTATTTGGAAAAAAAAAATTGTCTATTCATGTCTTGTGCTCATTTCCTGACTGGGTTGATTTTTTGATACTGAGTTGTATGTCAGTTGCATCATTTGTAAACATTTTCTCCGATTCTGTAGGTTGTTTTTTTTGCTGTGTGGACGGTACCGTCTTAATCTCTAAATATATGGTGAAATCAGAGGGGAGTTTCTAACCACTGGGAAGGTTCTAGGCTTTGAGAAGAAAGGCTAATAAATGAGTTAGAGAGTAAAGAGATTTGGTGTTTAAAGTTTTTTTGTGTAAGGACAGAATTTTAGCAATTCTATAAGAGACCTGAATACTATGAATAAATAGATCTACTGAGGGTCTTCCCTGGCAGTCCAGTGGTTAAGACTCTGTGCTTCCACTGCAGGGGGCATGGGTTCCAAGATCCCATAAACCACCTGGAGTGGCTAGAGGGAAAAAAAAATAGATCTTCAAGAATAAGGCAGGTTCCTTATGTAGTCCTATTGTTTATACATTGAGGATAGACACCGTCTGTATATTATGTGTAACTACCAGAACCATAACTACAAAGTGAGTCTGGGGAAAGCACTAACCATTTATTTGTATTCTCAGCCCAGCTGTGATTAACCTGCTTTCTGGAGAAAGTGCTGCCCCAAGACTATGCATAATTAGAACCTAAGAGAGAGAATATGAAGTCCTCAACTCAGAATTTACCATAGCTTTACAGCACTGAGCACAAGTCTTCTTCACCCAGATTCACCAAGGAGAGAGGATCTTCCCCAAATTCTATGACAGAGAGCCTAATTCTGGACTAGCTGAGAGACTAAATTCTAGTAAAGTAGTGAGCCTTGCATGAGGTAAGTGACTGGAGTCTCTCAGGTCCTGAGATCTGGTCAACATGAACAGTACTGGACTACTTCCTGCCATCTTCACCAAGGGAGAAGCAACTGTGCTGTATATATTTTGCTTTTCAATTTGTATGCCTCCTCTTCTCTGACATGACTGCAAGTTCCGTGAAGGCAGGGCCAGTTCTGCAGCCATGCATCACCTCATATCAAAAATCTGCATAGTACAGGCATTCTACAAATCCCTTAAATTTTTTAAGGGATAAAATTGCTACAGTGATGGTCCAGTCTTCCTAATAACAGGTGGACACTTATCAGGAAACTTACTTGTAACACTTAAAAAGCAATTATTTTGGATATGTGAAAAAGACTAGTATCTGATCTCTATCTCCTCCTAAGTGCTATTGTGTATACCAAAATATATGTCAACAAAATACATGTAAATGCCAAAATATATGTAAACAAAACTTTGGTGTGTATTTAGTGCCTCATGCAAAGAGGAATAGACATCCAGAAAGCCCCCTAAAAAGTTAACTGAAAAATGTTTCTCCAAATAAAAAAAAGAAAAAGAAAGACATTGTAAATAAGCCAACAACAACAAAAACAGTATACTCCAAACTTAAGGCACTTTAATTCAGTTTTAATTAGGGATAAATAGATTCAATGGATTAGATCTGATAGACAGAGTACCTGAAGACTATAGACGGAAGTTCATGACATTGTTCAGAGGTTCGGACTTCCCCGGTGGCTCAGATGGTAAAGCGTCTGCCTACAGTGCAGGAGACCTGGGTTCAATCCCTGGGTCAGGAAGATCTCCTGGAGAAGGAAATGGCAACCCACTCCAGTACTCTTGCCTGGAAAATCCTATGGACAGAGGAGCCTGGTGGGTCATAAAGAGTCAGACACGACTGAGTGACTTCACTTTCACTTTCATTCTTCACTTTCATGACACTGTGCAGGAGGCAGTGATCAAGACCATCCCCAAGAAAAAGAAATGCAAAAAGGCAAAGTGGTTGTCTGAGGAGGCATTACAGGTAGCTGTGAAAAGAAGAGAGGTGAAAGGCAAAGGAGAAAAGGAAAGATATACCCATCTGAATGCAGAGTTCCAAAGAATAGCAAGGAGAGAAAGAAAGCCTTCCTCAGTAATCAGTGCAAAGAAATAGAGGAAAACAATAGAAAGAGATAAGTGATGATTTCAAGAAAATTAGAGATACCAAGGGAACATTTCATGCAAAGATGTACACAGTAAAGGACAGAAATGGTAGGGACCAACTACCAGAGCTTGCTCAAACTCATGTCTATCGATCAGTGATGCCATCCAACCATCTCATCCTCTGTCTTTCCCTTATTATCCTGCCTTCAATCTTTCCTGGCATCAGGGTCTTTTCTAATGAGTCAGTTCTTCATATCAGGTGGCCAAAGTATTGGAGCTACAACTTCAGCATCAGTCCTTCTAATGAATGTTCAGGACTGATTTCCTTTAGGATGGACTGGTTGAATCTCCTTGCTGTCCAAGGGGCTCTCAAGAGTCTTCTCCATCACCACAGTTCAAAAGCATCAATTATGCAGCACTCAGGAAAAACCATAGCTTTGACTAGATGGACCTTTGTTGGTAAACTAATGCCTTTGCTTTTTAATATGCTGTCTAGGTTGGTAATAGCTTTTCTTCCAAGGAGCAAGTGTCTTTTAATTTCATGGCTGCAGTTACCATCTGCAGTGATTTTGGAGCCCCCCAAAATAAAGTCTGTCACTGTTTCCCCATCCATTTGCCATGAAGTGATGGGACCAGATGCCATGATCTTAGTTTCTTAATGTTGAGAGTTAAGTGAGCTTTTTCACGCTCCTCTTTCCCTTTCATCAAGAGGCTCTTTAGTTCCTCTTCACTTTCTGCCATAAGGGTGGTGTCATCTGCACATCTTCACTTTCTGTAGCCTGCCGGGCTCTTCTATCCATGGGGTTCTCCAGGCAAGAATACTGGAGTGGGTTGCATTCCCTTCTCCAGGAGATCTTCCCAACCCAGGAATTGAACCCAGGTCTCCTGGATTGCAGGCAGATGATTTACCAACTGAGCTATGAGGGAAGCCCAATGTATATACTACAGATATGATGAAACTGTTTTTGGAAAGCTAGATAGAATTCTCTGCTTCCATGCATATACTACTGGGCTGGATTATTCTGCATTCAGTTTAATAAGGCTAAATTATTTTGAAGTAGCCATGAAACAGTAGCCATGTACTCATTTTAAGTTGATATGGGGAAATAATGAACATTCTTTGTCTCAGATGTTCCTGTGTACCATTCCCATCACCCTACTAAACATCTACGACTCCCAAAAGACAGGAAAGCACAAAGCTCAGTCTCAGAGCTTAGTCATGGTGAAGGAAATGATAGCTTACAGTGAACAATGTCAGATTTGTAATTTCTGAAAAAGAAGATTTAGCTTCAGGATCAGGGACAAGGCTTGATCACTCAGAGCTTTTGTGTGGTGGAAGTTTTATTATAGTGAAAAGGAACAGAGAAAGCTTCTGACATAGACATCAGAAGGGGATGGAGAGTGCCCCCTCACTAATCTCAGCAAGGGAGCTTTAAACTTTTTCACTTGGTTATTCAGTTCAGTTCAGTCGCTTAGTCGCATCTGACTCTTTGTGACCCCATGGACTGTAGCATGCCAGGCTTCCCTGTCCATCACCAACTCCTGGAGTTTACTCAAACTCATGTCCATTGAGTCCATGATGCCATCCAACCATCTGTCATCCCCTTCTCCTCCTGCCTTCAATCTTTCCCAGATCAGGGTCTTTTCCAGTGAGTCAGTTCTTCACATCAGGTGACCAAAGTATTGGAGTTTCAGCTTCAGCATCAGTCTTTCCAATGAATATTCAGGACTGATTTACTTTAGGATGGACTGGTTGGATCTCCTTGCAGTCCAAGGGACTCTCAAGAGTTTTCTCCAAAACCACAGTTCAAGAGCATCAATTGATTATTAGCATCACAGTTCAAAAGCATCAGTTGGTTATTAAAATAAATCAAAAGAATGTTTCAAGGTTGTAAAGGTCTTACTAGACCCACTATCACAATTTACATTTTAAGATAATAGGATTAGAACTAACAATAGAAAGATCTTACCAGTTTCACTCCCATAATATATAAGATGGCAGGATTAGTCAGAAGGTTCTTAAGGAGAAACCTGTCCTCAGGATACATTGCTGTTATACAATCATCATACAGAGTTTAAGGAAAAACATACCCTTGAGCAATATGAGTTGTTTTGTTCTGTAATTATTAGCCCTGGGCTTAAAGAAAAAACTGTTTTATGTGACTAAATCGAAGGAGTGTAGAAAAAACAGTTTGTCCTTTCTCCTCCTTGAGAGCCTCAGACCCCTTTCTCTTCCTCAGGGACCCCAGACTTCTAATCAACCTACCTAAGAATTAACTCTCAGAAACATGTTTCAGAAAATAAACAATTCTAAATATCTTGATCCTTTCTTTGAATTTCTTGAAATTCAAAAAATTTGAAAAGTAACCGAAGTTAGATTCCACAGAAATATTTATATATACCAATTTCTCTTTTGTCCACTTCTCTCTTCCTTGAAGTATTTGGGCCCTTGACATGTCTCTCCAAACTTCTCAAGGGAAAAGAATAACAACTCAGAACTCTCCTTCAACTATCAGCCATAAGTAAAATTTCTCCTCTACATACCTTATGCCTCAGGAGCTTCAAAGAAGTCTTCTTTGTAGAAACCTATCAAACAGCAACAGATTTTAAGACCCCATACCCCACAAAACCACACATAGACACATCCAATCACACAATAATTTAAAACAAACGATGAAATCTCACAAGAAAAACACAAAGAACTAACCACAAGCCAAACTCATAAGTCAATAACAACAACAAAAAACTCCAGCAACACACAGTTCAAAGTCCAGACAAATATTGCTGCTGTTGCTGTTTACTCTCTAAGCTGTGACCAACTCTTGCAATCCCATGAACTGGAACCTGCCAGGCTTTTCTGTCCATGGGGTTTCCTAGGCAAGAATATGGGAATGGGCTGCCATGTCCCTTTCCAGGGGATCTTCCTGACCCAGCGAACAAGCCTGTGTCTCCTGAATTGGCAGGCAGATTCTTTACAACTGAGTCACCTGGGAAGTATTCCAAACAAATGGCATAGACACATATCATTATGCAAATTAAAGTTCAACAGAAAACACAGTGAAATACAAAAAAAAAAAAAAAAAAAAGAACAGAAAAGGAAATACAAAAACCATTCAATGCAGACCAACAAATACTAATCAGAATAACAATAAGAAAGAGCATACAAAGTCTAAAAATAAATTAAAATTCATAAAATCTAAAAGGAGCAAAAGTCAAAGAAAGCAAAATCCTACACATGAAACAAATCCAGCTTTCTAGTTCACCCCAAAGATATTGGAAAGTAACATACTGGGATTTAACAGCCTCTCTAATAATGTGAGCCAATTCTTTATAATAAGTCAATCTCTCTCTCTCATGGGTGGCAGATATCAGTGCACATATCTGTGTGTATGTATGTGTGTGTTACGGATATAGTGACAACATTGAAGAGAAATAAAAATATTCAAAGGAATTTTGAAGTATCTAAGCCTTGAAGAGAGGCAGCATCACTCCATGAGAGGGTTAAAAGAGTTTGGAGGTCTGTAGGGAAGGGCACGAAGGTGTTCAAGCTACCAAAAACAAAAAAATCAAAAACCTTAAATATTGTGGGAGAAACACATAGGTGTAAACTTTTCAGGAATATTGAAGGTAGGAAGTATATTTGGGTTGTACATTGAGGGAAAAAACTAAGAAATATGGGAGAAGAAGGATCATGTTTGTACCCCAAATGTTGTTCCATGTGTGGTCAGTTCTTTTGTGGATAAAGAACTAAAATACAGGAAGAACCCACATGGGAGACTTTTCCCAGAGCTTTTCAAATTCCCAGTCAGGTCTTTGAAGAGGTGACCCATCCCAGTGGAGCTCTGTAATTAAATATCCACCCACCATTACTAAGGCCACCTCAAATGTTGTTCATATTACACATTGCTACACTCAGAGAGATGCCTTTCAAAATTCAATATAAGTGAATAACGCCTTCCTAAGTAGGGCACTGAGCAAAACACAGGTGAAGGTGGCAGCCCTGTCCTTTATAGCAAAGTGATACAAAACCCTGAAGAACATTTAGGTGAAGTTTTTCCTAGGGCCTTAGGCTCTGTAAAGGATCCCAGGAGTTGAACCTGCACTAGCTCAGTGGTTTCAAGGTGCCAGAAATGACCAACTTCCCCCGTCAGGGTCAGCACTGATGGATTTGCTGTGTATTGCTCCACTCTAAGAAATGCCAATCATATTTCTATCCACATGGATGGCACTTCCTGAAGTGCAGCACTGCACGCAGCATAGTGAAACGTGGTGACCCTGCCCAAGCTACAAAACCTTCCCTCACTATGGTACTTTGTCAACATTACAACATTCTCAGCCAGTGAGGAATTGACAGAATAGACCCAAAAGACCTGGGAAACAATCACTGTGCTCCTCCCTTTTCCCCTTCCTTGAGTGTTTCTCTCCTCACCTGCTGTGCATTTAATGTGACAGAATCTACACCTGAGAGAAAATAAGCCGCCTTCCTTTCCTTTGCCCTCTTTCTCTTAGATATAGAATACTTGCCTACATTATGTTTTTAAAACTTATTCATGTTTTTTTGGTTTTGAAGGAGTTTTTGTTTGTTTTGGTCAGGCCACAGGCCATGTGGGATCTTAGCTACGCACCCAGAGACTGAACACATACCCTCTGCGTTGGAAGCATGGAGTATTAACCACTGTGCCACCAGGGAAGTCCTGAGTCCTGCTTATTTTTAATGTAATGTGGTTGGATCATGCAAAAGTACTTTGTATTTCCCATGTATTAGTTGTGCAGTTAAAAGAATCACATGACCTACTCATCTTATTTGAATACTGCAGACTACATAAATCTCAGTTGGAACAGTGTTGGATAGAATTTTCTTCTTCACACCTTGAGTCTTCCTTATATCACCATGTGGGCTTCAGCTTGGCACCCACTGGTCATGGATGGAGGACTGCAGTAGCAACACTACAAACATGAAAGTCAGAAAAATCAATGTGCAGACAGGGATCAAACCTGTGTCTTCTGCATTGACAGGCAGATTCTTTATCACAGAGCCACCTGGGAAGCCTTCCAAACTACTGACATAGGCACAAATCAATATGTAAATTAAAGTACAACAGAAAACACAGCGAAATACAAAAAAAAAAAAAAAAGAAAATACAAAATTTCAATCAACTCACACAAAAATTACCAATCAAAATAATAATAAGAAAGAGTATACAAAGTCAAATAATAATTAAAATTCATAAAATCTAAAAGGAGCAAAAGTCAAACAAAGCAAAACCCTACACATGAAACAAATTGATAGGAAAAGTATAACAAAAACCGAACAGGAAGCAAACCCACAACTCCAAACTCTAAAAACCTCATAACAAAATTCTCATACACCATATCCCATGCACACAAATATATATGAACATATACACCAAAACATATGCAAACACATATGTGACTCTTCCCATCACCATATAAATACAAAAAAGTCTTAGAATAAATGTCAAAATCACTGTCACCAATAAGTATAGACCAGGGTAATGAGACCCAGTGCTCAGAAAACCCTTCTAAGTGAAGAAAAGATGGGAATAGACACTATGATTAGTAAACATATGTGGTATATCATAATACTATTGAGAAAGAAAGTAATTTCCTTCCATTTCTTTACAACCTACACATCCCCCAACTCCTTGGGATAAGGAGGGACATGAGGATGTTTGGAGATGGGTTGCAAATCAACTAAGCACCATTTACCAACACTTGATTGTGATTTAATTCAATTTGCCTGGAGGAAGGCATCAGGCTAAACCACATTTCCCAATACATCAATGTACAGTAAGTTTCATTTCTCTGTTGTGTGTCTGTGTGTGTGATGACAGCTGTGGTTTATGAATAGATACCCTCAAAACATGGAGAAGTAAAAGTCAATGTAATTTTTTCTAATTTTTAAAACATCTTAGAGGGGAGTTAGGGTGACTAATCCAGATTGCCAAGGGTAAACTGAACTTCTCTCACTCTCTTTAGTCACTAAGTCATATCCGACTCTTGCAACCCCATGGAACTTCTATTCTAAATCAAAGATAAGGAAAAATATCTCTGGAATATAAGAGATCCCATAGGACATCTCTTAGTATTTCTGGACCTGTGATTAATGTGAATGAAAATACAACCACCAAATCCAGGACTACTAATGGCTAAGGCCCTTCAGGAAAAGTTTGGGTAAGCCCATCAAATAAAGAACCATGACCAGGTGAGGTATTCACTGAAGGCAGAGTGAAAACAGAATGGGTAGTGGAAGAAGGTCATTATAAATGATACCAAAAACCATATAAACAGTTACAAAAATGTGCAATTATGACAATTGTCATATGTGCAAATATGACAAATGTCATATGACATTTTGTTGTATACATATTTGCATTTTATAGTAAATTTATTGTTTTATTCTACTGCCCCCTTATCCTGAAACATGAAATCATAAAAAATTAAAACATATTAATTAAATATTATAAAATTTACATCATAGTATTTCATTTGTAAGATACTAAAGAGAGGAGTAAACATCACTCAAGAATTAACCTCCTCTTCTGGGAAAGGGGTTAATGCATTTTCAGTTCTATGTAGGATCATGTTGTATCACATTAGGGAGAATTATGACCTTGTTATTTTGTTCATTTTGAGGTTAATTGTGCTTTAAGGAGATACATAGGGATTCCAAATTGATAAGGGGTGAAATTTTGATGATTAATTTTAGGTGTCAATTTGACTGGGCAACAGTGTGTCCAGGTATTTGGTAAAACATACTCTGGGTGTTTCTGTAAGGGTATTACTGGATGAGATTTAAATTGGTAGATGGAGTAAAGCATACTGCTCTCCCTAATGGTGGGCCACATCAAATCAGTTGAAGGCCTGAAAAAGGCTCACTGTCACTGAGTAAGAGAGAACTTCTCCCAACTTCCACTGAGCCAAAACAATTTTTCCCTGACTTTAGACTTTAAATGAAACATTAACTCTTTCTGAGTCTCAACCCTGCCAACTTTCAGACAGGGACTACATCATTAGTTCCCCTAGGTCCCCAGCTTTCTAGTTCACCCTGAAGATGTTGGAAAGTAGCATATGGGGGCTTAACAGCCACTCTAATAATGTGAGCCAGTTTTTACAAGAAATAAATCTCTCTTTCTCATGGGTGGCAGGTATCAGTGTGCATATGTGAGTTACTGATACAATGATATCATCAAGGAGACATAAAAATATTCAAAGGAATTTTTTAATTTTTCCAATTGCTTTGGAAAAAACCTTGAATATTATGGGAAAAACAAAAATAGGTGTAAACTTTTCAGGAGTATCACAAGTAGGAAGTATATTTGGGTTGTACATTGAGGAAAAAACTAAGAAATATGGGAGAAGGATGTTTTTGTACCCCAAATATTGTTCCATGTGTGGTCAATTATTTTGTGGACAAAGAGCTAAAATACAGGAATAACCCACATGGGAGACTTTTCCCAGAGCTTTTCAAATTCCCAGTCAGGTCTTTGAAGAGGTGACCCATCCCAGTGGAGCTCTGTAATTAAATATCCACCCACCATCACTAAGGCCACCTCAAATGTTGTCCATATACACATTGGTACACTCAGAGAGAGACACGACTCAAAAATCAATATAAGTGAATAACGCCTTCCTGAGTAGAACACGGAGCAAAACACAGGTGAACGTGGCAGCCCTGTCCTTTATAGCAAAGTGATACAAAACCCTGAAGAACATTTAGGTGAAGTTTTTCCTAGGGCCTTCCTTCTCTAGGTTATAGAAGGCTCTGTAAAGTATCCCAGGAGTTGAACCTGCACTAGCTCAGTGGTTTCAAGGTGCCAGAAATGACCAACTTCCCCCGTCAGGGTCAGCACTGATGGATTTGCTGTGTATTGCTCCACTCTAAGAAGTACCAATCATATTTCTATCCACATGGATGGCACTTCCTGAAGTGCAGCACTGCACGCAGCATAGTGAAACGTGGTGACCCTGCCCAAGCTACAAAACCTTCCCTCACTATGGTACTTTGTCAACATTACAACATTCTCAGCCAGTGAGGAATTGACAGAATAGACCCAAAAGACCTGGGGAACAATCACTGTGCTCCTCCCTCTTCCCCTTCCTTGAGTGTTTCTCTCCTCACTTGCTGTGAATTTAGTGGGACAGAATCTACATCTGAGAGAGAATAAGCCTTCTTCCTTTCCCTTTCCCTCTTTCTCTTGGATATAGAATATTTGCCTACATTATTTTTCTTACGTTTTTAAACTTTTTAAAGTTTTCTGGTTTTGAAGGAGTTTTTGTTTGTTTTGGTCAGGCCACAGGCCATGTGGGATCTTAGTTACCCACCCAGAGACTGAACACACACCCTCTGCGTTGGAAGCATGGAGTATTAACCACTGTGCCACCAGCAAAGTCCTGAGTCCTGCTTATTTTTAATGTAATGTGGTTGGATCATGCAAAATTTCCCATGTACTAGTTGTATTTCCCATGTATTAGTTGTTTGAATTAAAAGAAATCACATTGAACAGTTTGGACTCATTTTATTTGAATACTGCAGACTACATAAATCTCAGTTGGGACAGTGTTGGATAAACCTGTGACAAAAAAAAAAAAAAAAGCAAAAAACCAACTCACACAAAAATGAAACAAAATAATAATAAGAAAAGTATACAAAGTCAAATAATAATTAAAATTCATAAAAAATCTAAAAAGGAGCAAAGTCAAACAAAGCAAACCCTACACATGAAACAAATTGATAGGAAAAGTATAACAAAACTCAGGAAAAACCTCAACTCCAAACAAAAAAACCTCATAACAAAATTCTCATACACCATATCCCATGCACACAAATATATATGAACATATACACCAAAACATATGCAAACACATATGTGACTCTTCCCATCACCATATAAATACAAAAAAGTCTTAGAATAAATGTCAAAATCACTGTCACCAATAAGTATAGACCAGGGTAATGAGACCCAGTGCTCAGAAAACCCTTCTAAGTGAAGAAAAGATGGGAATAGACACTATGATTAGTAAACATATGTGGTATATCATAATACTATTGAGAAAGAAAGTAATTTCCTTCCATTTCTTTACAACCTACACATCCCCCAACTCCTTGGGATAAGGAGGGACATGAGGATGTTTGGAGATGGGTTGCAAATCAACTAAGCACCATTTACCAACACTTGATTGTGATTTAATTCAATTTGCCTGGAGGAAGGCATCAGGCTAAACCACATTTCCCAATACATCAATGTACAGTAAGTTTCATTTTCTCTGTTGTGTGTCTGTGTGTGTGATGACAGCTGTGGTTTTATGAATAGATACCCTCAAAACATGGAGAAAAAAGTCAATGTAATTTTTTCTAATTTTTAAAACATCTTAGAGGGGAGTTAGAATTGACTAATCCAGATTGCCAAGGGTAAACTGAACTTCTCTCACTCTCTTTAGTCACTAAGTCATATCCGACTCTTGCAACCCCATGGAACTTCTATTCTAAATCAAAGATAAGGAAAAATATCTCTGGAATATAAGAGATCCCATAGGACATCTCTTAGTATTTCTGGACCTGTGATTAATGTGAATGAAAATACAACCACCAAATCCAGGACTACTAATGGCTAAGGCCCTTCAGGAAAAGTTTGGGTAAGCCCATCAAATAAAGAACCATGACCAGGTGAGGTATTCACTGAAGGCAGAGTGAAAACAGAATGGGTAGTGGAAGAAGGTCATTATAAATGATACCAAAACCATATAAACAGTTACAAAAATGTGCAATTATGACAATTGTCATATGTGCAAATATGACAAATGTCATATGACATTTTGTTGTATACATATTTGCATTTTATAGTAAATTTATTGTTTTATTCTACTGCCCCTATCCTGGAAAACATGAAATCATAAAAAATTAAAACATATTAATTAAATATTATAAAATTTACATCATAGTATTTCATTTGTAAGATACTAAAGAGAGGAGTAAACATCACTCAAGAATTAACCTCCTCTTCTGGGAAAGGGGTTAATGCATTTTCAGTTCTATGTAGGATCATGTTGTATCACATTAGGGAGAATTATGACCTTGTTATTTTGTTCATTTTGAGGTTAATTGTGCTTTAAGGAGATACATAGGGATTCCAAATTGATAAGGGGTGAAATTTTGATGATTAATTTTAGGTGTCAATTTGACTGGGCAACAGTGTGTCCAGGTATTTGGTAAAACATACTCTGGGTGTTTCTGTAAGGGTATTACTGGATGAGATTTAAATTGGTAGATGGAGTAAAGCATACTGCTCTCCCTAATGGTGGGCCACATCAAATCAGTTGAAGGCCTGAAAAAGGCTCACTGTCACTGAGTAAGAGAGAACTTCTCCTGCCCAACTTCCACTGAGCCAAAACAATTTTTCCCTGACTTTAGACTTTAAATGAAACATTAACTCTTTCTGAGTCTCAACCCTGCCAACTTTCAGACAGGGACTACATCATTAGTTCCCCTAGGTCCCCAGCTTTCTAGTTCACCCTGAAGATGTTGGAAAGTAGCATATGGGGGCTTAACAGCCACTCTAATAATGTGAGCCAGTTTTTACAAGAAATAAATCTCTCTTTCTCATGGGTGGCAGGTATCAGTGTGCATATGTGAGTTACTGATACAATGATATCATCAAGGAGACATAAAAATATTCAAAGGAATTTTTTAATTTTTCCAATTGCTTTGGAAAAAACCTTGAATATTGTGGGAAAAACAAAAATAGGTGTAAACTTTTCAGGAGTATCACAAGTAGGAAGTATATTTGGGTTGTACATTGAGGGAAAAAACTAAGAAATATGGGAGAAGGATGTTTGTACCCCAAATATTGTTCCATGTGTGGTCAATTATTTTGTGGACAAAGAGCTAAAATACAGGAATAACCCACATGGGAGACTTTTCCCAGAGCTTTTCAAATTCCCAGTCAGGTCTTTGAAGAGGTGACCCATCCCAGTGGAGCTCTGTAATTAAATATCCACCCACCATCACTAAGGCCACCTCAAATGTTGTCCATATACACATTGGTACACTCAGAGAGACACGACTCAAAAATCAATATAAGTGAATAACGCCTTCCTGAGTAGAACACGGAGCAAAACACAGGTGAACGTGGCAGCCCTGTCCTTTATAGCAAAGTGATACAAAACCCTGAAGAACATTTAGGTGAAGTTTTTCCTAGGGCCTTCCTTCTCTAGGTTATAGAAGGCTCTGTAAAGTATCCCAGGAGTTGAACCTGCACTAGCTCAGTGGTTTCAAGGTGCCAGAAATGACCAACTTCCCCCGTCAGGGTCAGCACTGATGGATTTGCTGTGTATTGCTCCACTCTAAGAAGTACCAATCATATTTCTATCCACATGGATGGCACTTCCTGAAGTGCAGCACTGCACGCAGCATAGTGAAACGTGGTGACCCTGCCCAAGCTACAAAACCTTCCCTCACTATGGTACTTTGTCAACATTACAACATTCTCAGCCAGTGAGGAATTGACAGAATAGACCCAAAAGACCTGGGGAACAATCACTGTGCTCCTCCCTCTTCCCCTTCCTTGAGTGTTTCTCTCCTCACTTGCTGTGAATTTAGTGGGACAGAATCTACATCTGAGAGAGAATAAGCCTTCTTCCTTTCCCTTTCCCTCTTTCTCTTGGATATAGAATATTTGCCTACATTATTTTTCTTACGTTTTTAAACTTTTTAAAGTTTTCTGGTTTTGAAGGAGTTTTTGTTTGTTTTGGTCAGGCCACAGGCCATGTGGGATCTTAGTTACCCACCCAGAGACTGAACACACACCCTCTGCGTTGGAAGCATGGAGTATTAACCACTGTGCCACCAGCAAAGTCCTGAGTCCTGCTTATTTTTAATGTAATGTGGTTGGATCATGCAAAAGTACTTTGTATTTCCCATGTATTAGTTGTGCAATTAAAAGAATCACATGACTTACTCATTTTATTTGAATACTGCAGACTACATAAATCTCAGTTGGGACAGTGTTGGATAGAATTATCTTCTTCACACCTTAAGTCTTCCTTATATCACCATGTGGGCTTCTGCTTGGCACCCTCTGGTCGTGGATGGAGGACTATAGAGGCAACATTACAAATATGAAAGTCTGAAAATCAATGTGCAGATAGACCAATATGTGCAAATAAAGATGCAGATAATGAAACAAACCAAAAGATAATCCACACAAAACAGTGCAGTGCAAACAACAAGAAATTAAAATTACTATGGAATATTCTAAATAACACATTTAAATAACAGAATGGTTAAAAAAAGAATGCACAAAATACAACAAATTCAAATACACAAAACACAAGAAACAAACCAAAGTAAGCAAACACAAATAAAACAGCAACAAAAAATAATGCATGAACTAAATTTTAATGAACATACAATAAACAAAAACAAGAATTAATTCATAAATTAAAAAAAAACCCAGCCATAGAGTATATCCTCACACACACAAGTACAAAACTCCCAAAACATATGCACTAAAAATGACTTTGCTGCTGCTGCTGCTGCTAAGTCACTTCAGTCGTGTCCGACTCTGTGCGACCCCATAGACGGCAGCCCACCAGGCTCCCCTGTCCCTGGGATTCTCCAGGCAAGAACACTGGAGTGGGTTGCCATTTCCTTCTCCAATGCATAAAAGTGAAAATGGAAAATGAAGTCGTTCAGTCCTGTTTGACTCTTGGTGACCCCATGAACTGCAGTTTACCAGGCTCCTCCGTCCATAGGATTTTCCAGGCAAGAGTACTCCTCAGTAAACACAAAGCCTGAAAGTAAACTTCTCAATGGAGTCCCTATGCAACCTAGCACATATTAAGAATGGAGGCCATTCACTTCTAGGAAAATGCTGAGGATACAGGAAAATGAGGCGTGGACACTGATAAGTAATCAGATGTGGTTACGGGACACTGTTAACAGACAGAGCAGAACAATTTCCCTCCTTTTCACTACAGCTCAAATGTCCTCGTGCCTCTGGGTGAAGCTTTTGGATCTATGGGGATTTACAGACAGGCAATAAAATCCACAAATATTAGTTGCCAAGTCAACACCCTGATGCGACGTAAAAGAGCTTACCTAGGAGGTGATGTGGCATCAGGTTATCAGGATACATCCCATTCCTGGAGAGATGCACATAACACTTCCGCCTTGGTTCTCAGGTTGTGCTTCAGTCCTATAGTAGCCTCAAAGGGGTGGTGCTCACTCACTGTCTTCTGCCCTTTCCTGTGACAGCCGTAGGTTAAGAATGACACTTCAAAATGAGCAAAATAACTGGCATAAAAACAAGTATATACACCTAAGGAACAGAATCGAGAGACATGAAATAAAACCACATGTGTATGGTCAACTAATCTTTGATGAGGGCACCAAGAACACACAATGTGGAAAGAACAGTCACTTCAATAAATGGTATTGGAAAACTGATAGTCACATGCAAAAGAATGAAGTCAGACCCATATCATACACCATTCACAAAAATTAACTTGAAACGGATTAAAAATGTAAATGCAAGACCTGCAATGCTAAAATTCCTAGGGGAAAAAATAGGGAAAATCTTGATATTGGTCTCAGTCATGATTATTTTGGTTGAAACACCAAAAGCACAGGCAATACAAGTTAAAGTAAACAAGTGGGTCTATATCAAACTAAAAAGTTTCTATACAGAAAAGGAAACAGAAAATTGAAAAGGCAAACTATGAAATGGAAGAAAACATTTGCCAACCTCATATCTGATTAGGGGTTAATATTCTATAAGGAACTCATATAATTCCATAGCAAATCTTCCAAATAATCCAATTTAATAACAAGCAAAGGACCTGAATAGACATTTTTCCAAAGAAGACATACAGGTGGCCAATAGACACATGAAAAGATGCTTGATATCACTTATCCTCATGGAAAAACAAATCTAAATCACAATGAGATATCACCTCACCTATTAAAATGGTTATTATCAAAAGATAAGAAATGTATTAGCAAGTATGTAGAGAAAAGGAAACCCTTGTACACTTTTGGTGAGAATGTAAATTGGCAGAGCCATTATGGAAAACAATATGGAGCTTCTTTTTAAAATTAAAAATAGAACTACCATATGATCCAGGAATTCCACTCCTGGGTATATATCCAAAGAAAATGAAAACACTAATTCAAAAAGATATCTGCATCCTCACATTCATTGTAGCACTATTCTCAATAGCTAAGATAGGGAAACAACGTATGTTATCCCTCTCTCGCTCTTGCTCCTATACACACACACACACACACACACACACACACACACACGTCACACAACTTGCCTGCCAATTCAGGAGATGTAAGAGATCTGGATTCAATCCCTGGGTCAGGAAGATCCCCTGAAGGAGGGAATGGCAATCCACTCCAGTATTCTTGTGTGGAGAATTCCATGGACAGAGGAGCCTGACAGGCTAAGATCCATGGGGTCGCAAAGAGTCAAACACAACTGAGCGACTTATTCAGTCATAAAAAGGAGGAGATCTTGCCATATTTGAGAGCATGGATGAACCTGGAGGGCATTATGTCAAGTGAAATAAGACAGACCAAAAAAGACAAATATTATATGGTATCACATAATAATTAAAATGCAAACAGATCTAGTACATGAAAATTTCTGTGTGCCACCTTAACCCCCTGTTGATATGGTGACCAGACAACATACAAAGCAATATTTACAGGAAGAGAGAGCATGTAGACTGAAAAAACAGGTAGATTCTGTCCCTGAAAGTGTAAAGGGCTTCTGAGTTCAGCAAAGGAAGATTCGAAGGTAAGATAGCATTTGGGTGAAGGAGAGGAACAAGGCTTCTGTGAGGAAATATGAAAGCTGATCATAGAGTAGTGTATTTAGGTTCACTGGAGGTGTATTTAGGTTCTTTAGAAAGAAGGAACTCTTGAGATTATAGAGAGGGCCACATCCCCAGCAGAATTCTTTCCAATTTGGTCAGGCCTTTTTAGAACAATGGGCTACAAATCTCTGAAGAATATGTATGAGAAACTTTTCCTGGGGACCTTCATATTCTGGGTCTGCCTATTTTTTTTTTTTTTTTTTTGTGGCCACAGTTTACATCTTACAGGATCTTAGTTCCCTGACCAGGGATTGAACTGGGCCCACAGAAGTGAAAACACTGAGTCCTAACCACTGGACCACCAGGGAACTCCCAGTGTCTGGGGTATTTGGGATGTGCTTCTGAGGGTCCTGAGTAACAACAGCTCAGTATGAAGGGTGGTACCTTACTAAAGGGAAGGCAGCTCTATGGCTGAAGCTTCAGCCCCACTTCCAGAACTACCACATGTTCATGTGGTACACTGTACACCATCTCATTGCATATAATGTGGCAGCCCTGCTCAAGGACATCTCACGTAGCTTTCATTCCATCTCGCAGATCTTTATGCCTTTTAACAGACACCAGCATTTGTCCAAAGTGCCTCTGTAACCTCCATATCACTATTCTTCATCTTCCGTCCTTCTCTGAAAGTCCCCTCCCCTATGGCATCCTTAATGAGCCTGGTTTTAGGAGCAAGGTAGAATAAATCTGTTTCTCTCTTCTTACTTAGGAATAACAATCTGTATCTGCATTATTGTCTTGATTTTCAAATTATTAATGATATTAGTGCTTAGTTCATTAAAAACCGCTTTACCACCCCTCCCAAAGTAACCCTTTAAGAAGAAAGTCAAACACCTCATTCTCCAGACTCCTGCACTGCAAAATTCCTGATGTTTTTAAAGTATTCTTTACTTAAACTCCAACCCACACATAAGCCAGAGAATAACAGCAAGAACCTCCTTGGAGAGAAGAGTGGGGATTCAGGTGCCAGGATGGTGAGATCAGAAAGCCCACTTCTTCCTCAGGAGGATATTGGAGGAAAGAAAAACACACACACACACACACACACACACACACACAGCCCATATAAACAAACAAAAGTGGTTGACAAAACAGAATTTCTTAGGCTTTCATGTGAGACCTGATTGCTGAGAGCATTTTTTTCCACCTTTCCACCTGTCTCTCAGGTGTTTTTAACTCTTATGGCAACATGCAACTGCATAAACTCAGAATGAAGTTCAGGGTAAAGAATTTCCAAAAATAAACAAGACTTTGACAGATTAACAACTAGAATCTGAAGTTCTTATAGATAGAGAAGTGGGAGGATTTAGGGAAATCCATACCTAGTTGTGGGCTTCCCTAGTAGCTCAGCAACAAAGAATCTGCCTGCAATATAGGAGACCTGGGTTCAATCCCTGGGACAGGAAGATCCCCTGGAGAAGGGAATGGCACCCCACCCCAGTATTTCTGCCTGGAGAATTCCATGGACAGAGGAGCCTGGTGGGCTACAGGGTTTGCAAGAGTTGGACAAAACTTAATGACCAAACCACCAGCACCATACCTAGTTGTAATACTTTTCATTGAAAGAAAAAGGAAAACTGGGGTAAAGTAATAGATACAAATGACTCCAACTCCTTGGACTTTTCTACTCAATATCCATCATTGATAACAGAAACCTTAGAATAACTGAGACGAATCACATGAGGATACTGCTTTCATTTTAATGATCAAAGGAGAGGAATAAAGAGCCTACCCAGCTCACTTTCTGCTGCTAGATGGGAATTGAAAAACACTATGCCTACACTGACTTTTGTGTTGGCTGAGAGACTGTAAGATTATCTCCAGTCTTGAAGATTCTAACCAGTTCACCTCTTTCTTTCCAACTTTGAGTTTTCCTTTACTTTCTTTTGTGTTATTTCCAGCATTGCAGGTGTGCAACAGAGGATGAGATGGTTGGATGGCATCACTGACTCAATGGACATGAGTTTGAGCAAACTCTGGGAAATAGTGAAGGACAGAGAAGGCTGGCATGCTGCAGTTCATGGGGTCGCAAAGAGTCGGACACAACGTAGGGATTGAACAATAACAGTTGTATTTAGCTGAGCTGTGCAGGGTTTGGGCTACGCCACACTGTCTGAATGTGAAGTCTCTCATTCTACTGGCGAGATTTGGATTTGCAATGATTTTCAGTGCAATATGTTTTTGATTTTGGTTTGTTTGTTTGTTTTTTGTTTTGTGAATTCTGGTGTTAAGCCCATGGCAACTACTGACTGATAGTTCTGATGATGAGGGAGCTAATATCGTCTCCCTGCCACAAGCATTCCTAGGCAACGTTTTAGAAGAGAGAAAAGGAAGTAGTAATAATAGGATATTTATGACTATTTAGTCAAAAGCAGCTATTGTAAACACTGAAATGGGAAACAGGGGAATACAGGAAATCAGATATACCCATATCTGGCTTTTTCCACCACCGCCACCTTACAAAACTCGTACTCTCATCCCAGCCCTAACACTCTCACTGGACACCTGAAGAGAGAGGTAGCAGAGTTCTCACTCATCCCTTTTGTCTTAGTCTAGTCACACTGTTATAAAAGTAACATAGACTGGATAGCTTGTAAACAAGAGAAATGTATTGCAACAGAAATGTATTGCTCTACAGGTTGGAGGTCTGAGATCAGGTGACAACATATTTTCGTTTTTATGAAGGTCCTCTTAAAATCTCCCAATTTGGGTTAGGGAAATACTTCTTAGATAAAAAAACATGATCCATAAAAGAAGAAATTGAAAAACTGGACTTCATCCAATTAAATTCTTCTGGTCTTTGAAGGATATTGTTGAAGAGAATAAAAAGACCACACAGTAGAGAATGGGAGGAAATATTTGCAAATCACATACTTGATAAGGAACTCGTACTCAGAATTTATAAAGAACTCTCAATGCTCTTAACAAGTCAAATGCAATTAAAAATGGACAAAAGATTTAATTAGGCACTTGACCAAAAGAGATAGACGGATGAGGATTAATCATATGAAGAGACACTCTACATCATTATCAAATAGGAAAAAACAAATTAATACCACATGGAAACACCAGAATACATCTATATGGATTACTAAAATTAAAACGACAGGCAAGAAAAAGTACTGGCAAAGATGCAGAGTAACTGGAACTCTTATAAACTGGTAGTAGGACTATAAATCAGTACACAAAACCACTTTGGAAAACACCTTGTTAGTTTCTTAAAAAGGTAAATATATGACTACTGTATGATCCAGCTTTTCAAAGAGAATTAAAGCACATTTCCATACAGATATTTGTACACCAAAGCTCATATCTATTCTATTTCCAATAGCCAAAGCTCAAGTCACTTCAAACTCGAGGCAAATGTTAACTAACAGGTGAATGCATTAAAAAAAAAAAAAAAACTATAGTATATCCATACAGAGAAATACTATTCAGCTATAAAAATAAATAAATATTGATTCACACAACAATATGAAATCATTTCAAAATAATTATGCAGTAGAAAATTAAGTAGACAAAAAGGCTACATACTTTATGGTTTCATTTTGATATAAATCTGGAAAATAAAACATAATCTATAATGATTAATACAGATCAGTGGTTGCCTCAGCATATAGTGGTAACAGGAGGGGAAGGAAAAAGGGATCACCAAAGAACAGGAGGAATCTTTAGGAGACAATGGACAAAGTTCCTCCATTATATCTATTACTGTTGACAGGAATCCCTTAGAAGAAATGGAGTAGCCATCATAATCAACAAAACAGTCTGAAATGCAGTACTTGGATGCAATATCAAAAACAACAGAATGACCTCTGTTTGTTTCCAAGGCAAACCATTCAATAACATGGTAATCCAAGCCTATGCCCCAACCAGTAACACTGAAGAAGCTGAACCTGAACGCTTCTATGAAGACCTACAAGACCTTTTAGAACTAACACCCAAAAAAGATGTCCTTTTCATTATAGGGGACTGGAATGCAAAAGTAGGAAGTCAGGACGCACCTGGAGTAACAGGCAAATTTGGCCTTGGAATACGGAATGAAGCAGGGCAAAGGCTAATACAGTTTTGCCAAGAGAATGCACTGGTCATAGCAAACACCCTTTTCCAACAACACAAGAGAAGATTCTACACATGGACATCACCGGATGGTCAACACCAAAATCAGATTGATTATATTCTTTGCAGCCAAAAATGGAGAAGCTCTATACAGTCAACAAAAACAAGACCAGGAGCTGACTGTGGCTCAGATAATGAACTCCTTATTGTCAAATTCAGATGTAAATTGAAGAAAGTGGGGAAAACCAGTAGGCAATTCAGGTATGACCTAAATCAAATCCCTTATGATTATACAGTGGAAGTGAGAAATAGATTTAAGGGACTAGATCTGATAGAGTGCCTGATGAACTATGGACGGAGGTTCATGACATTGTACAGGAGATAGGGATCAAGACCATCCCCATGGAAAAGAAATGCAAAAAAGCAAAATGGCTGTCTGAGGAGGCCTTACAAATAGCTGTGAAAAGAAGAGAAGTGAAAAGCAAAAGAGAAAAGGAAAGATATAAGCATCTGAATGCAGAGTTCCAAAGAATAGCAAGAAGAGAAAAGAAAGCCTTCCTCAGGGATCAATGCAAAGAAATAGCAGAAAACAACAAAATGGGAAAGACTAGAGATCTCTTCAAGAAAATTAGAGATACCAAGGGAACATTTCATGCAAAAATGGGCTCGATAAAGGACACAAATGGTATGGACCTAACAGAAGCAGAAGATATTAAGAAGATGTGGCAAGAATACACAAAAGAACTGTACAAAAAAGAGCTTCACAACCCAGATAATCACAATGGTGTGATCACTCACCGAGAACCAGACATCTTGGAATGTGAAGTCAAGAGGGCCTTAGAAACCATCACTATGAACAAAGCTAGTGGAGGTGATGGAATTCCAGTTGAGCTATTTCAAATCCTAAAAGATGATGCTGTGAAAGTGCTGCACTCAATATGCCAGCAAATTTGGAAAACTCAGCAGTGCCCACAGGACTGGAAAAGGTCAGTTTTCATTCCAATCACAAAGAAAGACAATGCCAAAGAATGCTCAAACTACTGCACAATTGCACTCATCTCACACACTAGTAAAGTAATGCTCAAAATTCTCCAAGCCAGGCTTCAGCAATACATGAACCGTGAACTTCCAGATGTTCAAGCTGGTTTTAGAAAAGGCAGAGGAACAAGAGATCAAATTGCCAACATCCTCTGGATCATGGAAAAAGCAAGAGAGTTCCAGAAAAAGATCTATTCCTGCTTTATTGACTATGCCAAAGCCTTTGACTGTGTGGATCACAATAAACTGTGGAAAATTCTGAAAGAGATGGGAATACCAGACCACCTGACCTGCCTCTTGAGAAAGCTATATGCAGGTCAGGATGCTACAGTTAGAACTGTACATGGAACAACAGACTGGTTCCAAATACGAAAAGGAGTACCTCAGGGCTGTATATTGTCACCCTGCTTATTTAACTTGTATGCAGAGTACATCATGAGAAACGCTGGGCTGGAAGAAGCACAAGCTGGAATCAAGATTGCCAAGAGAAATATCAATAACCTCAGACATGCAGATGATACCACCCTTATGGCAGAAAGTGAAGAGGAACTCAAAAGCCTCTTGATGAAAGTGAAAGAGGAGAGTGAAAAAAGTTGGCCTAAAGCTCAACATTCAGAAAACGAAGATCATGGCATCCGGCCCCATCACTTCATGGGAAATAGATGGGGAAACAGTGGAAACAGTGTCAGATTTTATTTTTCTGGGCTCCAAAATCACTGCAGATGGTGACTGCAGCCATGAAATTAAAAGACGCTTGTTCCTTGGAAGGAAAGTTATGGCCAACCTAGATAGCATAGTGAAAAGCTGAGATATTACTTTGCCAACAAAGATCTGTCTTGTCAAGGCTATGGTTTTTCCAGTGGTCTTGTATGGATGTGAGAGTTGGACTGTGAAGAAAGCTGAGTGCCAAAGAATTGATGCTTTTGAACTGTGGTGTTGGAGAAGACTCTTGAGAGTCCCTTGGACTGCAAGGAGATCCAACCAGTCCATTCTAAAGGAAATCAGTCCTGGGTGTTCGTTGGAAGGATTGATGCTGAAGCTGAAACTCCAGTACTTTGGCCACCTCATGCGAAGAGTTGACTCATTGGAAAAGACTTGCTGGGAGGGATTGGGGGCAGGAGGAGAAGGGGACGACAGAGGATGAGATGGCTTGATGGCATCACTGACTCGATGGACATGAGTTTGAGTGAACTCAAGGAGTTGGTGATGGACAGGGAGGCCTGGCGTGCTGTGATTCATGGGGTTGCAAATAGTCGTACACGACTGAGTGTGAACTGAACTGAATTGAATGGTTTCATGGTTATAAACATGCTAGAATGTATCAAACTGTAGCCTTTAAATTGTGCCAAATATTCCTTAATAATGTTTTTTAAATGGAAATGAAAAGGAGTTATCTCTCCAAATAGAGTCATTTCCCCAAATAAAGTTATTTCTTAATATGAAGAGTCCTTTATACCAAATATATACTCATACACACAACTCAAAATACAAATACCTAAAATAAGCTTTAAAAAAATCAACAAACAAGAATACAAATAATCTATCCCTAAGAAAACTATTTATATCCCTGTACAACAAAACCTTTATAAACAATGAAAAACTCAGTCAAGAAAACAAGGCACAAATAAGTCAATAATAAAACAAAACCAATAAGATTTTTTTTAAATCCTTACCAACAATCCTCTTTATAAGCCAAGCTCAATAGATAGGATTAAAATAATAATAATAAAGCAACTACACAAAGTCCAAACAAAAATAATACTACAAATACCAAGCCATTCAAGCATACATAGAAACTGAGGCAAAACATATAAAACTGAAATGAAGTCCTACAAGTTGCATAAATGAAACACAAATACAATGCACATACACAAACATCCACAAAACAAAACTTAGAATCCAACACAAATATTAAAGGGAAAAACAGCAAAATAAATAAGAGCAAGCAAAATTCATACCAAATTTTAAATCCCAAAACACAAGGAAAATGCACACAGAAACACACATATACACACAAAAAAACCACACCTAAAACCACAAAGCACATCTCTAAACAAATTAAAGCACATGAACAAATCAAAACCAGACCAACTTAGACTTAAACTAAAAACAAATAGTTCAAAAATAACACCCCACAAGCCCCCAAATCAAAATTCACTGAAGAAGCCAAAATTCTAGGGGAAAAAAAACCCTCAAGCATACAAGCAAACAATACCAACAAAAATGCCATGAATACTAAAATAGAAAGAAAAAACACGAATGAAAAAGCAAAAGCCAATTTAGAAAGATGGTAATGACGATCCTATATGCAAGGCAGCAAGAGAGACACAGATGTAAAAAACAGACTTTTGGACTTTGCAGGAGAAGGCGAGGGTGGGATGATTTGAGAGAATAGCACTGAAACATGTATATTATTGTATGTGAAATAGATGACCACTGCAAGTTTGATGGATAAAGCAGGACACTCAAACCTGGTGCAGAGACAACCCAGGGAGATGGGATGGGGAGGGATGTGGGGGGTGGTTCAGGATAGGGGGACACGTGCACCTGTGGCTGATTCATGTTGATGTATGACAGAAACCACCACAATATTGTAAAGTAATTGTCTTCCAATTAAAATAAATTAATTAAAAAAACACAAAAAGCCGAATTTTAAATATACAGACTCTTCAGATGAAAACAATATCAAAAACAAAACAATCAAAAAGCAAATTGAAAATAAAATCAGGTACCAAAGTCCAGGTAAACAATATTACTAAACAAAAGCAACCTGCAGCTCAAACCAAATTCGGACAATATGTACATGAACCAATCATCTAACAAGAACACCAATATACACACAGATTCTCATACCTTCTTTAAAAAACGCACACAATCAAATCTAAGAACAATCTGCAGTAGCATCATTGTCACTGACCGAGACTAATCTGAGTGTATGAGACTTTCTGCCCAGGGAAACCTGTAGAGTTCATGAGAGGGGAACACACCTCTGAAGCAGTAGACACTGGCTATACATGAGTAGTAATATTAGGAGACAAGATAGAGGACTCCCCTTCATCTTGTTTGTAATCTCGTTTCCCCCAAGATTTGGAGTAGGGTAATACATGCAACACATTTGAGATGACAACGAAATTCCACAAACTTCCACTTGTCCATTCAATCCACTGATGTAATGTGGTTGATAGGGGCTCATCTGGGAGTGGGCATCAGAATGATGGCTCCCCACCTTCATTTCCCAGCACCATAGTGTATGCAACCTGTCTCCAAGTCGCTGCCCCAGTCCTATAGATGGTCCCCAGGGGGTTGAGACCATCTACCGTGTCTCTGTGACTCTTGTTTTTTCTTTGCAAAGACTTTGGGCTAAGAAGGAATAACTTAAAGAATATGGGAGGGATATCAATTTTATTTATCCTTTCAAAGAACCAGCTTTTGGCTTTGTTGATTTTTGCTATGGTCTCTTTTGTTTCTTTTGCATTTATTTCTGCCCTAATTTTTAAGATTTCTTTCCTTCTACTAACCCTGGGGTTCTTCATTTCTTCCTTTTCTAGTTGCTTTAGGTGTAGAGTTAGGTTATTTATTTGACTTTTTTCTTGTTTCTTGAAGTATGCCTGTATTGCTATGAACTTTCCCCTTAGGACTGCTTTTACAGTGTCCCACAGGTTTTGGGTTGTTGTGTTTTCATTTTCATTCGTTTCTATGCAAATTTTGGTTTCTTTTTTGATTTCTTCTGTGATTGTTGGTTATTCAGCAGTGTGTTGTTCAGCCTCCATATGTTGGAATTTTTAATAGTTTTTCTTCTGTAATTGAGATCTAATCTTACTGCATTGTGGTCAGAAAAAATGCTTGGAATGATTTCAATGTTTTTGAATTTACCAAGGCTAGATTTATGGCCCAGGATGTGATCTATCCTGGAGAAGGTGCAAACTAGTACAGCCGCTATGGAGAACAGTGTGGAGGTTCCTTAAAAAACTGGAAATAGAACTGCCTTATGATCCAGCAATCCCACTGCTGGGCATACACACTGAGGAAACCAGTAGGGAAAGAGACACGTGTACCCCAATGTTCATCGCAGCACTGTTTATAATAGCCAGGACATGGAAGCAACCTAGATGTCCATCAGCAGATGAATGGATAAGAAAGCTGTGGTACATATACACAATGGAGTATTACTCAGCCATTAAAAAGAATACATTTGAATCAGTTCTAATGAGATGGATGAAACTGGAACCTATTATACAGAGTGAAGTAAGCCAGAAAGAAAAACACCAATACAGTATACTAACACATATATATGGAATTTAGAAAGATGGTAATGATAACCCTGTATATGAGACAGCAAAGAGACACTGATGTATAGAACAGTCTTATGGACTCTGTGGGAGAGGGAGAGGGTGGGAAGATTTGGGAGAATGGCATTGAAACATGTATACTATCATGTATGAAACGAGTCGCCCATCCAGGTTCGATGCACGACACTGTATGCTTGGGGCTGGTGCACTGGGATGACCCAGAGGGATGGTATGGGGAGGAAGGAGGGAGGAGGGTTCAGGATGGGGAACACATGTATACCTGTGGCGGATTCATTTTGATATATGGCAAAACCAATACAATACTGTAAAGTTTAAAAAGTAAAATAAAATTTAAAAAAAAAGAATATGGGAGGGATAAAACAAACAAAATATATGGAAGGTAAAAGACAACTCAAGAAATATGGAAGGGAAAAGACTTCATTCATAAGAGGTCTGAGATGAGTACCTTCCCTTCCCTTCATCCTTTCACAGAATTTAAAAATCAAAACATTAAACAGAGTAAAAGGAACTAACCAAATTAAATGTTCTAGGCAGTTTCCTAACCTCTATGGTTATGGCAAATTCAAAAAGAATTTATATATATATATATATATATATATATGTAGATCATATATATAAATAAGCAACAAGTACCTACTGTAAAAAAGCAAAGGAACTATATTCAATAACTTATAATGAAAGAAAATCTTAAAAGGAATATATAGCATAACTAATGATGGGAATACCAGATCACCTGACTTGTCTTCTGAGAAATCTGTATGCAGTTCAAGAAGCAACACTTAAAACCATACATGGAACAATGGACTGGTTCTAAACTGGGAAAGGAATACATCAAGGCTGTATATTGTCACCCTGCTTATTTAACTTATATGCAGAGTACATCATGTGAAATACCAGGCTGGATGAAGAACAAGCTGGAATCAAGATTGCAAGGGGAAATATCAATAACTTCACAGATGATACACCCTTACAGCAGAAAGTGAAGAGGAACTAAAGAGACTCTTGATGGAAGTGAAAGAGCAGAGTGAAAAAGCTGGCTTAAAACTCAGCATTCAAAAAACGAAGATCATGGCATCTGGTCCCATCACTTCATGGCAAATAGATGGGGAAACAATGGAAACAGTGACAGACTTTATTTTCTTGGACTTCAAAATCACTGCAGATGGTGACTGCAGCCATGAAATTAAAAAACGCTTGCTACTTGGAAGAAAAGCTATGACCAGTCTAGACAGCATATTAAAAAGCAGAGACATTACTTTGCCAACAAAGGTCCATCTAGTCAAAGCTATGGTTTTTCCAGTAGTCATGTATGGATGTGAGAACTGGACTATAAAGAAAGCTGAGCACAAAAGAATTGATGCTTTTGAACTGTCTTGCTGGAGAAGACTCTTGAGAGTCCCTTGGACTACAAGGAGATTAAACCAGTCCATTCTGAGGAAATCAGTCCTGAATATTCATTGGAAGGACTGATGCTGAAGCTGAAACTCCAATACTTTGGCCACCTGATGCAAAGAACTGACTCATTGGAAAAGACGTTGATGCTCGGCAAGACTGAAGGCAGGAGGGGAAGGGGATGACAAAGGATGAGATGATTGGATGACATTACCAACTCGATGGATATGATTTTGAGCAAGCTCCAGGAATTGGTGCTAGACCAGGAAGCCTGACGTGCTGAAGTCCATGGGGTTGCAAATAAGTCAGACACGACTGAGTGACTGAACTGAACTGATAACTGAATCAGTTTGCCATACACCTGAAACACTGTAAATCAACTATACCTCAAGTGAAAAAAGAATTGCTATAGATATATAAAAACTTAAATAAATATTTACATGTATACATATACATGTAAATATTTATTTAAAATATGTACTTTGGAAGGAAACATGCGTATCTTTCTAAGGAAAGAAGAATATTTAAACTCCTGAGGAACAACTCAATTTCAATCTTGAGAGAGTAAAGAGCTTCTGGGTACAGAGTGAATACAGGAGGAAATTTGAAAACCCCAAAGGAAAAAGGAAAGGCTTGGGAACTATAAAGAATACTGCTAGGTGACTTCCCTGGTGGCCCAGTGGCTAAGACTCCAGGAACCCAATGCAGAGGCAAGGGTTCAATCCCTGGTCAGGGAACTATTAAGTTGGTGCAAAAGTATTTGCACTTTTGCATTGTTCAACTTTGCCCTTTGATATTGGAATACATTCTTAAATGTAGTTATGTTATACATCATTTTAATGTGCCTTTCTCACTTTGTTTTTTTGCTAATGACTTATTATTTGCTGTGTATTTTATATTTGTTTTAGACTAGGTAAATTATGTTAGACCAAAAGCAAATTCAAGTGATTTTCTTATTTGAGTTCAAAATGGCTCGTAATGCAGCAGAGACAAGTTACGACATCAACAATGCATTTGGCCCAGGAACTGCTAACAAACATACAGAACAGTGGTGGTTTAAGAAGTTTTGCAACAGAGACTAGAGCCTTGAAGATGAGGAATGAAGTGGCCATCCATTGGAACTTGACAATGACCAATTGAGAGAATCATCAAAGCTGATTCTCTTTACAACTACAAGAGAAGTTGCCAAAGAACTCACCATCAACCACTCTATGGTCGTTTGGCATTTGAAGCAAACTGGAAAAGTGAAAAAGCTTGATAAGTGGGTGCCTTGTGAACTGTTTGCAAATTAAAAAAATCATTTTGAAATGTCACCTTCTCTTATTCTATGCAACAACAACAAACCATTTCTCAACCAGATTGTGATGTGCAACGAAAAGTAGATTTTTTGTATGACAACTGGCAACAACCAGCTCAATGGTTGAACTGAGAAGAAGCTCCAAAGCACTTCCCAAAGCCAAACTTGCACCAGACAAAGGTCATGGTTTCTGTTTGTTGGTCTAGTGCCTGTTTGATCCACTTCAGCTTTCTGAATCCTGGTGAAACCACTACATCTGAGAAGCACGCTCAGAGAATTGATGAGATGCACTGAAAACTGCAATACCTGCAGCCGATATTTGTCAACAGAATGGGCCCAATTTTTCTCCACAGCAATGCCCAACCACATTTCACACAACCAACTCTTCAAAAGTTGAATGAATTGGACTATGAAGTTTTGCCTCATCTGCCATATTTACCTGACCTCTCACCAACTGACTATCACTTCTTCAAGCACCTCGACAACTTTTTGCAGAGAAAATGCTTCCACAACCAGGAGGAGGAAGAAAATGCTTTCTAAGAGTTCTTTCAATCCTAAATCACAGATTTTTATGCTGCAGCAATAAACAAACATTTCTTTTGGCAAAAATCTGTTCACTGTAATGGTTCTTATTTTGATTAATAAAGATGTGTTTGAGCCTAGTTATAATGATTTAAAATTCACGGTCCAAAATTACAATTATGCTTGCACCAACCTAGTAAGTCCCACATGCCACAACTAAGAGTTAGCATGCCACAACTAAAGATCCGGTGTGCTTTAACTAAGACCCAGCACAGCCAAATAAATAAACAAATATTTATTTATTTTTAAGAAAAGAATACTGCTAGGAAAGAATAGGTTAGAGGTTTGGAGGGGCATACAAAGTACTGCTAAGTCGCTTCAGTCCTGTCCGACTCTGTGTGACCCCATAGATGGCAGCCCACCAGGCTCCCCCATCCCTGGGATTCTCCAGGCAAGAACATTGGAGTGGGTTGCCATTTCCTTCTCCAATACGTGAAAGTGAAAAGTGAAAGTGAAGTCGCTCAGTTGTGTCCGACTCTTAGCGACCCCATGGACCCCAGCCCACCAGGCTCCTCCATCCATGGGATTTTCCAGGCAAGAGTACTGGAGTGGGGTGCCATTGCCTTCTCCCATACAAAGTACTAGGTTCTGCAAACAGTAGAAGCTCTGAATGCAGAGGGAAAGCCACATCTTCAGTACAAATCTTAAGCCTGTGTGGGCACACCTCCTTGGACAAGGGGAGATAAATCCCTGGAAAGCCTTCATGGATGACTTTTCCCAGGAACCTTCAAGACCTGCTTAGCAGAGTCAATCGAGGTATCCCAAAAAGGGGAGGATGGTGCTTGGACCCAAGGAAGGGCAGTTCTGTGTACACAGTTATGTACCTGCACCCCCAGGGCCACCACATACTTCATATATGATGTGCATTACTCCACTCAAGAAGGTGACAGACATGCTTTAGTTTACCTGAATGACACCCTCTGGAGTAAGGCACTACACTCAGCTGAAGTTGGTGGCCCTGCCCAAATACATAAATGCAATTTTCATTCAGTGTTGAATTTCCAGCATGTGCATGACCACCCCACTTTCCTTCTCTTACCCTTCCTGAGCGAGTACCGCCTTACTTGCTACATGTTTAACATGTTGGTTTTGAGGTCTGAGAGATAACAAGCCTCCTTTTTTTTTCTTTTCCTCAGGTAAGAGATAACATCAACATCTTCCTACTGATTTCAAAGTTGGGAGAAATGGCATATTAAAAAATGGTTTGCTTTCCACCAAAGCTAAAACTTTACCCAACACAGCCACCACATCCACATCCTGCTGTGCCCCAACCTTCTGAGTCTTCTTGGAAGTTCTGTAACTTAACTGCAAAACCCTGGAAGAAGCAAGGCTAACATGGAGGAAACTCAAGAGAACAGGCAAGATTGTTTAGATGGTGCCATGATTCACAGGGCAGAAATTCCATTTTCTCCACCAGTCCTGGGAGTATCCGAGTCTTCCTTCATAGCTCTGGATTTTTTCAACTTTTCCCCATTCTTGAGAGAATATCCTCCTGTCTTTTCATTCGGAGACACAGGCCTCCAGGAGTCTGTCTTTCTCTTTTAAAACTGAAGCTGAGGGAAAGTGGAAGCAAGTAGAGGAAAGAAACCATACACTCAAAACAGTTTTAAGAGCTAGGGAGATGAGTTAAACATGAGTCTGTAGAGATGCAGATAGGTATATTTAGTAAAATACACAATTACCTAAATCATTTGTCATGGAGAGAGAGAGAGAGAGGGAGAATGAGATGAGGGGCATTTTAGCCGGATGTTCCCAAGTCTTGCAGCAGCACTCAGGAACCTCCATGGCTGTCAATAGACTAAAACGACTCAAGTCTAAATATCAAATCCCCATCTAAGCAACAACTCAAAACTGAAATAAACAAACTGCTGCTGCTGCTGCTGCTGCTAAGTTGCTTCAGTCATGTCCGACTCTGTGCGACCCCATAGATGGCAGCCCACCAGGCTCCCCCATCCCTGGGATTCTCCAGGCAAGAACACTGGAGTGGGTTGCCATTTCCTTCTCCAAAACAAACTATGTGTGTGTGTGTGTGTGTATTTAAAACTCCCAGAAAATAAGGACATGAAACAATTCTCAACATCACTCATCATTAGGGAAACAAAATCAAAACCACAATGAAATGCCATTTCACAACCATTAGGATAGCTATTATGGAAAACCAAAACAAACCAGGAAATAACAGGTATTTGTGAGGACATGGAGAAATAGGAACCCTTGTGCATTGCTGGGTGGGGGTGTGGGGGGCAGTGTAAAATGGTATAGCCACCACAGAAAACAGTATGGCCACTTTCCAAGAAAATAAAAATAAAATTACCATATGCTCCAGCAATTCCACTTCTGGGTATGTACTCAAAACAAATGAAAACAGAGATTAGAACATATATTTGTACATCAATATTTATAATGGAATTATTATTCACAATAGTAAAAAGGTAGAAACAACCCAAAGGACCTTTGGTGAATGAATGGATGTACAAAATGTGGTATGCAATAAAGTGGAATATCATTAAACTTTAAAAAGGAAGCAAATTCTTCATGCTATAGCATGGATAAACCTTCAAGACATGCCAAGTGAAATAAGTCAATCACAAAGACATACTATATTATTCCAGTTACACGAGGTATCTAGAATAGGCAAATTCAGAATCAGAAAGTAGACTAGAGGTTACCAAGGGTAGCGGTGAGAGGTTAATTGAGAGTTATTGTTTAATAGGAACAGTTTCAGTTTGGGACAATGAAAAAGTTCTGGATGTGGATAGTGGTGATGATTACAAAGCAATGTGAATGCGAATGGTCGAGAGTGCCAGGCTGCAACAGCGCAGGAGCAGCCGAGAGGAGCTCCAGCGACCAGTGCAGGAGAAGCTAGAGACATGAGTTCCATCCCTGAGGCCGAAAGATCCCCTGGAGGAGGGCATGGCAACCCACTCCAGTATTCCTGCCTGGAGAATCCCATGGACAGAGGAGCCTGGAGGGCTACAGTCCATCCGGGTGCAAAGACTCAGATGTGATTGGCAGTTGGGTTCTTTACCACCAGCACCACGTGGGAAGCCCTGGAGAGGAGCTCTTTGAATGTTGCAAAAGCAGCTGGAGTTTTAGGGCCACCACTTATTAGTGTATGTTTTGCCAACATGGTGTTACAGTAAACTAATTAATTCTTCCACTTGAAACAATTAAAAAAAAAAGAAGGCGAGGGTGGGATGCTTTGAGAGAATAGCATTGAAACATGTATATTATCATATGTAAAATAGATTGCCAGTCCAGGTTCTATGCATGAGACAGGGTGCTCAGGGCTGGTGCACTGGGATGACACTGAGGGATGGGATAGGGAAAGAGGTGGGAGGGGGGTTTCAGGATGGGGAACACATGTACACCCATGGCTGATTAGCCTCCAATTAAAATAAATAAATTTAAATTTAAAAAATAATAAAATAAATTAATTAAAAAATAAAATTTAAAAAAAGAAAAAGTTAATTAAAAAGGAATTATCAAAATATAGGAAACAACATATTATAAGACATCGGAAATCAGGCAGTAAAGGATAATGATTCATCCCTGAGACATGGGTTGTTGTTGTTCAGTCACTCAGTCATGTCTGACTCTTTGCATGGACTGCAGCAAGTCAGGCCTCCCTGCTCCTCACTACCTCCTGGTGTTCACCCAAGTTCATGTCCATTGAATCAGTGATGCTATCCAACCATGGGTAGCAAACTATAAATAATATTTCTGTATACTGGGAATGAACAATTACAATTTAAACATTTTTATATGGCACCATTTAAGCCAATAGAATTGATATTACATATGTGAATTGAAGTGAACATCACCCAGTCACGTCTGACTCTTTGCGATCCCATGAACTATACAGTCCATCAATTCTCCAGGCCAGAATACTGGAGTGGGTAGACTTTCCCTTCTCCAGGAGATTTTCCCAACCCAGATCTCGAACCCAGGTCTCCCACATTGCAGGTTCTTTATCAGCTGTGCCACAGGGGAAGCCCAACAATACTAGAGTGGGTAGCCTGTCCCTTCTACAGGGGTCTTTCCAACCCAGGAATCAAACGTGGTTCTCCTGCATCACAAGCAGATTCTTTACCAACTAAACTATCATGGAAGCCAAAAAAAAAAAAAAAATGGAGACATATATTGTGCTCATGATTGGAGGAGTCAGTATGGTAAGATACCAAATCTTTCCACATGCATCCATAAATTTAATTTCATCCTAATCAAAAACCTCATCAGGAACTTGTATAAATATAAACAATTTGATTCTAAAATTTAAAAGGAAATACAAAAGAGCCACAATTGATGAAGCAATTTTCAAAATAAGTACAAAGTTGTAAGACTAACACTGTCTGATTTCAACACTTACAGTAATCAAGAGACTATGGTGTTGATGAGGAAATAAATTGATCAATGGAATAGAATAGAGCCCAGAAATGATCCTTATAAATAGTTTAAAAGTAGGATGTGAATTAACAGGAGATATCACATATTTCTGGCAGAAGTGATAAGCTGTATTAGTTCATCCACTTTGAATGTTTGTGCATGCTCAGCTGCTTAGTTATATCGGACTCTTTTGCGATCCCATGGACTGTAGCCCACCAGGTCCTCTGCCCATAGAATTCTCCAGGCAAGAATACTGGAGTGGGTTGCCATTTCTTTCTCCAGGGGATCTTCCTCACCCAGGGATCCAACCCACGTCTCCTGCATTGCAGGCAGATTCTATACTACTGAGCCACCAGGGAAGCCCCTCTGAATGTTTGGCAGCTTTTTATAAGTTGAATATTCACAAATGGCTCAGTAGTTCCATCCCTAGATATTTAAAGAAATGAAAGTTTATGTTCACACAAAAAATTGTACTTAAATGTTTATAGTAGTTATACTCTTAATTGTCCCAAATTGGAAACAACCCAAATATCCTTCATTAGCTGAATGGATAAAAACACTGTGCTATGTCCATATCATGGAATATTTCTTAGCAGTTAAAAAGGAGCACACACAACTCCATGAATATCAAATGCATTATGCTAAGTGAAAGTAGCCTACATAAAGACTATTTTTAGATGAATTCACTTTCCTAAAATTATGGGGAAAAAAATCTACAATGGTAAAATGCCAATTTGTTGTTTCCAGGGTCTAAGAGGGAGGAAAAGATATTGACTGTAAATGGACATGAAGGAATCTAGGGACTGACAGAAATATTTGGGTGTTAGCTACACTACTGAACATATTTGTAAAAGGTTAATACATATGATATGGGGTGAAGTGAGACAAGTGGATGTTTGGAAATACACAGCAGTATTGACAAACACCACTTGCCAACTCAGTGCTCTGTTGGGAGTCAAAAGCTGAGGAAATCAGGATATACTAATTTTTCAACATAGGCATATACAATATATAAAGTGCTTCCCAAGAATTGCTGCAGTGCTGAAATGGTCTCCAGGACTGTGATGCTTGCTATCTTTTACCTTTCTCTGTCTCTCTCTTCTGGTCTGTCATTGAAGGAGCTGAATTAAGATAGGGCTCTTTAAGAACAGAGAGAAAAGTCTGTGCAATATGTCTTTATTTCTAAAGGTCTGAGAAGTAATATCTCTAATTACTTCAACAAATGATATATTTCACATAAGACACAAAAAAATACTTAAAATGTGCAGAGGGACTAATTGAATAAAAAGTTATGATCACCATCTGAACCGTTGCTGATATAGTGATCTGTAGAGGATATTAAAAAAAAGAAGGAGGTTCTATGTTCCTTAGAAGAAAAGTGGCATTAGTGCACAAGAGGGAAATGGGGGAAAGAGAGAGAGAACAGTGGACCCACCCCATAACTTGTTCCGAGGTCTCGGGTTCTTTTGGGACAAAGGTATGTGAATCTTTGAAGAACCTGGATGGGAAGTTTTCCCAAGAGCCCTCAGATCCCAGGTCTAGTCTTTCCAGAAGCACTCAAAGTGAGTACAGCTATGAAGAAACAACCATACCACCTCTGCACAGGGCCACCACATGTGACTGTACATGTTGTGATTTACCACACTCAAAAGAGCGCCAATCATATTTTAGTATACCTGAATGACACTCTTTGGGGTGGGCTACTGCACAAAGTATGGTTAAATGTGGTGACTCTGCCCAAGTGATTCTACAGCTGTGTTACTTTCATAGTCACTGGAGGCTTCCATGTTTGGCCACCAGGATTTATACAAAATGTATATGAAAAACACCTACTCCATGCCCTGTCTCCTCTACCTCCCCCTGCATGAGTATACCCCCACGTGCTGCATGTTTCGCAGGTTTTCATCTGAGACAGAATAATCCTTTCTTTCTTTCTTCTTCCTCCTCCTCCTCACTGCCCCTCCCCAAGTTCCAGAGCAGTGAATTAGAGATTTTTGCCAAGTATGAGAGTCTGGTCAAAAAACATAGGCTATTAAAGTTCTCATTAAAAATATGAATTCATTTGTAACAGAGTACGGAAAAAGTCAAGCCTAACAGCACTCAAGAAAACAATACAGGTTGAGAGATAAGTAAATAAGATGTAAGATGATGCTGGTAGCTGTATGAGAGCCACAAGCTACACCAAATGACAGCTTGTCTAACCAGAGAGCACCAGGTAAAGAGAAAGTAATTAAGAACCCTCCAAATATCAGAACAAATATGAAAGACTTAATTCAAAACCTACTTGCTCAAAGTGATCCAAACTATTTAACTCTGAGGGATTTTCTTCCCCATGGCATTTCTGAAAACCATAAAAAGCAAGCCTTCAATTAGGAAAGCAGGTACCTGGGTATGATACACACCGAGACAGACAGCTTGACAGAGAGATCAGGCAAAGAAACAAAGAAAACTCACAAAAATCACTGTTATATCAGAGTGACTATATACCTGCACAAGGCTATGCCCTCTGAGGAACAACATAAGAAAGCTTATGGCACACAAAAGACACTTCACTAACATACCCCAGCCCATTCAAAAATAACAAATAAAAAAGCAGACAAGAACAACAATACAATCCCTGGCTGCTGCTGCTAAGTTGCTCAGTTGTGTCCAACTCTTAGCGGCCCCATGGACTGCAGCCCACCAGGCTCCTCCGTTCATGGGATTTTCCAGGCAAGAGTACTGGAGTGGGGTGCCATTGCCTTCTCCAACAATCCCTGGCAGTAGGGTATAAATATCCAGAGTACCAAATGTGCTGATCTAGAGGAAATTATGAAACATGCAAAGAAAAGATAACATAACCCTTACACAGGACAAAAACACATGACAGAAACTGTCCAAGAGAGTGCCCAGAAGTTATACTAACATACAAAGTCTTTAAAGCAATCATTACAAAATTTTCCAATCAGAGACATGTTTGAAAAGTAAAGAATGTTATGACGACACTAAAGTATATATTGTCAATGAGAATATAAATTGGTGCAGACAATATGAAGAACAGTGTGGAGGTTTCTTTAAAAACTAAAAATAGTGTACCATGAGTGTGGGCTAGGTTGCTTTAACCATGTCCACGTCTGTGCAACTCTATGGACTATAGCTTGCCAGGCTACTCTGTTCATGGGATTCTCCAGGCAAGAATACTGCAGTGGGTTTCCATGCCCTCTTCCAGGGGATATTCCTGACCCAGGGATCAAACCCACTGTCTCTTAAGTCTCATATATTGGCAGGCACATTCTTTACCACTAGAGACCATATGATCCAGCAATTCCACTGCTGCTGCTGCTGCTGCTAAGTCACTTCAGTTGTGTCCAACTCTGTGTGACCCCATAGATGGCATCCCACCAGGCTCCCCCATCCCTGGGATTCTCCAGGCAAGAACACTGGAGTGGGTTGCCATTTCCTTCTCCAATGCATGAAAGTGAAAAGTGAAAGTGAAGTCGCTCAGTAGTGTCCAACTCTTAGCCACCCCATGGACTGCAGCCTACCAGGCTCCTCCATCCATGTGCTTTTCCAGGCAAGAGTACTGGAGTGGGGTGCCATCACCTTCTCTGAGCAAGTCCACTACTGGGCATCTATTCTATCTGAGAAAACTAATTCAAAAAGATACATGCACCCTCAGTGTTCATTGCAGCACTATTTACAACAGCTAGGACATGGAAGCAACCTAAATGTCCATCAACAGATGAATGGGTAAAGAAGATGTGGTACACATATACAGTGGAATACTACTCAGCCATAAAAAAGAATGAAATAATGTCATTGAAGTAATGAGGATTGACCTAGAGATTAGCATATTAAGTGAAGTAAATCAGACTGAGATAGACAAATACCATATGATATCACCTATATGTGGAATCTAAAATATGATACAAATCAGCTTACTTACAAAGCAGAAATAGACTCACAGACATAGAAAACAAACTTATGGTTACCAGTGAGGGAAGTGTGGGGAGGGATAAATTATGAGTTTGGGATTAACAGATCCCAAATTTTTATAGATTTACAGTAGATACACTACCATATATAAATTAGATAAACAATAAGGACCTACTGTATAGCAGAGGGAACAATATTTAATATCTTGAATACCTGGAAAAGAATCTGAAAAGCAATATATCCGATTAACTTTGCTGTATACTTGAAACTAACACAATATTGTAAATCAACTATATTCCAACATAAAATAAAAATTAAAAAAAAAAAAAAAAGAGCAGAGTGCTCTGGTGTATTTCAAAATGGATCCTTTCCCCTTCCCTGTGTCAGGAGACCAAGGAAATATTTATCTGACAATTCTTGTGGGAATCTTATCAATCTTCTGGAGGTAAATCTTACAAAATTGTGGGGTCCCCTATGACTGAGTCCCCTGGGGGTTTTTAATTTTCAAGAGTTGTCTGCACTGAGCTTGTAGCAACTAATCAATTACAGTTGTTTTCCTACCCTGGCAAAGAAGTCCACTCTTGAGTCTCTGACTCTGTAAGCTGACACCCTCTGTATTTGCTTCTTTGTCTCTCCAATTTTGGTGGTAGTTGTTTGCTCTGTGTCTTTCTTGCAAAATTAAGAAGAGTTTATTTTTTGGTCTCTTCAGATTCCTTGCTGTAAGCATGAAGTGGCAACTTCTATGCTTCTTACCTGCAGAATCATAAACTGATAATAAATGAATCTTGCATTCAAATGCACATTTGTATGCAAATAGAGAGTAGACTTATTCAAAATTTCTAAACAGTAGAAAAAAACCTAGATATCCTTCACCTGTGACAAGTACCCTGCACAATAAGAAAACGAAATGAAGTACTGATCTAATTATTTTTATCCCCTCTCTCTCTTTCCTCCCTTCTCTTTTTACTCTTTCCTCATTGTATTAGGAAGGGAAAGCAAAGGAAAGAGAAAAACTAAGGATATGTGAATTTTTTTTAAGTGACAACAGCAGAAAAATACTATCAAAGAGTACAATTTTCCCAGTATGATGTACGAACCATAATAAATTGGTGACTTACATAGGATTCAAACATTCTCTCAAAAGAATGATCATGTTTTAGACACATGTAGAAAGAAAAAGAGAGAGGTAGAGAGGGAGGAGGGAGGGGTGGAGGGAGAGAGAAAGAAAGGAAGAAAGTTATCTCTAAGGCTGGGCGTCCCAGGTGGCGTTAGTGGTAAAGAACCTGCCTGTCAATGCAGGAGACATGGGTTCAATCCCTGAGTCAGGAAAATCCCCTGGAAAAGGGAATGGCAACCCACTCCCGTATTCTTGCCTGGGAAATCCCATTAACAGAGGAGCCTGGTGGGCTACAATCCCTGGGGTCTCAAAGAATTGGACATGGCTGAGCAACTGAGCATGCATGCATGCATACCTAAGATAGAAAACATTTTGAGCTCCAGAAGATTAAGGAAAAGCCTTAAAAGGGGAAGGAAGCTAATAGATGAGAATAGCTCAATATATCTGTTGGTTGGAGTAGAGAATAGGTTCTGCAAAAGGAACAATGCTTTCCAGGCATAATGGAACAACAGAATAGCACAGAAAGCCTTGTTACTATTTCAATCAAGTAACTTCAGAAAAATGGATGGGAGTCTCAGAACTCAATGGGATACTTTTAAGGCACCTTACATTCTTTGTCGCTGTCTCTGAGAAGGCACCTAAAAGAGTGCTCTGAAGTAGTCCAGTACAGGTATGGAAGGTGTGTGAAAGTGGTATTCTTGCCATCTAGGGAAATCATCCCCCACAAGTAACTAACCACTCTCAGTGCACCCACAGTGTTATCACGTATGTCACACATGTCACGTGTTACTTCACCAGCAGAGATGCCAATCATTTTTAATTATACACGATTGCCAGTCTCTTCAGTAGGGTACCACACACAGCATGTCTAGAGATGACAGCCATGCCTAAACACCCACTAATGCACCTTTGAAGCAAACCCTTAGTGTTTTCAGGCTGTGAGTGATCAGTGGAATTTGTCATTTAGGATCTCTATAGCACCAACTCCTCTGTTCTTCCCATATTTTCCTCCTGGGTGGAATCTACCCACATGCTAGAGCTTTCATAGTTTTTCAGAACTGCTAAATATTAATTCCTACTATTATAGGTTCTGTTTCTTATACAAGAAATACCCTTGCATGTCTTATCCTATTTCTTTTCCCACTGTCTTGTTCCCATTACAAAGAAGTTTGCATTCCCCAGGTCCATTAATTAAGCAACAAATATACTTCAAGTCACCAACCCATATTTGACTCACTGGATATGAGTCCCTCTACCTGAGTTTTCTACCTCAAATCCAGTGAAAAATAATAATCAGGAAAAGTATACCTGATCCTAGATGTAAATAAAGAGAGAATAAATAGTAGGTGGTGGGATGGAGAAAGTAGAAATCCCTTTTCATCCTCAGACCCTGGGGGACAGAAAGCCCATTTCACTAAATTGGAGTGATCTACAAGATGTAAAATATAACTGACACATGAAAATGCCCTTATTTTATATTATTTCAGCTCTTCCATTTTCTGGGTGATTATCTGAAACAAGATTGTTTAGAATATGTTATTGCATTATTTCAATTCTGACATAAATTATATGATGCTTGGATTTCTCTGTCTTATTTCTAAGACACAATATAAGTACACAGATAAGGTAAATGGATGCCAGAGGCTGGGGTTTTAGTACTTAAAGTGACTGTGGCCTACAAAATGGGTTCTCTCTACATCTAGTTCCCACTCAAGAGCTACAGTGTACTTGTGGAAGTTGCAACCCTCCAGCATTTCTCATCCATTCCACAAAACCAGCTTAATGTTTCAGAGGCTAAATATGAGGTACATGTGGTGGGAGTTCAGGGACACTTCCACCACTCAGCCTCCTATGATAGAGCCTACTATAATATCCACTACAGGTGCAGCACTTAAAAATACTGGATCTCTAGTACACTTTGCCCTGGATTGATCATTGGATTTAGGTTCCACGTCACATGAGGCAACCAGAGAAAAACAAAATCTCCTGACACGATAAGCACCCTACTTGTAAAGCAGAAATGTCACTCTGAGAGAAGTAGATCTGCCTTTAGTGCCAACTGCAGATTAGTGATTCTATTATTTTTGCCCAGTGTGAGAGGCTGCCCTGAATAACAGAATATTAACACTCTCCCTAAGGGACAAGACTATTTGTAACAGAGTGAAGGGAATGTCAAACCTAGCCCCATTCTCAAAAACAATATAGATTTTAGTGGTCAGTAAATAAAATGAGCTTGTAGTAATCTGAGAGTAATAAGTTGAAAATAGTCCAGCTTGTTTACCGGAGAGAAACAAGGGTACAGATAGCTAATATTAGCCCTCACAGTATCTAAACAAACCTCAAAGACTTGCCTCAGAACTACCTGTGCCAAAGGGTCTAAACTATTTAAACTCTGGACCAATTTTTGCCTATAACATTTTGAAAACTACACAATAATCTGTCTGCAATTAGGAAGTCTAAGGACTGGGTGTGATACACATGAAGGCAGACAGTTTGACAAAGAGATTAGGAAGAGTCAAAGAAAGTTCTGCTAAAACCACTGTCTTCTCAGAATTATTGTGGATAACAAAACTTGGGCCCTAATAGGATAAATACAAACTGTTTCATGTTGTAGGCAAAACTTCACTGATACGGTATTGCCAAGTCAATAAATATAGAAGCAGAAAACAACAACAACAAAACAATCCCAGGGAGGGGGCGATTATCATCCAGAGTTGCTACAATCAATCATCCTTTAACTGAAATTATGAAAAGAAAGGAAAAAAAAATATTCCACACACAGGAGAAAAGCAGGCAAAAGAAAATTCCTGTGACAGATTCCAAATATCATACTAACAAAAAATTTAAAGTAAACATTATATTTTCAAAGAAATAAACCATAATTTGAGAAGCAGAGGAAGTTATGATGACATGTATACCAAGATGTACATCTCATCAAACATGCACATCAAAAATGGCAAAAAATAATTTTAAAGTAAAACATATCCTGGAGTTTCAAGGCACAGGATCAGACATGAAAAAAAAAAAAAATCAACAGAGGGGCTCAACAAGAGACTTGAATTGGCAGCAGAAAAGATCAGAAACTTGAAATCAGGTTGAGAGTGATAATACTTTTAAAGTACAAAGAGTAAACGAAAAGCAGAAAAATGTGTAGAGTCTCAGAGAAAGATGGAATATCTAAAGGAACCAAAAAATATGCATATTAGGAACACCAAAATGAGAGGGAGAAAGGGAATAAATCAGAAAAAAATCTTCAAAGAAATATGGCTAAAACTTACCCAAAATTATGAAAATATTAATTTATTCATATCAAAAATGTGTGACAAATCCAAAGCAGCATAAACATAAAGAAACCCAAATTGGCAGACATTACATTCAATCTCTTGGTGTTGGGATAAAATAAAGAAGTTGGGGAGAAAGAGATTGAGGAAAAGGGAGCTTTGAATTTATTTTTTCTTAATTTAGGGAGTTTTCAAAGCTGCAAATGAAAAGCAACTCATTGCATACCAGGGAACCTCAATGAAATTAACAGCTGACTTTTCATCAGAAACCATGCAGATCAGAAGACGAAGGGATAATGTATTCAAAATGCAAAAAAAAATCTCTATCCCCAAATTCATATGTCTAAGACTAAAGGCTCTTATGGAAGAATAAGAAGACATGGAGTTTATTCTCTCTCCCATGATCATATCAAAAATATGTCTACATGTGGAATAATTCTCACTGAAAACTAACTAGAAGCTGGAAGAAAAATACCATACAATAAAGGCTGTCAGTTCAGTTGCTCAGTCATGTCCAAAGAAAGACCCACAAATAATCAGGTAAGAAAGAAAAGTGATCAGTTTGGCACCCAAGCCCCTGAGAAGGGACTCAGGGGGGAAAGGGAGAATACATAGGCAAACACCTGCCCTGGGGAATGAGTGGTTCAGTTCAGTTCAGTCGCTCAGTCATGTCTGACTCTTTGGACCCCATGAACCGCAGCACGCCAGGCCTCCCTGTCCATCACCAATTCCCAAAGTCCACCCAAACCCATGTCCATCCAGTTGGTGATGCCATCCAACCATCTCATCCTCTGTCATCCCCTTCTCCTCCAGCCCTCAATCTTTCCAAGCATCAGGGTCTTTTCAAATGAGTCAGCTCTTCACATCAGGTGGCCAAAATATTGGAGTTTCAGCTTCAACATCAGTCCTACCAATAAACATCCAGGACTGATCTCCTTTAGGATGGACTGGTTGGATTTCCTTGCAGTCCAAGGGACTCTCAAGAGTCTTCTCCAACACCACAGTTCAAAAGCATCAATTCTTCAGTGCTCAGTTTTCTTTATAGTCCAATTCTCACATCCATACGTGACCACTGGAAAAACCATAGCCTTGACTAGATGGACCTTTTTTGAGAAAGTAATGTCTCTGTTTGGCACAAATTGGGTGCCACAATCCTGGGGTCATATTTTGGGGAGATCGGCCCCCTTGGCTAGTTGGAAGATTGCTGGGACTAACAAGAGGACTGTAGAAAGCCTGGATTCCACCCATGAGGACTGCGTGCATGCTGGCTTCTCTAAAGCAGAGCTGGGGGCAGAGAGATGACTGCTCTAGCAGATGCTGGGTTTCCCACAACCAGCTCACCACACACTCCAGGGCTAGGTGAGTGCATGCACCGCCCCGCTCACTCCATGTCACAGCTGAGCACTGGATCTGGGTAGAACAAGACCATGACCAGGAAGAAGACTCAGAGATCCCAGGGTAAGCCTGAGTGGGGTGACAGCAACCATTTTTAGTGCTGACTCAAGCAGTGTATTAGAAGCAACCCTAAACTCTGACAGCAGTCACAACACTATAGGCCATGCTCCAATAACATTAAGCATAACAACATTTGCAGTCCCAGAAGGAGAAAAGAGAGAGAGGGGATCAAAAATATATTGTAAAGTTTAAAAATAAAGTAAAATTAAAAAAAAAAAAATATATATATAAATATATATATATATAAATATATATATATATATATATAGGATGAAATTACAGCTAAAAAAACTTCCCGACTCAAGAAGGAAACAGATATTCAAGTACAGGAAGCAAGGAGGGTACCAAACAAATGGACCCAAACAAATCCACACCAAGACATAACATGATTAAATGGCAAAAGTTAGAGAGAATTCTAAAAGCAACAAGAGAAAATTAATAGTTATATATAACTGATGCTCATAAGGCACTCAGCTTATTTTTCTGCAGAAACATTGAAGACCAGAGGGAGTGGCACAACACATTCAAAGTGCTGAAAGGAAAAAACCTGCAGCCTGGGATACATGACCCAGCAGGATTCTTATTTAGAATAAAAGGAGATATAAAGAATTTCTAGGATGAACAAAAGCTAAAAGAGTTCATCAATACTAAACCTAACCTGAAAGAAATGTTAAAGAGTATTCTGTATGTGGAAAAGAATTCATAGGAAAGGGCGAAATCCAACTAGGAATGGCAATAATACAATAATAATAGGGACTTTAAAGCCCCACTTACATCAATGGATAGATCATCCAGGCAGAAAATCATGACCACATTGGTGGATACAGTACTATATATCTATATGTATTTTTCAAAACTCATAGACTTATTCACCATAAAAGGAGAGCCTTATTTTATGTTGATTTTTAAATGTTTATTTTTCAGGATCAGTGTCCTCAGAACAAAATTATGCCTATGGTATTCTCTGAAAATCAGGGAGGGCCTTGGGACATGGGGTTGTTTATTATCCCAGTTATTTGTAGATCAGGCAAATCAACAACAACCAAATAACCAAAGACTCAAAATGAAAATAAGTAAATGTATTTTAAAAAATTTATATCCAAACCCCATATATAAAATATCCAAAATTTGTCTCAAAAAACACTTGTGAAAAAATAAAAGACAAAAAATGAAACAAAAACACAAAATTAAGCCATAAAGTGCTATGATCAGTATTACTAGCTATTTTTAGAATGGTCACACAAAGAACGTCTAGATGTCATTCTAAACGTCTAAACCTTTCCTAAAGATCCACTCATGCTCTTCTGAAACAAACGTTCATTGTTTTCAGGCAGTGAGTGGCCACAGATTTTTGACCAAGGGACCTGTAGAGCACCCACCTCGCTGTCTTTTTCATCCAACCCTCCTGAGTGCGATGATCTCCCATGTTGCAGGTTTTATGTGACAATTTTAAGAACTGAAAACCTTTAAACCTTTCTACTAGGTTTTCTTGCTCATGGAAGAAATATCCTTGCATGAATTATCTTAGCCTCTTTTATTACTTATTAATATAATGAGTTACTAACAAGCAATTTACATTCCTCACATCCACTTAGGCAGAAAATACACACTATCACATCAACCCCAAGTTTATCTCTCAAATATCTGAGGCCCTGTACCTGAGCTTCTTACCTCAACTCTAGAATTACAAAATAAGCAGTTAAACACACAAAATCCTAAAAACAAAGTTGGGGGGTAGATTGTTTATTGTTGGGATGGAAAGAATAGAAATCCCCCTTTTTTTTTTTCAGACTCTGGAGTAAAATTTTTACTTACTGAGAATGATGTACAAAACAGATAGGAACTTGGGACCTAAGGATGCCCTTATATCCCTCTCAGGATCTGGGTTTTCTGAGCCTTTTCCTTGAGCATGTTTTTCCATTTCTTTAAATCTTGGACACATGCTACTAGGTGCCTGTGTTTCTCTGCAAAGACTAAGCCTAGGACACCAAAATGCGGGGAAACAAATATGGCGAATGGATTCTAGACTCTGGGAATTATGGGACATTCTTACTCTATGAGCTGGTAAGATTTTTTTTTTTTTTTACGTGGTGGTAACTATTCTATATCTTGAATTTTGTCACTGTTATACAAATTTCACATTCATCTAAACTTGCATAAGTGTTCACTAAAAAGAAGCTATAGTATTGTGCATACATTGAAATGTTAAGTTGTATATACACACACAAACCTGAAAACGCTGGCAGTACAGGTGAGATGGTGCCAGTCTAAAATTTGAGTTTTGTTCTCTTTTTTTTAGATCTTGATAACTAGTGGCTGAAGATCTTTCAAATAGGTAGGTGGACAAGTATGGGAAATTATATCTAGTTTATAAATTTTTATTGAAACAATAATCAAGACAGATAAAGGAAATTGTCTTGATGTCTGAAAGTCTTGAAATCTTCCTTAATAGGGAAAATACCTGGTCTATATTACTATAGTAGCCACAAGTCCCACATTTTTCCAAAAAGTACACTCATCCCTTGGTATCCAGTATCCCCAACGGACACCAGCATCTGAGGGTGCTCAAGTCCCTTATGTAAAATGGCAGAGTTTTTGCATATAACCTATGCATACTCTCATATACTTTACATTTTTTGTTTTTTTTTTTTTTAATTGAAGTATACTTGATTCACAATGCTGTGTTAGTTTGTGGTGTATAGCAAAGTGATTCAGTTATAACTATATATGTTCTTTTTCATATTCTTTTCCATTATGGTTTACTATAGGATATTGAATATAGTTCCCTTTGCTATACAGTAGGACCTTGTTATCTGCATGGTGGTGGGGGCATGCTGCATCGTGCCTGACTCTTTGCAACCCTATGGACTGTAGCTTGCCAGGCTCCTACTGACCATGGAATTTTCCAGGCAAGAATACTGGAGTGGGTTGCCATTTCCTCCTGCAGGGGATCTTCCTGACCCAGGGATCGAACCTGTATTTCCTATGGCTCCTGCCTTGGCAGGTGGATTCTTTACCACTGAGTCACCTGATGTTATCTATTCTATATATAATAGTTTGCATCTGCTAACCCCAAACTCCCAATCCATCCTTCCTTCAACCCCCTCCCTCTTGGCAACTACAAGTTTGTACTCCGAGTCTGTTTCTGTTCCATAGATATGTTAATTTGTATCATATTTTAAATTCCACATATAAGTGATAGCATATGGTATTTGTCTTTCTCTTTCTAACTTCTCTTAGTATGATCTTGTATACTTTAAATTATCTTTATATTATGTATAATACCTCATACAATGTAAGTGCTACGTACATAGTAGTAAATACAATATAAATGCTATATAAATAGCTACTGGTCCTCAGCAAATTCAAGTTTTGCCTTCTGGAATTTTGTTAATTTTTTTCAAATATTTTTGATTGTGCTTCATTGGATCTGTGCATGTGCAATCCATGAATATGGAGGCCAACTGTACCAGTATTTTCAAGAAGACTTTAACTCCTCTCAACATTATTCATCCCAATGCTCCTCTTCCCAGCTGTATGTCTTAAGGACCACTGGCCACTTTGTATCTCTGTTCTGTCTGTGCAGATTACCCAAAATGAGGAAACACCATTTTCCCTTCTATTTCCTATAAGAGAGAAAGGAAATCATAATACAGAGGGCCCCCTGTATTATGTAATACAGAGGGTCAATTTCCTATTGACACTGCAGATGTGTTGAGCTCTGTCATCACAGAGCTTGACTGCAGTCTGTTGTCCAACCCAGCCTTCTCTCTTACCACCATGCTGTCTTGCACTAGGTCATTCTCAATTTAATCTAGCAGGAATGCAGAAGCACAAGCAACAGCCATAGTAGCCATGCACTGGTTTTAAGTTGGCAGAGGGTAAAAAGTAAGATTAAGTCTCGCAGAAAATACTTGCACACATGTACTATTAGTTTAACAAGCAGCTGCAACTCCTTTGAGACAAGAAACTGATGGCTCAGTCCCTGATCTGGGTTTCTCACGTTCAAGGATAATCAGTACCAGCAAAAGCATCATTTTCAAATGTCTTCAATGTCTTTTCTTCCCTTTTAAAAAATACACTCAATTTCTTGCTGGTGATTTTTGGAAACCTCCTAGAGAAGAGATATACCCTCTACATAAAGCATCATGGCAGCAGTTAATTTTTTTTTCTTATTTCCATTAACTCCTATTCTCCCATCATGGAGATATATGATTCAACTTGACAGGTTCTTTGTTTGATCCCCTTTCCTTTCCACTTCTTTAACCAAAGTATCTCAATATTTCCATGAATTTGCACCACAAAATCCCTTGGGCCAGGGTAGAACTATGTGTGTTGGAGGTGAAACTGGACAGTAAGAAAAGATCAACAGGAAAAACTGGGATTAGCTCCATCACTAAGGCAGAAAGGAAGTCTTGGAGCATTGAGAAATTAGGGATTGATTCTCTCCCTTCATAACACAGGACTTTACTCAGTGTCTTCTCAGAGAAACCTTCCCTGATCACTGTCTTTGAAACGACCACGACTTCTTTCTGGAGTACTGTCCAATCCTCAATACACTTTACTGTCAGCCAGAGTACTTTGGGCTGTTGTGCACAGTTCACATTCTTTTTTTTTTTTTTTTTACTAGCTATTGTATATTTGTACTAAGTGCTTCTTGAAGTTTTGCCTCTCCTGTTCTCCTACAATATTTGCAGTACCTCTCATGAGGACTGGCACACTGTATGTGCTTAGCAATTTTTGATCTGAAAAATCAGGGAATATTCCTTCCATCCAGCCTCAGCTGCCACATCCATATCCAATCTTGGGCTTTCAGATGTCCTGTGGTATATAGGACCTAAAACCATGGTGAAATTTTCATAGACAGCCCACCAGGGAACCCTGTTCCTTCTGTGAAGATGGAGTGGCATTACACTGCCGAGTATGGAGAGCATCATATTAATAGAGTCTTGATACTGTCTAAATCAGGGAATTTTTCATAGCAGAATTTAGGTAGGCTTATATCCCTGTGAATGCCTCCTTCTTTGTGGCCATATCTCTTTATAATAAAGGGTTATAGACTCATGAATGACTTGAGACAAATTTTTCTCAGGGACTTAAGCCACCAACTAAGGTGTACTTGTTGAGCACTACTCTCTACAGAAAGGCACACTTGATAATAGAGTATATGTCAATGGCGTCTTCCTAAATAGGGCAGTGCACATAGCATGGCTCAAGGTGGCACCTCTGCCCAATCCACCTTACATCAATATAGCTCTCCTAATATCTACCCAATAGTGACTGCCACAGCATGATAGCCATCATTTTCCATAAAAACATACTGCCTGACAAGTTCCATCTCTACATGAATAAGTTTCCCCTCACTTCCTCTGTGTACCCTTGGAAGTTTCTCATGCCCCAAAGAGAATGAGCCCCTTCCTGGCTTTCCTTCCTCATTTAAGAAATATCTTTACTCTAACATGTTGTCTTTCAAGTTATTAGGAACTAAGTATTGAAAATATGTTTGCCCCAAAGTAAACCCAAACAAAACAAGAACAAAATATTTAAAACACCCCCATACTCCATAGTCCCCCCAAATTCCTTCATTTCAAATCCACATCAGTGAAAGCACAGTAAAACTCTTAGGAAGGAAAGGGGACATCAGTCAGGGATGCAAATACTGAGACGGCAGAAATTCCATCTCTTGTGTCTCTTTAAAAGAAACTAACCATTTAATATTTTGCTCTTCAATGCTAAGAGAGACATGAGGTGAAATCCTAGAGATATATTTTCTTCCTCTCAGCTTTAGATTATCTCAGCCCTTGATCAAAAATTTTGGCTGTTGATAATGTATTTTTCCAATTTTCCATTCTGTGACACAGGCACCAAGGACTCTGATTTTTGATGACCAACTGAACCTGATAGAAGATGAAAGAGAGCATGTTAAGGTGAAAGGAGACCACAGACCAGCCACAGTCTAAGAGAATAAGTCATCTTTGCCAATCCTTCAGAGAGAGAGGAAAGAGGATTTGGAAACACACTTCCACCTGTCACTTGCTATGGACAGGGGACATATAAACTGGAGTTTCCCAGGTCTTTTTTTTTTTTTTACTTTTTTTTTTAACTTTACAATATTGTATTGGTTTTGCCATATATCAAAATGAATCCACCACAGGTATACATGTGTTCCCCATCCTGAACCCTCCTCCCTCCTCCCTCCCCATACCATCCCTCTGGGTCGTCCCAGTGCACCAGCCCCAAGCATCCAGTACCATGCATCGAACCTGGACAGGTTCAGTAGTTCCCATTTCACAAAAATGTTAGAACTTTCACATCTTCAGTAAATATACCTGAATCATCTATAACCCAAGTATCTGGTCTGTGATAAGGGGTTTGTTATGGGCACAATCCTTGTAACCTCTTTCAGCTCTGACAGTCTTTTGGCTGGTACTTATTACTACCTCAGCCATGCCCTCCAGTCGAGTTTCTTCATATAAATATAATGGAACACAGAGAATGTTCTTGCCTAGTGAACAAAGAAAAAAAAGACAAAAACAGCTGCATCCCTTTGTGTTTATCTTGAGCAGCAGAGTAAGAATTCAGAGAGTTCCTAAAGTGGGCAGTTGAGTACTGACCCAACTGTACTTGAGTATTTCGGTTCTAGTGGAGACCAGAAGACAAAAATAATATATTCCCAGGTTGCCAACTCCCTAGGCTGACTGGTCCTCTTCTCTTTGTGAGAGAAGGAGCACCTACTCTACCTCCCAACCCAACTGCTGAACCTAACTTTCATCTTTGACCTTGGTGTACACAAGAACCAAACTAGGGGAGAGATAAATTAGATGATTTGGGGATTAACAGATCAGACCAGATCAGTCGCTCAGTCGTGTCTGACTCTTTGCAACCCCATGAATCGCAGCACGCCAGGCCTCCCTGTCCATCACCAACCCCCGGAGTTCATTCAGACTCACGTCCATCGAGTCAGCGATGCCATCCAGCCATCTCATCCTCTGTCGTCCCCTTCTCCTCCTGCCCCCAATCCCTCCCAGCATCAGAGTCTTTTCTAATGAGTCAACTCTTCGCATGAGGTGGCCAAAGTACTAGAGTTTCAGCTTTAGTATCATTCCCTCCAAAGAAATCCCAGGGCTGATCTCCTTCAGAATGGACTGGTTGGATCTCCTTGCAGTCCAAGGGACTCTCAAGGGTCTTCTCCAACACCACAGTTCAAAAGCATCGATTCTTCAGTGCTCAGCCTTCTTCACAGTCCAACTCTCACATCCATACATGACCACAGGAAAAACCATAGCCTTGACTAGACGAACCTTTATTGGCAAAGTAATGTCTCTGCTTTTGAATATGCTATCTAGGTTGGTCATAACTTTCCTTCCAAGGAGTAAGTGCCTTTTAATTTCATGGCTGCAGTCACCATCTGTAGTGATTTTGGAGCCCAGAAAAATAAAGTCTGACACTGTTTCCACTGTTTCCCCATCTATTTCCCATGAAGTGGTGGGACCAGATGCCATGATCTTCATTTTCTGAATGTTGAGCTTTAAGCCAACTTTTTAACTCTCCACTTTCACTTTCATCAAGAGGCTTTTGAGTTCCTCTTCACTTTCTGCCATAAGGGTGGTGTCGTCTGCCTATCTGAGGTTATTGATATTTCTCCCAGCAATCTTGACTCCAGCTTGTGCTTCTTCCAGCCCAGCGTTTCTCATGATGTACTCTGCATATAAGTTAAATAAGCAGAGTGACAATATACAGCCTTGATGAACTCCTTTTCCTATTTGGAACCATTCTGTTGTTTCATGTCCAGTTCTAACTGTTGCTTCCTGGTCTGCATACAGGTTTCTCAAGAGGCAGGTCAGGTGGCCTGGTATTCCCATCTCTTTCAGATTTTTCCACAGTTTATTGTGATCCACACAGTTACAAACTACCAAATATAAAAGATATATACAAGGACCTACAGTATGGCACAGGGAACTGTATTCAATACCATGTAAGAAGCAATAACAGAAAAGAATATATATATATACACATACATATATATATACACACACCCACACGTGTATGTTTATGTGTCTGAATCCTTTTGCTGTACACAGAACCATTCTTAACACACATTCACATTGGTTCCCTTACTCTCGAGAAATCTATTTCCTACCATTACTTTGCCAACAAAGGTTTATGGAATCAAAGCTACGGTTATTCCAGTGGTCATGTATGGATGTGAGAGTCAGACCATAAAGAAAACTGAGCGGTGAAGAATCGATGCTTATGAACTGTGGTGTTGGAGAAGATTCTTGAGAGTCTCTTGGACTGCAAGGAGATCCAACCAGTCCATTCTATAGGAGATCAGTCCTGGGTGTTCTTTGGAAGGACTTATGCTGAAGCTGAAACTCCAATACTTTGGCCACCTGATGAGAAGTACTGACTCATTGGAAAAGACCCTGATGCTGGGAAAAACTGAAGGCAGGAGGAGAAGGGATGACAGAGGATGAGATGTTTGAATGGCATCACCGACTCAATGAACATGAGTTTGAGCAAGCTCTAGGAATCAGTGATGGACAGGGAAGCCTGGCATGCTGCAGTCCATGGGGTTGCAAAGAGTCAGACACAACTGAACCACTGGCCCCTTCCCTCTATGCTCACTCTTCTTATATGCTCCCTCTGCTGCCCTTACATGCTATTGTTATTCAAATATTGAATCATGAAGTTATTTACAGACCTAAGTCTCTAAAATATTCCTTTGAATATTTGAAATGGGTTTCTTTGTGCAATGGGTCCTTTGAAACAGGTTATTTCCTTTAGGATTTACTTTCAATCAAACTGAGACCATTTATAAGGCACCTTGATCCATGACAAAATCCAAAGGCCACACCCAGCTGTAATATTTTCATATTCCATGGAACATATTACTTTTATTTATAAGCTGTTCTGTAGCCATCTTTGAAGTAGTTGTACCATTTGTATCAGCTTTCTCCACATACATTACTCCTGAAAACCATCCATGGCCATTTCAGTGTCAAATAAGAATCCTTACACATTTCAGGACAATTATACACAAACACACTCACACATAAACTCTCACACCTTTCCATAATAAACCCACAATTAAATCTGAGAACAACCTTCAATGGTGTCATAGTCACTGCCTACACACATCTGGAGTAGTAAAATTGTGCAGAGAAAGCCTTAGCTCATGTGATGTAAGAAAGAAAATATCATAAGTAGTAGACACAGGTTGTGTAGGCATGTGTGCTCAGTCATGTAAGTGTCTGCGATCCCATGGACTGTAGCCTGCTAAGCTCCTCTGTCCATGGCAAGAATACTGGTGAAAGTGAAAGTCGCTCAGTCGTGATACTGGAGTGGGTAGCCTATCCCTTCTGCAGGGGATCTTTCTGACGCAGGAATAGAACCAGGGCCTCCTGCAGTGCAGGCGGACTCTTTACCAACTGAGCTATCAGGGAAGCCCTAGGTAGAGCTATGAATCCTTTACATTCTATAGTAGGAAAGACACATCCTTGGGTGGGCTCAAACCACCAATCTTTTGGTTAATGGCCAAACACGCTAACCAACTTCATCATAGAGAATACCAGAGTGGGTTGCAGTTGCCTTCTCCAGGGGATCTTCCTGCCCCAGGGAGAAAAACAGCATCCCTTGTGTCTCCTCCACTGACAGGCAGGTTCTTTACTGCTGAGCCACCTGGGAAGCCTTTGTACATGAGTAATAATCACAATAAACTGTGGAAAATTCTGAAAGAGATGGGAATACCAGACCACCTGACCTGCGTCTTGAGAAACCTATGTGCAGGTCAGGAAGCAACAGTTAGAACTGGACATGGAACAACAGAATGGTTCCAAATAGGAAAAGGAGTATGTCAAGGCTGTATATTGTCACCCTGTTTATTTAACTTATATGCAGAGTACATCATGAGAAACTCTGGGCTGGAAGAAGCCCAAGCTGAAATCAAGATTGCTGGGAGAAATATCAATAACCTCAGATATGCAGATGACACCACCCTTATGGCAGAAAGTGAAGAGGAACTCAAAAGCCTCTTGATGAAAGTGAAAGAGGAGAGTGAAAAAGTTGGCTTAAAGCTCAACATTCAGAAAACAAAGATCATGGCATCTGGTCCCATCACTTCATGGGAAATAGATGGGGAAACAGTGTCAGACTTTATTTTTCTGGGCTCCAAAATCACTGCATATGGTGACTGCAGCCATGAAATTAAAAGATGCTTACTCCTTGGAAGGAAAGTTATGACCAACCTAGATAGCATATTCAAAAGCAGAGACATTACTTTGCCAACAAAGGTCCATCTGGTCAAGGCTATGGTTTTTCCAGTGGTCATGTATGGATGTGAGAGTTGGACTGTGAAGAAAGCTGAGCACCGAAGAATTGATGCTTTTAAACTGTGATGTTGGAGAACTCTTGAGAGTCCCTTGGACTACAAGATCAAACCAGTCCATTCTAAAGGAAATCAGTCCTGAATATTCACTGCAAGGACTGATGCTGAAGCTGAAACTCCAATACTTTGGCCACCTCATGCGAAGAGTTGACTCATTAGAAAAGACTCTGATGCTGGGAGGGATTGGGGGCAGGAGGAGAAGGGGACCATAGAGGATAAGATGGCTGCATGGCATCACTGACTCGATGGACATGAGTTTGAGTGAACTCCGGGGGGAGGTGATGGACAGGGAGGCCTGGCGTGCTGCGATTCATGGGGTCACAAAGAGTCAGACACGACTGAGCAACTGAACTGAACTGAACTGAATAATGTTAGGAGACAGATAAAGAAATTTCCATCCTTTGATCACAACCTAAATTTTTGCCCAGAATTGAGGTGAGAGTGAAACCTGTGGCCACCTGAGATGCAGGGATACCAAAACCCTTAGCTTTCCATAACCACTAATTTGGTTGAAGAAGGCTTACCTTTACAGAGCTCAAGACTATGCTTCCATAGAAGAATGTAAAAGTTGTAAAAGAATGTGTAAGTTGCTTCCCATGCACTGCTCCAGTTTTGCAGATGGTCTCCAACTACCCAACTACTATCTTCTTTGTCTCCCTCTGTGCGCAGGGTCAAGAATAGAAATCCAAAGGTGAACAAAAGGGAAAAATAGAAGCATTTTATCATTATCAAGAGTTCTACCATGGCTGATTCATGTCAATGTAGGGCAAAAACCACTACAATATTGTAAAGTAATTAGTCTCAAATTAAAATAAATTAATTAAAAAAAGAGTTTAAAGTATAGTTACCCATTGCCCATCCATTTTTCATATAACTAAAAAATAAGTGAACAAGCATACACATAATAAATCAATAAATAAATGTTGAATACTATATCAGACTGACAGAGCTTCATCTAACTTAATGGTTACCCCTACTTCTTTGGTGACTTCAATTACGATTGAAGGTGAATCCAAGAAAGGGAAAATCTGGTTCTGCAGAGAGAAATATCAATGGTAAGACAGAGGAGCATTATAACTTCTCCCATGTTGTGGTCCATATACCCAGCTCCCTTTTTTATCAAACTTTTAAACCCTCAAGAACATACATATGAAGGTTTTCCTAGGGTGCCCTAATTCCCTGTATCTTATTCCTTAGAAGGCATGCACAATGGTCCCCTGATGCAGCCCAGCACTGAAAACATGGTGCTATGGTTCAAGGAAAGACTCAGGCCGCCATACCTCCTCCTCCAGGATCACCATCACTGTTGTACGTTACTTCATTCCAAGACATGCCAATCACAAGTTTAGCCAGATGAATGGCAAGCCTTGGAATGGGGTACAGCACACAGACACACTGAAGGTGGCAACTGCAGCCCTGTTCAAACAGCCCTCCCCATGCCATTTCAGTCAAAACCCTGACACTCTCAGTCCTCACTGGGCCCTGCTGCTCTAAGGAGAGAAGGAAAGCAGAGTGCCAATTAGTGCTGTCTCCCTCCACTTCACTCTGCCCCTTTGATGTGAAGAGGAAGGTCAATGATCACCTCCCTCATTGGACTTGAAATTCTCCAAGAAAAGGAACCAGGGATCCTTGGATAAATGACCAAATTTAGGGATGGGGCAGGGAAATTAGGAGACAAGACTAGAGCATCTTATAGTACAGAAAGTTATGAAGAGCTCAAGAAAACAAAAGGACAGGGACAATTGAGAGGACACAGGAGCCAACCTGAAAGAGCTCCCAATGGCCAAATCTGGAATAACAGTAGCAATAGAATGTATACTTTACCACTGGATTATCACCCCAAAGACAAAGTAAACATATATGAGTCCATATTGATATAAATAATTTAATAGAGAAGATACAAAATTTTTATAGAATAATTTCAAAAAATACCTATATATAGTACTCCTCCCAGAAGTGGCACTTAATCTTTTTTGCCTCACTCCCACAATCCTGGAGTATAGGCTCTACTTACTTTACTTGACTTGTTATTTACTTTCAAATAATAAAGCATGGAAAGGGAAAAGATATTAATTTTAAGTAGAGATATGTGACAAACACTAATATAACCAAGTGATACAGGCTGATCACATCAGTGATGTCAGATATATGCCATGGATCCCCTGAGGTAATACAATGGGGGATGGGCACTGCATCTCTGATATATTTTCTGAAACTCAATATCTTGAGTCTAATCTTGAAAGAAAACAATTAAGTGTATTATTTTGGACTAAGATTGGAAGACTCACTACTGTTTAGATACCAATTTTCCCCAATTTTGTCTATAAATTCAAAGAAATAAGAATTTCTGACTTAAAAAATGTAAGTCAAATTTGCCAGCTGTATTTTTTTTTGTAATAATTCAGCAGTTGAGTCTTAAAATTTCTATGAAAATCAATCCAATTCACATGAATAAATATAATCAAAACAATATTGAAAAAAATAGAACATATTTGTTGGTATCATACTACTCAGTTCCAAGATTTACAATCAAGCTAAAGTATTTGAGAAGAAAATAGTGATTCATCAATGGAACATCATAGAAGAGTTTATTTCTCTATATGTTTAACTGTATGGCCAACTGGTTTTGACAAAGTTAGCAAGGCAACCTAAAGGTAAAAGTAAAGTCTTTTTCAATAAATATTAATATAAATCTGGATATTCTCAGGTATAATATAAATCTCATCTTCCAGGATGATCAATCATAGAAACACCTAACTATTAAGGTAAAATAACAAAGCCTCAAAATGAAAACAAAGCAAACATCATTGTGACCTTGGAGTAAGCAACTGTTTCTTACAGAGTACATAAAAGCACTAAATTTGAGCTAAAATATTGATTAAAAACATTCACCAAGTTAAATTCTGTGCTAATTTAAAAATATCATTAGAAAAAAGGGGTTAGACCACAGATTAGGAAGAAACATTTATAGTATATCCAGAATACACAGATCATTCTTACAACTCAAAAAAGAGAAGATAAACACCTCAATAAAAATTAGGAAATAAGTTTCACTGTTGTTTCACAAACATAAATTGCCAACAATCACATGAAAAGATGGTCAAAACCATCAATTATCATAGAAATGCAGAATTCCCAGGTGGCTCAGTGGTAAAGAATCTGCCTGCCAAGCAGGAAACTCGGGTTCAATCCCTGGTTTGGGAAGATCCCCTGGAGGAAGAAATGGCAACTAACTCCAGTATTCTTGCCTGGAAAATCCCATGGACAGAGGAGCCTAGCAGGCTATAATCCATGGGTTGCAAATAGTTGAACACGACTGAGCACATACATGTTCTTACAGTCAAGCTTTTTTGGGGAAAAAAGAAAAGTACTGTTTAATTGCAAAGTTGTATCACAAATGTTTGAAGAGGATGATTAGTGTACAATAATATTCTCTAAGGTTATACACTTTTCCTATAAGCACAATCTCTTAAGAGTTCCACAGCTAGGTCTCTTGGAAGTTACAGGGCTCAACCCACCACGTTAAAAAAAAAATTGTTTATCATTGAATTCACTGTAATCTCTTTAGTTGAAAAGGCTTTGAAAGGCATACATAAAGTAAATGAAAGGGGAAGACAATAGAAATGAATATGAATGCTGTCATATTTTGACCAGAAAACCCAATTTCACATAAGAATGTCAATCATCACCTGCATTTTACTATTTTAATGTTTAATGTTCTAAACAGATGTCTCAATTACTTAAGCCTAATAAAGTGAATGTTACTTTGTCTTTATGCTTTTTGTGTGATTATGACTTTGGAGAACTGTTGTATCATCTAATTGTGCACATTTCACTCTATCATGGGCCAGCTAAATACCTTTTCCTATAATTCTTTCATTCAACAGCCATCTAGTGAGCCACTCAGTGGCCACAGAACACTACAACCACAGTAAAAGCTAAGGGGAATTCTCAAGCCCTGACCAACCTACGACCAATTGATTCATAAAATTCTCATTCCCTAGCCTCTACAACCCTATCTGGTTCTTATTCTGAATCTAACAGCTTTGAACTTCTTTTCGTTTACCCTCCAATTAACACTATTTTCATTTAGTGTGAAATTACATGATGATACACAAAAATTTATCTTTTTAAGTCTACAGTTTGTCAGTGGTAATTTCAGAAGTATAATACTAGACCAGCACCACCACTGAGCATTTTTTCATATTTAGAAATCAAGCCTTGGTTTGTCTCTGAAGGTTAATGTTTCTCACACAGATATCATCATAATCACTCCATAGAAAAGTAAAAAATTACAAACTCCAGTTCAGAAATGACAAAAACAGGAATTTATTCTCCAAATCTGTCAATAATTTTTATGAAAACTCATTCCATGGGAAGATTTCTGTACTAGAAAGACCCTGACTCTAGGTAATTCAAGGATCTCATGAATTTTCATTTTATTTACAAATTAACACCTGCTAGTAAAAAGTACTAATTCTTTAGCAAATTGCAAAGTAGTGATTGCAATTGCAACAGGAATGCTAATTCTCATTTGCTAAATGCTGTTTTTTAGAAAAGCTTACTGTAAATCAAGTCATTTACATTAATACCATCATGGTTTCACTGTTTTTAAATTGAAGCTTGTTATGTTAATTTTGAATTTCTACATAAAATCCAAATACAAAAAGGAAAACAAAATTATCAAGGAAAGGTCTGTTTCATTAATATGTATATGTAGTTGTATGTCTTTGTGTGTATATGAGTGTGTCCATACATGTATTGGCATATGGCCTGAGGTATGTGTGCACGAAAGGAATATATTTAGATTTGACAATGGTTTCATAACCTGTTTTTTTCAAAGTGGTAATTAACTGATCATTGGGTATGTGTGAGATGATTTTGATTGGCATATTGACAAGCAGTGTAGGCTAATAAATATGCTGTATTTGAATGGACATTAGAAAAAACTAATCAATACATAAAACCTTTGTCTTCAGGGATATTATTTCTCAGGAAGAAACCAAGCACAAAAAGAATTTGATATAAAAAGATAAGAAGTAAATACTAGTAGCGGTAAAATATGAATATGGCAAAATTGCAAATATATCACATAGGCCCTGAAACTTAGGATATAATGATTTAAACCATGTTGTAAAAAATATAAATGGAACACAAAAATAAGCAGCTTTATATTTGTATTTGGCCAAAGAACAAGTTGAGGTAGTAGTGAATGGATTATGACAATAATCTTTTACAATGTAATTGGCAGTATGTTTATACCTATGCTATTAACTAGTGTTTACAGTGCTATATTGTGAACATGAGAATAAAGAATCACATGAACAAGCTTCGTTGCTTACACAGTAAAATATGAAAAACAGTCACTTCACATAAGTGAGAAAAAGAAACGTCTGTGATGTCATAGCTTCTTAAATCACTGAAATGTGTCATTTGATATCTCATGGGGAATGAAGATGCACGTAACAAATTTTATTACATTAAATCACACATCACTTTCCCTGACCATGTATTACTACAGCAAATCTGAAGTTAGGAGGTTCCATAGAATCTGGATCACTAAGCTGGATTTTTGTTTTTTTATATTGAGGTATGGTTAATTTACAATGTGCTGGTTTCAAGTGTACAGCAAAGTGATTCATTTATATGTATACACACACATATATATGTATATATATTTCAGATTTTTTTCCATCATAGGTTATCATAAGATACTGAATTCCCTGTGGTATACTTATTGTGGTAGGTCCTTATTGTTCACCTATTTTATATATAGTAGTGTGTATATGTTAATCCCAAACTCCTAATTTCTCTCTCTCCCCCTCCCTTCTAGCCCCTTTGGTAACCATAAGTTTGTTTTCTATGTCTGTGAGTCTATTTATGGTTTGTAAATAAGTTTGTTTCATTTTTTTTAGATTCCATATATAAGTGATATCATATGATATTTGTCTTTCTCTGTATTACTGGATACCATAATCTCTAGGTACATTCATGTTGCTGCAAATGGCATTATTTCATTCATTTTATGGCTGAGTAATATTCCATTGTATACATGTACCACATCTTCTTTATCCATTCCTCTGTGATTAGATATTTAGGTTCCTTCCATGTCTTGGCTACTGTAAACAGCTGCTATAAACATAGGGGTGCATGTTTCTTTCTGAATTAGATTATTCTACAGATATATGCCAGTAGTGGGACTGTTGGGTCATATGGTAGTTTTATTCCTAGTTTTTTGAGGAATCTCCATACTATTCTCTATAGTGGCTCTACCAGTTTACATTCCCACTAACAGTGTAGGAAGGTTCCCTTTTCTCCACACCCTCTCCAGCATTTATTATAGACTTTTTGATGATGGCCACTCTGGTGTGAGGTGATACCTCATCATAGTTTTGATTTGCATTTCTCTAATAATTAGTGATATTGAGCATTTTTTCATGTGCCTCTTGGCCATGGAATTTTAATTATTGTATAGTGAGCTAGAAATTGTGTTGGAAACTGGTAAGGATGAAATTTATAAAGAAGGACAAAACCTGGCCTAGCATTTTTGGAAATATCCAATTATATTACCCACAGATAATACACAATGTAGACAAAGGATTTTGATAATTTAATTTGAAAATGGTCACCATATTAGTTAAATTGTATTTCATGAGTTACAAAACTACTTATGTTAATCTCTTCCATAGTCATTCATACAACATTGGCCATAAACTCTTAGATCCATACAAGACTAATACCACCAGGACTCTGGCTCCTAAGACCTGGGATTTGTTTGGTAACAGAATTAAAATATCCTTCCATCATTGTTGACCTTAGTGAGAGCTTTTTTAGGGTAAGGGGTATAAGTTTCTTGCAGTAATAATGAAGAGAAAAGAGGAAGGGAAGATATAGGCTGCTGAGTGCACAAACTTAACAGAAGGGAAGAGCAAGTGGTCTTTTGGTAGTAGGTGAAGGTAATACAGAGAAGAACATGTTTGATCCACTTGTAGTTACCACCTGTCACTGAAGAAAGCTCAGGACATATTCCAAAATATCAAACAGCAAGAGTTAAGGAATTATTAGGGAGAAGTAAACATTTCAAGAACTGAATCAATAAGAAATGATAAATTACAAACCCACCATTATTCCATTACAACACAAAAACATAGGTCAGGGTCTGATCCTGTTGGACACACAGCATGAGTGAAGTTGCTATCCCCTCTTCGAGGCAGAGAAACAACATGACCTTGTCAAATGGGTTACAAACAACCCCCTAGGCACAAGGCAGCCTGTTTTCAGGTGCCAGCTTTATATAGGAGCTATATGGGAATTCCAGCTCTCCAGACTTTAAACAACTTGGGTTTCTTAGGGTGATACAGCTTATTTTCCTCATTAAGCACTGAACTTCAATGCAACCAGTATGGCTCAGAGAAGGATAAACCTGGAGTCACAGATAGTTTATCGTTCAGGCAACTCAGAATAAGCCACAAGGTTTATTTTAAATTTATTAAATATTCCTTCCTTCCTTTCCTTCTTCATTTCTTCCTTCTTTTCACATGTGTGGGTATGTATTCCTGTTTGATTTCACTTTCAATTGCTTCATTGTTTGATTTTATGTTGATATATACATAAAACATCATTTATATATTTGCCATTTATTATATAATTATATGTACTCATATTCATTAATACATAATTATAATCTCCTACTAATACTCTTTGCTACAAATCTCTTAATATACATCTTCTAATTAAACAGAATCCACATGTGTCCACTGGCAATTCTACATTTTTCAGGCCATCATATCTTGGTTCTAAAACCAGACATGTGCCTCAGAAGGAAAAACAAACTACAAACAATATTTCTCATAAACATCAACACAACTATCTTTAGAAACAATTTTTTTGGCAAACCAACCTAGCAATATAAAAGCATAATACATTATAGCTCAGTGGAGTGTGTTCCATGAATGCACAGCTGGTGTAACATTCAAATATTGATATAATTTACTTCATAAAAAAATAAGAAAAACTGGATAATTATTTCAATTAATGGAGAAAAGTATTTGAAAAAATCAGCCCCTATTCATGATTAATTCCTTAGCAAACTATGAATAGAAGGGAATATCTTCCTGATAAATGATGACTACAAAGAGCAAACAAAATAAACAGGCTTTTCAAAATAATTACATTTAAAATAATCATTAAATCAAAGAACTTCATCAAATTCTTTGCCACTAACATTTGAGTGAAAAGGATTCCTTGAATGGAAATATTTAATATTGTAGAATACAAACCTCATGAGGGCAGAGACTTGATTTAGTTCACTGCTATATTCCTAGAGCCTACCACCAAAATGCCTGCCAGAGAGTAACAGTCAATAAATATTCATTAATGAAACTGGAGCCTATTATACAGAGTGAAGTAAGTCAGAAAGAAAAACACCAATACAGTATATTAACACATATATATGGAATTTAGAAAGATGATAACGATGACCCTATATGCGAGACACCAAAAGAGACACAGATGTAAAGAACAGACTTTTGGACTCTGTGGGAGAAGGCGAAGGGGGGATAATTTCAGAGAATAGCATTGGAACATGTATATTATCATATGTGAAATAGATCACCAGTCCAGGTTTGATGCATGAGACAGGGTGCTCAGGGCCAGCACACTGGGATGACCCTGAGGGATGGGATGGGATGGGGATGGAGGGGGGTTCAGGATGGGGAACACATGTACACCCAAGGCTGATTCATGTCAATGTATGGTAAAAACCACTACAATATTGTAAAGTAATTAGCCTCCAATTAAAATAAATAAATTTTTTAAAAATTAAAAAATCCATTAAAGAAATAAAGTTTTCTTTGCAATTAACTGTTGAATAAATTCATAAAGCTAGACATTTCTGATTAAAAATGAGAAACTTGATCTATTTGTCTGTTTTTGTGCCAGTAACAATATTTTTATAGCTACTTGGGGTCTTTTGTGTTTCATTCAAACTTTTAAAATTTCTTATTCCAGTTCAGTGAAAAATGTCACTGGTATTTTGATAGGGATTAGATTGAATATGTAGATTTCCTTGGGTAGAATGGTCATTTTATTCTTTTTAAAGCGATGATAAATGGGATGGTTTCTTTAATTTCTTTTTCTGACATTAAATGGTTGGTGTATAGAAATGCAACAAATTTCTGTATATTATTTTTGCATCATGCAAATTAATAGAATTCATTGAAGAGCTCTAGTAGCTTTCTGGTAGCACCTTTATAATTTTCTATGTAGAATGTCATGTCATCTGCAAATAGTGACAGTTTTCCTGAACCTATTTTCAAAAAGGAAAGGATAATAGTCTTTTAAACTATGACTACATACATCAATAATAAATAAAAAACTAGGGTAAAAGTGATGGAATTAATTGCATTTTAATTGCAACAAGAACAGCTGTTGTTGTTTAGTCACTAAGTCATGTTCGATTCTTTGTGATCACATGGACTGCAGCATGCCAGGTTTCCCTGTCCTTCACTATCTCCCAAAGTGAAAGTCACTCAGTCGTGAAGGATTTTGAGCATTACATGGCTAGCACGTGAAATAAGCACAACTTTACAGTAGTTTGAGCATTCTTTGGCATTGCCTTTCTTTAGGATTAGAATGAAAACTGCCCTTTTCCTGTCCTGTGTCTACTGCTGAGTTTTCCAAATTTGCCAGCATACTGAGTGCAGCATTTTCACAGCATCATCTTTGAGGATTTGAAATACCTCAACTGGAATTCTATCAACTCCACTAGCTTTGTTCATTGTAATGCTTCCTAAGGACCACTTGATTTCACACTCTAGGATATCTGGCTCTAGGTGAGGGAATCACACCATTGCGGTTATCTGGGACATTATGCCTTTTTTGTATAGTTCTTCAGTATATTCTTGCCTCCTCTTCTTATTCTCTTCTGCTTCTTTTAGGTCCTTGACATTTCTGTCATTCATTGTGCCCACCTTTGCATGAAATGCTCCCTTGGTATCTCCAATTTTATTGAAGAGACCTCTAGTCTTTCCCATTCTATTTTTTCCATTTCTTTACATTTTTCACTTAAGAAGGCTTTCTTATCTCCACTTGCTCTTCTCTGTAACTCTGCATTCAGTTGGGTATATCTCTCCCTATCTCCTTTGCCTTTGCTTTTCTTCTTTTCTCAGCTATTTGTAAGGCCTCCTCAGACAACCATTTTGCTTTCTGGAATTTTGTTTTCTTTGGATGGTTTTGGTCACCACCTCATGTACAATGTTGTGAACTTCTGTTCATAGTTCTTCAGGCACTCTGTCTATCAGATCTAATCCCTTAAATCTATTTGTCACTTCCACTGTATAATCATAAGGGATTTGATTTAGGTCATACCTGAATGGTCTAGTAGTTTTCCATACTTTATTCTATTTAAGCCTGAATTTTCCATAAGGAGCACATGATCTGAGCCAGTCAGCACCCAGCCTTTTTTTCCTGACTTGATTTTACTTCTCCATCTCTGGCTGCAAAGAATATAATCAATCTGATTTTGGTATTTACCATCTAGTGATGTCCATGTGTAAGGCTATCTCTTGTATTGTTGGAAGAGGGTGTTTGCTATGACCAGTGCATTCTCTTGGCAAAATTCTGTTGCCCTGCTTCAATTTGTACTCCAAGGCCAAACCTGCCTCTTACTCCAGGTATCCCTGACTTCCTACTTTTGCATTCCAGTCCCCTATAATGAAAAGGACATCTTTTATGGGTTTTAATTCTAGAAAGTCTTGAAGGTCTTCGTAGAACAGTTCAACTTCAGCTTCTTCAGCATGTTTGGTTGGGGCATAGACTTAGATTACTGTGATGTTGAATGGTTTGCCTTGAAAATGAACCAGATCATTCCATTGTTTCTGATATTACACCCAAGTACCACTTTTTGGATTCTCTTGTTGACTATGAGGGCTACTCCATTTTTTCTAAGGGATTCTTGCCCATAGTATATATATATTCTTATATATATATATATATTATATATTATATATAATATATTATTATAATATATATATAATATATATTATTATATATATAATATATAATATATATTATAATATATTATATATATATATACATATATATATATTCTTGCCCATAGATATAATGGTCATCTGAATTAAATTTGCCCATTCCTATCCATTTTAGTTCACTGATTCCTAAAATGTTGATATTTATTCTTGCCGTCTCCCTGCTTGACCAATTTACCTTGATTCATGGACCTAACATTCCAGGTTCCTATGCAATATTTTTCTTTACAGCATCAAACTTTGCTTTCACTACCAGACATGTCCACAACTGAGCATCATTTCTGCTTTGGCCCACCCTCTTCATTCTTTCCAGAGCTATTTCTCCACTCTTCCCCAGTTGCATATTGGACACCTTTGAACTTAGAGAGTTCATCTTTAAGTGTCATATTATTCTGTCTTTTCATACTGTTCATGAGGTTCTCAAGGCAAAAATACTGCAGTGGTTTGCCATTCCCTTCTCTGGTGGCCCACCTTTTGTTAGAACTCTCCACCATGATCCATCCATCTTAAGTAGCCCTGAATGACATGGCTCTATAGCCTCACTGAATTACACAAGGCTGTGATCCACATGATCATTTTGGTTAGCTTGTGTTTTTAATTATGGAGGCTGTGGCACTGTGTTCTTGCTTCCTCTCTCTGCCCTCTGGAGAAGAGACTTGTGCAAGCTTCCTGATAGGAGGGACTGGCTGTGGGGAAAACTGGGTCTTGCTCTGGTAGGCAAGGCCATGCTCAATATATCTTTAATCCAATTTTATGCTGATTGGTGGGGCTGTGCTCCCTCCCTTTTAGTTGTTTGTCCTGGAGTCTACAGGGTCTATGGTAGGGTTAAAAGGCAACCTCCAAAAGGGCTTAGGCCAACAGTCTAAGGAAGTCCTGCTTCCCAGGACTGCTGCTGCCAGTGCCCAAGGGAGAGATATTATCTTTCCCTTTTCTGTGATAGGCTTTTCCCTTTTCTGTGATAGGCATAAGTACTATATAACTTGTAAAGTACCTATAGCAGTGCTTAATACATAGTATAAACAGTATAAATTATAGTCACTAAGGACACACAGATAGCTTAAAAAAAAGCAGAGATGCAAAGTCAAAAGAAATAAAGGAAGAGAAAATTCTTCAATAGCTAGCCTCCGTAAGACTATCAGTATTCTTCATACTATCCTGAACCCTTCTTCTCTGTCCCATGTGCCAGTCTTACAGCTGGCATCTCAATTCAAGATCATCTCCCCAACAACCTACCACTGACTACCTTGAAACTCTACTGGTGCAGCTAATCTGATCATTTCTCAAAGTCACATGTTCCAACACCCAAGGCCCAGTACATCCCATTGATTTTCTTTCCTCCTGTATCAGGATCATCTAGAAAGATGATGATCTTTGTAACACCTGTCTCCTAAATAACCGGAGACTCTGATTAGGCAAGGATTTATTGCGAAATGCATCACCATATTCCTGAGTGTCTACCTACGAATCAACAGTCAAATATTCAATATCATATTACATGCTATTATTGATGTGATTTTCAAGTGAGGAAACTGAAGTTCATTAAGTAACTTATTCATCAATACATATCAGGTAGTGAAAAAATTTAACACCTGGTCTGTCAGGTCAAAATCCCACTGATTTGTACCATACTGTACCATTTGTACCATACTGCCTATTTTCCCAAATGTGATTATTTGGAATACTACTAGTTAAAGTCAGAAATCTCAAAAGATTTTCTTTATAAACAGAAAACAACTGTTGAGATTGAATAAAGAAACAATAGAAACATGCTTATGTTGTAAATCTACTCGTGCACATTTTCATGAATTTTCCTGCATAATTTGCATTAGGAAGTCACATATACATTTTCCTGAACTTTTCAGTTCAGTTCAGTTCAGTCGCTCAGTCGTGTCTGACTCTTTGCAACCCCATGAAGCGCAGCACGCCAGGCCTCCCTGTCCATCACCAACTCCCGGAGTTCATTCAGACTCATGTCCATCGAGTCAGTGATGCCATCCAGCCATCTCATCCTCTGTCATCCCCTTCTCCTCCTGCCCCCAATCCCTCCAAGCATCAGAGTCTTTTCCAATGAGTCAGCTCTTCGCATGAGGTGGCCAAAGTACTGGAGTTTCAGCTTCAGCATCATTCCCTCCAAAGAAACCCCAGGGCTGATCTCCTTCAGAATGGACTGGTTGGATCTCCTTGCAGTCCAAGGGACTCTCAAGAGTCTTCTCCAACACCACAGTTCAAAAGCATCAATTCTTCGGCACTCAGCCTTCTTCACAGTCCAACTCTCACATCCATACATGACCACAGGAAAAACCATAGCCTTGACTAGATGGACCTTTGTTGGCAAAGTAACGTCTCTGCTTTTGAATACGTTATCTAGGTCGGTCATAACTTTCCTTCCAAGGAGTAAGAGTCTTTTAATTTCATGGCTGCAGTCACCATCTGCAGTGATGCAAATCAGAGTCCTCTTATTACAATGCTATATTTAGAACTGTAATTGATAACATGTATTATATGATACCCTTTCAGCATTAAGCACTTGCACTGTAAATAGATAAGAAGAATTCCTAATAAATCTCTGTGAACAAACAATTTCCATATCATCCACTAACCAAACTTGGGACTAGATACTCCTTTGCAATTCAGACCTCCTAATTCTCTCCTCACCTCACTGGTACCTCAGACAATATGCTGATTTTGATCCTCTCCATGAAACAGTCTCTTTTGTTTGCAAGATATCCACTTCTTATGCCCTTTAGTTCTTCAATATACTTTCTGTGAATTCACTTCTATACTCAGTTGTATAGACAAAGATTTTTGGTCATCCTTGAAATCTAATATTCCTCTTATTGTTATCCTTGACCTTCACAAGATCATCCACTTCTCTCAAACTCCTCTGATTTATTTTTTTAGCAAATATTTCTTGAATGCTAACATGCAAAATATAGGTGATAATACAAAGCTATACCTACAACTGGGTGTGCGCTCATTCATGTCCGAATCTTTGCACCCCTATGGACTGTAGCCTGTCAGGCTCTTCTGTCCATGGGATTCTCCAGGCAAGAATACTGGAGTGAGTTGCCATGCCCTCCTCCAGGGGATCTTGCCAATCCATGGATCATATCTGCAACTCTTGTATCTCTTGCATTGCAGGTGAATTCTTTACCACTAGCAGCACTGGGGGGTTCTTGAAAATGTTATGTATTTGGATTGCTTGATTATATGTCTCCCCTGCCAGACTGTAATCCTGTCTCTCCTACTCCACCACCCTCCATCTAAACTAGATCTAGATTATACCATCATAGTCTGGACCTTCTCACCCACCTGCCTTGGCACTAGGATTGTATACAGTTTTTCTGGATTGTATACAAAAGATTGTACACAGTTTTTTTCTTTCTTTTGCTTCTCTCTACCTGCTTGTGAGAAAGGGCCAATTTTGTTAGCAGCTTTGTCAATTTCCAGATTTTTCAAGTCTGTGCCTAGTAAAATTATTTTAAGATAATGCTAATACTCAGTACCTGCCTGAAGTGGGTTCTCACATTTGATCATGAAATTCTACTCATTGCAATTTATTCATTCATTCATCAAATATTACTTAGTGCCTATCATACACCAAGCACTGTCCTAGAAACTGACATAACTCAGATTTCAAGTTCACCATATCCCTTCCTTCAACATAGAACAGTAGATGGCCATAAAGGAGATTGTAAACAATGGTACAAATGAGACTCTTTCTTTCTTAGTAGCACAATACCATAAATTACCTCATGATATCCTCCTTCTTTTTATTATTAGAAAGGAAATCAAAATCATTTCATATTCAAAACTCAGCAGATTATGTGCTGCAAAGCCCAGATGTTTATGATTTTATTATCTGAAATTCATTTCTATTATAATTCATTGACAAAAATAGACAGATAGTCAGAGTCAGTGCATATATGCAGGAAAAAAATACCGACAATGTAAATGGAGGCATTGTTCTCTGTAACAGTGAAAGTGAAAGTCACTCAGTCATGTCTGACTCTTTGCAACCCCACGGACATATATAGTCAATGGAATTCTCCAGGCCAGAATACTGGAGTTGGTAGCCGTTCCCTTCTCCAGGGCATCTTCCCAACCCAATGATCAAACCCAGTTCTCCCACATTGCAGGGAGATTCTTTACCAGCTGAGCTACCAGGGAGGCCAAAACTGCTCCAAATAGTATTATTTGAATTTAGGTTATTTTCATCTGCAGCTTTCTTATTTGGTTATATATGTTATGTAGATATTTAGTAGCAATATAAATTATCTCTATGAGCGCCAAAGAATTGATGCTTTTGAACTGTGGTGTTGGAGAAGACTCTTGAGAGTCCCTTGGACTACAAGGAGATCCAACCAGTCCATCCTAAAGGAGATCAGTCCTGGGTGCTCATTCGAAGGACTGATTTTGAAGCTGAAACTCCAATACTTAGGCCACCTCATGCGAAGAGTTGACTCATTTTAAAAGACCCTGATGCTGGGAAGGATTGAGGGCAGGTGGAGAAGGGGATGACAGAGGATGAGATGGTTGGATGGCATTACCGACTCAATGGACATGGGTTTGGGTGAACTCCGGGAGTTGGTGATGGACAGGGAGGCCTGGAGTGCTGCGGTTCATGGGGTTGCAGAGAGTCAGACATGACTGAGCATCTTCACTTTCACTTTTCACTTTCATGCATTGGAGAAGGAAATGGCAACCCACTCCAGTGTTCTTGCCTGGAGAATCCCAGGGACAGGCGAGCCTGGTGGGCTGCTGTCTATGGGGTTGCACAGAGTCGACATGACTGAAGCGCCTTAGCAGCAGCAGCAGCAGCAGCAGCAGCAGCAGCAAACTTTATTGCCTCTTATTTTTAAAAAGAGTTTGTAAATTCTTTTTGAGACATACCATGGGAACACTGTTGTAGATACATGCACATCAGTTCAAAGCTTTATATAAAGGCTTATTTATCCTGCTAAGTTTCCCCAAATCAAACTTAAACACCCTTCAGAAGAGAGGAGAGTATTAGAAAATTGAGGAAAATTTACTCAAAGCTGTTATGGTGAATTACACATGATAGAGTTATCATTAAATATTTGTTGATTTGATAAAATGAAAGGCAACTCAACCAATGATAATGGATTATGTGTCATTATGTGGTAACATGTAAGTCAGTAAGAGAAGGCACAAGAATCTTAATTATAGTTGATTTCTTCCTTCAGTTGAAGAGACAAAGTTAGAAACTTAGGGGGTTTTTTGTTTGGTTGTTTTTGACAGAAAGTCTAAACAGAGTAATAAATTTACTTAACAAAGGGCTTCAGATTAATACCAACCCACTCTCAGTACATTCAAAGAAACTGGATTATAGCTGAGAATATATCTGTACTTGGAAATAGGAAATGTTCATCTAATTCTTTGGAATTACATAGGAAATTACAATGCATTACCTCTAATGGATGAGAGATTCTTAATAGCCCCATGCATTTATAATTTTTACGTTCAGATATTTCCAACTGGGTATGTACTTGATGTTCTCCTTTAATAGATTTTATCCATTGATTAGTTGGTTGTCAGAAGAAATAATTTTCCATGAAGATAACAATCGTTATTTTGAATAATATTTTCATCCCTTTTAATGCAATATGCCATCAACTTCGGGCTTCCCAGGTGACCCAGTGGAAAAGAATCTGGCTGTCAATGCAGGAGACAAGAGTTTGATCCCTGGGTCAGGAAGATTCCCTGGAGGAGAAAACAGCAACCCACTCCAGCGTTTTTGCCTGGGAAATGTCAAGGACAGAGGAGCCTGGTGGGCTACAACTCATAGAGTCGCAAAGGGTTGGACATGACTGAGTGACTGAGCATTGTATGCATGCCATCAATGTGATTCTCAAGTGCTTTTACTGATGAATACCAGTTATGCTTCTTGCATGAACTCCAGACTTCTGTAATTTCAGTGATTTGTTTACTCACTGATTCATTTTCATACACTTCTGAATCAAGTATTTAAAGAAAATCTACTGGGTACAAAGCCTTGCCCTAGGCATTTATACATGTAATCTTCCATGTACCATGCTGTCCCAGAAAATATTTTATTGACTTTGATTCCCCAGTGGCATACAAAGAGGTTGTTAGTGTGACATTTCCAGCTGTTTATCTGTTACTGTTTATCACTACTTTTATCACTACTGTTTATCATTACTGTTTATCACTACTTTATTTTTCTACCCCACTGTCTCAATTTTGGGGCCACTCTCATCTATCAGATAAAACTCCCCTGATTTTCCTCTTAACTGACTGTGAATGTGAAAGTAAGGGATGACCCCTAGTTGTCACTGCCTTTGGTAGTCAGGCCTTTTTATGATGTCTTCTTTTTGAGTATAGCTGAGCCCTACGACTTGATTCTGACCAAAGGAATATAGTGAAAGTGATGCTAGTCCACTTCTGGGATTACGCTAAACAGAAAGGTGGCATCTGTGTAGTTAGAAGATTCTCTCACTTGCTAACTTTGATGGAACAAGTGCCTATGTTCAGGAATCCCATGACTGAAGGAGTTGAATTTGACCTCCAGCTAACAGCTATCAAGAAAAATGAGATCCTTAGTCCAACAGTATTTATAGAAAACTGAATCTCACCAATAACAAGAGCTTGGAGGTAAATCCTTTTTCAGTTGAGCCTCAGATAAGACCACAGCCCCAGCTGAAACTGTGATTTCAGTCTTGTGAAATCCTGAAGCAGAGGACCTAGCTAAGTGATGCCCAGATTCCTGACTCACAAAAAACAGTGAGAGAAAAACTGTGTTATTTAAGGGATTGTTTGTGGTAATACTGTCAGATAATAGATAAATAATACCAGTGCTTCCATCTTAGTGGGCTTCATTGGTTTTACTTTTCTCCATCCTCTTTTGAAATATCCATGTTCCAAAGTTATACACCTCATATATTTAGTTTTCTCTTCCTAATTTCTATAAGTGTTAGTTATGTACAGCCATCATTCCTTGTTTTTACTTAGTACATTTCAATTAGATTCCATAATACCATATTCTATTTTTGTCCAACCTCCATCCCATTTTCAGAACTATTATTTCAAAAATCAGATTATGTCATTTTCCATCATTAAAAAAGAATTTTCATTCCAACTCATTTTATGAACACCGTATTACCCAATACCAAAACCAGATAAAAATAGTAACAAAAAAAAAAAGAAACAAAGGAAAACTACATACCAGTAGAGCTCATGATATCATGATCTTACATTCAACAACACTCAACAAAATATTAACATATAAAGTCTAGCATAAAATATAAAAATATTTGTATAAAAATATGTATATATGAAAATAATTATATATCATAACTGTGACAAAATGCACTCATTCTAGATTTGCAAGTTTGGTTCAGCATTTAAAATTAACTATTATAATCTACCATATTAATAATAAAAAGAAGAAAAATTACATAATCATATAAATAGATATAGAAAAATAATGGAAAAAAACCTAGAGCACACATTCATTAAAAAGAATCATCAAGGTAGGATTAGAGGGGAATTACCTCAACTTGATAAAGACCATCTACAAAATATTTCTAGTAACTTAATGGTAAGACCGGAGAAGGCAATGGCACCCCACTCCAGTACTCTTGCCTGGAAAATCCCATGGATGGAGGAGCCTGGTGGGCTACAGTCCATGGGGTCGCTGAGAGTCGGACACAACTGAGTGACTTAACTTTCACTTTGCACTCTTATGCATTGGAGAAGGAAATGGCAACCCACTCCAGTGTTCTTGCCTTGAGAATCCCAGGGACAGGGGAGCCTGGTGGGCTGCCGTCTATGGAGTCGTACAGAGTCGGACACGACTGAAGCAACTTAGTAGCAGCAGCAGCAGCGATGGTAAGACACTGGATAATTTTCCCTTAAAATTGGGAATGCAGCAAACATGTCAGCTCTCACCACTTTTACTCAACATAACAGTAAGTTTTGGCCAGTGAAATTATGCAAGAAAAATAAATAAAAGGCAAACAAATTAGAAAGGGAAAAATTAAATATTCTCTGTTTGCAAATGACAACTGTCAACAGAGAAAATCCCAAGTAATCTAAAAAAACCCAAAAACTTCAAGAAGTAAAAAATGAGTTTAGCAGAGGTGCAGGATACAAGATAAAGACATAAAAATTAATCATATTGTTATATACCAACAATGGGCATATGGAAATTGAAATTTTTTAAATGATACTTATAAAAATACTTAATAAAACATGTACAAAATCCATATGCTAAAAATCACAAATGTTAATGAAATAAATAAAAGAAAACCTGAATAAATGGAGAGGCAGATCATGATTATGGATTGAAAGAAAATATAGTAAAGATACATTTCCTCAGTTATTTATAGGCTTAATGTAATCCTTATCAAAACCAAATAAAGATTCTTTATATATACACAGAATATTATTTGAAAACTTATGCAGAAATGTAAAGGCCGTCTAACATCTAAAAAATATTGATAAAAAAGAATAAACTAGAAAGAATCAGTCCCTCATATTTTAAAGCTTACCACATAGCTACAATAATCAAAACAGTACATTTATAGAGGGACAGACACATGTCTCAATGGAATAGGACAGAGAATCCAGAAATAAACCCACAAAAACTTGCCCAACTAATTTTAGGCAAAGTTGCAAAAGCAATGCAGTTCATTTCAACAAATGGTGCTAGAGCAACTGGACATGCATTAACCATCACACCCCAAATGACCTATGCCTCATGCAGTTAACTCACAAGGGTAAAATGTATAGTCAGTTCAGTCAGTCAGTTGAGTCGCTCAGTCGTGTCCAACGCTTTGTGACCCATGAACTGCAGCACACCAGGCCTCCCTGTCCATCACCAACTCCCTGAGTTCACTCAAACTCATGTCCATCGAGTCAGTGATGCCATCCAGCCATCTCATCCTCTATCATCCCCTTCTCCTCCTGCCCCCAATCCCTCCCAGCATCAGGGTCTTTTCCAATGAGTCAACTCTTCGCATGAGGTGGCCAAAGTATTGGAGTTTCAGCTTTAGCATCAGTCCTTCCAAAGAACACTCAGATCTCCTTTAGAATGGACTGGTTGGATCTCCTTGCAGTCCAAGGGACTCTCAAGAGTCTTCTCCAACACCACAGTTCAAAAGCATCAATTCTTTGGTGCTCAGCTTTTTTCACAGTCCAACTCTCACATCCATACATGACCACTGGAAAAAACATAGCCTTGACTAGATGGAACTTTGTTGGCAAAGTAATGTCTCTGCTTTTGAACATGCTATCTGGGTTGGTCATAACTTTGCCTTAACCATATCATACATTGCCTATGGGAATATAAAATGGTATAGCCACTCTGGAAAGCAGTTTGGCATTTTTTTTTTAAAGTAAACATTAAAGTAAAACATTTTAAAGTAAACATTATTCCTTCCAAGGAGTAAGTGTCTTTTAATTTCATGGCTGAAATCACCATCTGCAGTGATTTTGGAGCCCAGAAAAATAAAGTCTGACACTGTTTCCCCATCTATTTCCCATGAAGTGATGGGACCAGATGCCATGATCTTTGTTTTCTGAATGTTGAGCTTTAAGCCAACTTTTTCACTCTCCTCTTTCACTTTCATCAAGAGGCTTTTGAGTTCCTCTTCACTTTCTGCCATAAGGGTGGTGTCATCTGCATATCTGAGGTTATTGATATTTCTCCCAGCAATCTTGATTTCAGCTTGGGCTTCTTCCAGCCCAGAGTTTCTCATGATGTACTCTGCATATAAGTTAAATAAGCAGGGTGACAATATACAGCCTTGACAAACTCCTTTTCCTATTTGGAACCAGTCTGTTGTTCCATGTCTAGTTCTAACTGTTGCTTCCTGACCTGCATACAGGTTTCTCAAGAGGCAGGTCAGGTGGTCTGGTATTCCCATCTCTTTCAGAATTTTCCACAGTTTATTGTGATCCACACAGAAGGAGATCCAACCAGTCCATTCTGAAGGAGATCAGCCCTGGGATTTCTTTGGAAGGAATGATGCTAAAGCTGAAACTCCAGTACTTTGGCCACCTCATGTGAAGCGTTGACTCATTGGAAAAGACTCTGATGCTGGGAGGGATTGGGGGCAGGAGGAGAAGGGGACGACAGAGGATGAGATGGCTGGATGGCATCACTGATTCGATGGACGTGAGTCTGAGTGAACTCCGGGAGTTGGTGATGGACAGGGAGGCCTGGCGTGCTGTGATTCATGGGGTCGCAAAGAGTCGGACGCGACTGAACTGAACTGAACACAGTCAAAGGCTTTGGCATAGTCAATAAAGCAGAAATAGATGTTTTTCTGGAACTCTCTTAACTCTCTTCCTTTTTTGATGATCCAGCAGATGTTGGCAATTTGATCTCTGGTTCCTCTGCCTTTTTTAAAACCAATTTGAACATCTGGAAGTTCAAGGGTCATGTATTGCTGAAGCCTGGCTTGGACAAAACTGTAAAATTCTGGGGTAAAATAGTATAGGAGAAATCTTTGCGATTTAGGGCACAGCAAAGAGTTCATAGGCTCAACATCAAGATCAATCAATAAAAGGGAAAAAAACCAAAATTTTACCTCATAAAATGCTTTTCATCAAGTTTCTTAAAAATTAATTTTTTCTCTGAAAGTTCATTTGAAGAAGATTAAAATATAAGCTATAAAGTAGGAGAATATATTAGCAAACTATATATTCAACTCATATACAGAATACATAAAGTACTCAGAATTAAAGAAAAAATTTTTGAAAAATACATAAACAGACATTTTACCAAAAAGGATCCATAGCCATCAAATAAGTACATGAAAAGATAATAAAAATTATTAGCTGTAAATGAATTGCAAATTAAAATACTAATACAATATCAAGACATGCCACAATGGCTTGAAAAAAAATAGTGAAATCAAATGCTAGCAAGGTTATGGAGAAACCATATCATACATTGCCTATGGGAATGTAAAATGGTATAGCCACTCTGGAAAGCAGTTTGGCAGTTTTTTTTTTTTTAAAGTAAACATTAATTGCATTTCTAGGCATTGATACCAGAGAAATGAAAACATGTTCACAGGAAAACATGATTCCACAAAACCTGGAATCATCCTAGATATCCTTCAACAAATGATTGGTCAAACAAACAGTAATACATCCATGCCATGGAGTACCACTCAACAGTAGAAAGGACTAAGCTACTGATAACACATGGAAACCTGGATGAATGTTCAGGGAAATTAATGCTGAGTGAATAAAAACCAATTCCCAAAGGTGACACACTAGATGACAGCAGACAGGTTAGTGGATGAGATTGTGAACTAGGGGTTAGGGATTAGGTTTTGGCGTGGCATGAAAGAGGGTGGTATTAAGGTTATGAAAGGGCAAAATAAGGAATCCTTGTGATGCTGGAATTATTCAGTGTTTTTATTATAGTAGCAGATATATGTGAACCTACCAGATAATGATAAAATTGTAAAGAACTTCACACACACGCATACACACAAAGTACACCCAAAACAGAAAGTCTAAATAGGGTCTCTATCAATATAGATTTCCTGGTTGTTTTATCATACTAGTTTTGCAAACTATTACCACTCATGTAAACCCAGCAAAGTATACAGGAATCTCTCTGTTGTATTTCTTACAACCAACATGGATCTATAATTATCTCAATAAAAAGTTCATTTTAAAAGAGCACTTCAGTAGTGTTCTGACTATAGACATATGCACATGAGTGACACAAAATTTCACAAGATATCCTGTGTTGAGGATTCATTACATCATGGACACAGTAAGTTCTGTGGCATTGCAGAGACAGATAAATCATATCAGACAGAAGAGGGAAAGACATAGTATACTGAACTCTACTTATATGCAGAGTACATCATGAGAAACGCTGGCCTGGAAGAAGCACAAGCTGAAATCAAGATTGCCGGGAGAAATATCAATAACCTCAGATATGCAGATGACACCACCCTTATGGCAGAAAGTGAAGAAGAACTAAAAAGCCTCTTGATGAAAGTGAAAGAGGAGAGTGAAGAAGTTGGCTTAAAGCTCAACATTCAGAAAATGAAGATCATGGCATCTGGTCCCATCACTTCATGGCAAATAGATGGGGAAACAGTGGAAACAGTGTCAGACTTTATTTTTTGGGGCTCCAAAATCACTGCAGATGGTGACTGCAGCCATGAAATTAAAAGAGGCTTACTCCTTGGAAGGAAAGTTATGACCAACCTAGATAGCATATTCAAAAGCAGAGACATTACTTTGCCAACAAAGGTCCGTCTAGTCAAGGCTATGGTTTTTCCAGTGGTCATGTATGGATGTGAGAGTTGGACTGTGAAGAAAGCTAAGCACCAAAGAACTGATGCTTTTGAACTATGGTGTTGGAGAAGACTCTTGAGAGTCCCTTGGACTGCAAGGAGATCCAACCAGTCCACCATAAAGGAGATCAGTCCTGGATGTTCATTGGAGGACTGATGCTACAGCTGAAACTCCCAATACTTTGGCCACCTCATGGGAAGAGTTGACTCATTGGAAAAACCCTGATGCTGGGAGGGGATTGGGGGCAGGAGGAGAAGGGGACGACAGAGGATGAGATGGCTGGATAGCATCACCGACTCGATGGACATGAGTTTGAGTGATCTCTGGGAATTGGTGATGGACAAGGAGGCCTTGTGTGCTGCAATTCATGGGGTTGCAAAGAGTCGGACATGACTGAGTGACTGAACTGAACTGAAGCAAACTCTAAGCAATGGTTGACCTCAGTAACCTACAGTAAGCATTTTTGTATTTCTTTTAAACTTGATTTTTATAAAATGATTTTTGATTTATATTACTTAGAATTTAATTCCTTTTAATCTACTGATGTTTTCAAAAATAAAATTCTTCATGAACTAGAAATAACTTGTTAATGAACAGCAGCAAAATGAAAGAGAAGTACAGCAGAGTTTTGGCAAGCCCTTCATTGTTACAGTGTTTGCATTTGCAGCCTTGGTCTCAACTTCCTTGTTCACAGCTGGAGAGTTTCTTTGCACTATGCTGGAAATGAGCAGGGTTTGTCTGATCAGGTTTTGCTCTACAATCCCGACAGTTTTGTAGGCTGTGGAACAAATCTACAAAGAGGCAAAACACACTCTAGGTTTACTGTATATGACAGTGAAATCATCTGATCTATTTTATATGACTGGCCCTTA